>NC_139258.1:13619378-14020677 GCF_977018435.1 Lepisma saccharinum
TTTGCATATTTCTCATACCGCCATATGTTGTTCTAGTTGACTTCTTCCAAAAAAATGCTAATTAGCGAGAGTTAATTAAGCAAGGCAAGTAAAAGAAGCAAATAGGACAATATGTGGCGGCGTAGAAATATGTAAAAATTCGACTCGATTCGAATTAAAATTGGAGGATATTTTGCATTTTTTTCCTATAATGTACAAAACATTTACCATACATAATTTTTTCTATTTACAACAGTATAAAATAAGAGAAATGTGTGACAATATCCATATTAATTAGGAAGGTGTGTTGTATGCTAGGTTAACTAATTGTGTCTTCTACAGCTTCACAAAAACAAGAGCTCTACAAAAACTAACGCTCTTAACAATATTGTACGCCCCGTGAAAATTATATATAAATAAGGCATAAGCGTATTATCTGCTTTCATGTCAGATTTTCCCGACCTGTGAGCTGTAGTGTTTAGGCGACAAGCGACGTGCTCTAATATGATACCGTTGACAATATTGTACGCCCCGTGAAAATTATATATAAATAAGGCATAAGCGTATTATCTGCTTTCATGTCAGATTTTCCCGACCTGTGAGCTGTAGTGTTTAGGCGACAAGCGACGTGCTCTAATATGATACCGTTGACAATATTGTACGCCCCGTGAAAATTATATATAAATAAGGCATAAGCGTATTATCTGCTTTCATGCCAGATTTTCCCGACCTGTGAGCTGTAGTGTTTAGGCGACAAGCGACGTGCTCTAATATGATACCGTTGACAATATTGTACGCCCCGTGAAAATTATATATAAATAAGGCATAAGCGTATTATCTGCTTTCATGCCAGATTTTCCCGACCTGTGAGCTGTAGTGTTTAGGCGACAAGCGACGTGCTCTAATATGATACCGTTGACAATATTGTACGCCCCGTGAAAATTATATATAAATAAGGCATAAGCGTATTATCTGCTTTCATGCCAGATTTTCCCGACCTGTGAGCTGTAGTGTTTAGGCGACAAGCGACGTGCTCTAATATGATACCGTTGACAATATTGTACGCCCCGTGAAAATTATATATAAATAAGGCATAAGCGTATTATCTGCTTTCATGCCAGATTTTCCCGACCTGTGAGCTGTAGTGTTTAGGCGACAAGCGACGTGCTCTAATATGATACCGTTGACAATATTGAACGCCCCGTGAAAATTATATATAAATAAGGCATAAGCGTATTATCTGCTTTCATGTCAGATTTTCCCGACCTGTGAGCTGTAGTGTTTAGGCGACAAGCGACGTGCTCTAATATGATACCGTTGACAATATTGAACGCCCCGTGAAAATTATATATAAATAAGGCATAAGCGTATTATCTGCTTTCATGTCAGATTTTCCCGACCTGTGAGCTGTAGTGTTTAGGCGACAAGCGACGTGCTCTAATATGATACCGTTGACAATATTGTACGCCCCGTGAAAATTATATATTTATAAGGCATAAGCGTATTATCTGCTTTCATGTCAGATTTTCCCGACCTGTGAGCTGTAGTGTTTAGGCGACAAGCGACGTGCTCTAATATGATACCGTTGACAATATTGTACGCCCCGTGAAAATTATATATAAATAAGGCATAAGCGTATTATCTGCTTTCATGTCAGATTTTCCCGACCTGTGAGCTGTAGTGTTTAGGCGACAAGCGACGTGCTCAAATATAATACTGTTGACAATATTGAACGCCCGAGAAAATTCTATATAAAATAACATACCTGAAAATTATATTCACAGTAGATTCATTTTTTGAGTTTTGTAATTACCCCAAGAAATTCTATATAAAATAACATACCTGAAAATTGTATTTACAGTAGATTGAATTCTTGAGTTTTTGTATTCGCACACAAGAAATTCTATATAAATAACATACCTGAAATTCTATTTACAGTAGATTGAATTTTTGAGTTTTGTAATCACTCCAAGAAATTCTATATAAAATAACATACCTGAAAATTGTGTCGCTATATACTAGACTTTTTGATTTCTGTGATTTTGGAGAAAGCAATGGCATCCACCACCAGTTTCAATCGTAAAAATGATAAAACTGAATGTGTTACTTGTGGGAAGCTAATCTCAAGGAACAATTTATCGGTACACAGGGCAAGATGTAGCGAAACAGGTTCGAGAATTAATCGTTCCTTGCCTTCTAAGCCTTGTGCTCGATGCGGAAAGATGATTAGCATTACAAATTTAAGTAAACATCTCAAAATTTGCAAACCATCGACCGGACAAGCAACATCGAAAAGGAAAATCGATAATTCAGAAACGGAAGCTTCCACTTCCAAGCAAATTAAATTATCTAATGAACGCAAACCAATTAGATCTGCTTTCAACCGTCATATTCAGGATTTCTTTTTTACTTCGGAACCAGGCTGCGACATTCTTAGTTTCTTGCGTGAAACAAAAACATCCGTAATAAATATTCTAAAAAATAAATTGGAAAATAATTCCATAAAAATATACGTTAATCTATTTTCCGAATACGAAAAAGTCGATGGTACAACAAGAGTCTTTTATCATCGTACAAAAAATCAGACTCTTTATTTGGCGAACGTCGAAAATTTGGACAACTTCTATTATAAAGTTTCCAACGAGCTGGTTAACAAACATGACGATTTCGAGGCTAAAGGGTCGGGATGGTCTCTATGTGGAAGTCCTCACACGTTAACTGTTTACGTGAACCAATTCTCGCCTCTTCGCGCTTCCAGCTACGTTCCTCTTCCACCGAACATTCAACACAAGAGGGCTGTGCTAAATATACAGAACCGCGATAACAAGTGTTTTCTCTGGTGTGTGTTGGCTGCACTGCATCCTGTTCATTGCAAAAATAATCCACAGTGGGTTGGACATTACAAACAATACGAGACCGACTTTCAAAGTGTAATGTCTGACATTGAATACCCGGTGACATTGTCGGATATAACAAAGTTCGAAAATCGTACAGGAAAACGCGTCGCTATTAATGTATATTCCTTCACGTCAGATAAATATCTCGTGCATCCCGTCAGGATAAGCGATATCGACGATGACGATGCCTGTGTAATAAATCTCCTTCTAATTTCCAACGAGGATGTTCATCACTATACGCTAATTCGTTCACTATCACGTTTGGTCAGAAGTCAATCAACCAAGCATGAACATTGCATCGAAGTTTGCCCGAGATGCCTAACCATGTTCGACGATCAAAAACAACTCGATTATCGAAATTACACCGGACGTCAAATTGCTCTGGAGAAACTTGCCGAACATAAAATGTATTGCGGCGACAACAGACCGGCTAGAATGTTGATGCCCGAAACGAACGAAGTCGAAGAATTCAAAATGCACAAGTCATTGTTGGAACATCCCGCAATCATCGTCGCAGATTTCGAGGCGTTCCTCAAACCACTCTCCTACTGCGAACCGGATCCTGAAATTTCCTCCACAACGCCGTACCAGCTTCATCAACCTAATAGTTTCGGCTATGTTGTTGTGCGACGTGATAAAATAAATGAAGCATATATATACCGCGGGCCAAATGTAATCGAACACTTCCTGGAAAAAATGGTGGAGGAGGTTGAGGTAATTGGTAGCGTACTGCTTACATCAAAACCGATGGCACCTTTAACTGAAAATGAACTTCAAAATTACAATTCCACTGAGGTGTGTCCGGTATGTGATCAAAGTTTCACTGATGAGAACAAAAAAATATTCCACCACGATCATTTCAGCGGAAACTACATAGGTGGAATTTGCAACACGTGCAATCTTAAAATCCAGAAACCTAAATTCATCCCCATATTCTTTCACAACGGAAGCGGATATGATTTTCACCACCTGGTGAGACATCTTGGCTACGATCCGAAACGTATAGGTGTCTTGGCCGAGAATGAAGAACGCTACATTAGTCTCAGCAAGCAAGTGTCGATTCCGGGAACGAAAAATACAATCGAGATGCGCTTTCTGGATTCGTATAGATTTCTCTCTGCAAGTCTGGATGCTTTAGCGAACAAACTCACCGACGATCAATTTAAAATAACTAGAGCTAGTTTTCCCAACGTAGACATAGAACTCGTTAGACGTAAAGGAGTTTATCCTTACGAATATGTTAGTGATGGTTCTAAATTTAACGACGACGCTCTTCCACTTCCAAGAGAATTTTACAGCAGACTCAGAGAGAAAGGAATCGCGGAAGAAGAATACCAACACGCGCAACTCATGTGGGAGAAATTAGAATGTAGGACACTCGGAGACTACCACGACGCATACTTAAAACTGGACGTGACGATACTCGCGGATGTTTTTCAAGCGTTCAGGAAAACGGCAACGAATATTTATAAATTAGATCCAGCGTATTTCTACAGTCTACCGGGATTAGCGTGGTCGGCAATGTTATTCCAGACAAAGGTCAAGCTGGAACTGATATCGGACGTTGACATGTTACTTTTCATCGAAAGAGGGATACGAGGTGGAATGGTGCAATGCGTACAGAGACATGCAAAAGCTAATAACGTACACATGAAAGAAGATTACGATTCAAATCGAGCATCGAATTACATCTTCTACGCTGACGTTAATAATCTCTACGGACATGCCATGGTTCAGAAACTTCCTTACGGGGGATTCGAATGGTTAGACTTCGATAGACATTATTCATTTCGACGATAGCGAGTGTGGTTTCTTCGCAGAAGTAGATCTCCAATTCTCCGACCACCTGCACGACACGTTTTCGGATTTGCCTCCGACTCCCGAAATCAAATGTCCACCCGACTCGGTTCAAGACAAGCTTTTGTTAACATTGGACCCTAAACAGAGATACGTCGTCCACTACAAGAATCTCCGGTTTTTGATTGGGAAGGGTGTTCAGATAGTAAATGTTAGACGAATACTAAAGTTTAAACATTCCACGTGGTTAAGACCTTACATAGAAACTAACACACAACATAGAACAGCTGCCACTTCCGATTTAGACAAGGACTTCTTTAAATTAATGAACAATGCGGTGTACGGAAAGACCATGGAGAATGTTAGAAAGCACGTAGACGTGAAATTAATTTCCGATAAGAATAAATGTCGGAAGTGGATAGCCGATCCTAGATTCAAGTCGAGAAAAATTTACAACGAGAATTTAGCACTTTTCAATCTACATATAAAATTGATGAAATTCAGAAAACCAATTTACGTTGGCGCAACGGTTCTCGACTTGTCGAAACTTTACATGTTCGAATTTCATTACGACGTGATGAAACCCTTCTACAATGATAAAATATCACTTTTGTACACGGACACCGACAGCTTCATTTACAGCATACAAACACCTAACCTATACGAAGACATAAAAAATCCTTCCATGCTTGAGTATTTCGATACTTCTGCGTACCCTCAACCTAACAGATTTGGAATTCCATCCCTCAACAAAAAAGTCCTAGGTAAACTGAAAGATGAATGTAACGGTGACATTATTGTCGAGTTCGCGGGTTTGCGTTCGAAGATGTATGCCATAAAAACAGAGAGTAGCGTCACGAAGAAAGCAAAAGGTGTGGGCAAGAATACGGTGGAGAACAAACTCACCTTCCACGATTACATCGATTGCCTTTACTCACAATCGACGATACTAAGCATAGAACAAAGAATCCAGAGCGTCAACCATATCATCAGCACAAACAAAGTTAGAAAAATTGCCCTGGATCCCAACGACGATAAGAGGTGCGTCCTCGAGTGTGGTATTCACACATTGCCTTGGGGACATCGTCGTTTAGAAATAAATAAGAATTGCGCACAGTGCAAATAATTAGCACTCACCACCACACACAACAATTTTCACTAACTCAAAAAAAAAAAACATTTTGTTACTCAGTAAAAAAAACAAAAACACTTTGACTGTCATTACAAAATAAAACTTTGACCGTATCCTTAAATAACCAGCATGCCTATGAACTTGTTCGGTTTCAAAAAACAGATCTTCATGGAAACTGCACCGTCCATACCAGATCATGAAGTCTTACCTTCCGTGTTACCTAAACTCAACGGTCTGTTGATCATTCACCTCAACAGCATTTGGACGAAACTGAATGACGATGTGGGCAAGATGTTTTATGTTTTTAATAACAATTTACATTTCTACGAAATTCCGATCGACGGGAAACTTCAAATCACCGTGAATCCGGAAAACGCAGGCGAAATCAAAATTTCTACCGGCAAGAACATTTTTCGAATTAAGCACGACAAGATGCTTTCTAACATTACGTACGATGTTTCTGCAGGAGATTATTTTTACATAGAACTCCTCGGAGATTACGACAAACTCATTCCTCTTTTTGTAGAATTACGAATCGTCTATCCTATTATAAATAACCGTTAACCAAAAATGCCTAACGACATTTTCGGCAACACCAAGCGTGTAGACCACGCAGAAGAGATTCTCATGTTGGACATTCGAGTTAAGAAGTTGAGGACCGATTTGATCGCTTTGCAGGAGACCTTAAACAAAAGTTTAGAGTCGGAAATCGCTACGCTCCAAACGCAATGTCTCGACCCCATTCTGAAAATCGATTCCGAACTGAAAACGCTCATAAAAAATTATGTCGACGTACCTTCTTACGACAACGTTCAAAATATACAGTTGAGCGTGGATTCGCTTCAAAATGATTTGGCCAAATTACAGCAATTTCAATCGAAAAATGAAGATTTGGAAAAATTGAAACTCGAAATCGAAGAACGAACTTCCGCAATAGAAAAGAATTTCTCTGAACTTCAAACCGTCGTGAACGATATTGATGTAGAACGTTTGCACGTCGTCGTTTCCAAATTACAAGAAGAATTCACCAGCACGTTGGAAGAAATTAAATCCAAGTTGCAGACTTTGGAAGATACAATGACGAACCTACCATCGTCGGACGAACTGCAGGTCATCGGTAAAAGCGTCGCGAACATAAAAATTCAATTGGAGGCCTATCGAGATTTCGAACACATTCAAACCACCATCGCTACGCTTCAGGCGTCCTTGGAATTGATCAACGAAGAAATTAAAAATATTCACGCTGAAGCGAGAGCGTTGACGAGCATTCAAGACACGTTGAGCGCGGTTCAGCAGAAGATCGAATATTTAGAAAATTTGAACGTCGAAACGAATCTCGCTCATTTTCATCACGTACTCGACAACATACAGGGTGACTTGGAATCGTTACGGACGAGCGTGCCTTCGAGCGAAGATTTGGAAAAATTGAAAACGGCGGTGACGGCACTATCCGATTCGAGCGACATCAAAAGTTCATTGAGCGATCTCGAGAGTAAAGTGGCCAATCTCCCCACCTCCAAAGAATTGCACGCTTTGAAAAGAAACATATCTCGAATGCTGAAACGACTAGAAACGGAAACGGCGAACGTGGAACAGATTCGAGACGAAATTAGTTCGCTGGTGTCGACGCTGCCCACTTCGCAGAGCGTCGCCGACCTTCACACGCAGTTTACAGAGATGCGAAGGATCGTGAACGATCTTACCGAGAAGAGCTCGAAATTGAATCAAGTCGAGAACCTTCAGAACATTGTCGTCAACATCAGAGATCAAGTTGGAGTGCTGGAATCCACGCAGGAATCGACGCTGGCTTCTTTCGGTGCCAAGTTGCAAGAACTCAACGAAAACTACAAGCAGTTGAACGTGGAAGTGAAAATCAAACCGTCGTTTTCTGCCGTAACGGATACCATAGTCGAGCATTTGCTGCCCATCGAAAATAAACTCGGACAAGTTCACAGTAATCTGCTCGGCGTCGACACTAAATTCGCTAAACTGCATTCTCTGCAAGCCATCGAAATCAACAGCGTACCCAATCAACAAAGAATCTCCACGTTCGTCGAAGGTAACAAACTGTACATGTTGCATCCTTATCATCCGTACTACAAGTTTCTCCTCGATGGCACGATTCAGATAAACGAATTTTCGTACTGGTCTCATGGTAGAAAAGCTAGCGTTCCCACCATGACTTTGATATCGAATCGTGGTGTCCAGAAAGCAGGAAACATTCCTCTGGCACGTTGGAACGAAACGCGCAACATATATGAAATACACGAAGACGAAGATCTCACCGTTTTCGACGTGAGTGCCGGCGATAAGCTGATCATTCAAAACACGAGCGAAGTGCCACCCTCTTTGAATCCCATCACGCTTGTGCTTCTCTTGAAACGTAATCTCTAAAAAAAATGTCTAGGCAAGCCATCGTCGAAGAATTGCATAAACCTGCGCGCCGTAACTACGAACGTTTGGCTGTGGTAACCAAGGGCATCGACGACCTCTGGCAAAGCGACCTCGTGGAGATGAGTAGCGGCAATTTGAAAAACGTACATAAATTGAACAAGGGCAACAAGTACCTCCTCACCGTCATAGACACATTTTCGAAATTCGCATGGGCTCTACCTTTGAAGGCGAAAACGGGAACGTGCGTCACGGAAGCATTCAAATTAATTTTTCGCGAAAGCGGCGGCAGACGACCACGGTATCTGCAAACGGACAACGGTAAAGAATTTTACAACGCCGTATTCCAAAAGTTTATTCAAAAACACAAGATTCGACATTATTCGAGCTTCAGTCACATCAAAGCCAGCATCGTGGAAAGATTCAATCGAACCTTGAAAACACACATGTGGAAACGATTCACGCTTCGGGGAAATTACAAATGGGTCGACATCCTGCCGGAACTCGTCGACACCTATAATGAAACGGTACACAGAACGATAGGCATGAAGCCAGCTGACGTTGCCAAGTCCGACGAGCAGCGTTTAATTTCTACAGTTTACTGTCCAAAATACACACTCACGACAAAAAAAGCTAAATACAAAATTGGAGACCAGGTGAGGATCAGCAAATTCAAACGCACCTTCGAGAAGGGGTTCACAAAAAATTGGAGCACGGAACTCTTTACGGTGGTTCGAGTTCTACCTGGAAACCGACACACGTATATAATAAAAGATAGTAGCGGCGAGATTTTGAAAGGAAGATTTTACGAAGAGGAACTCTCTAAAACAAAACACCCCGACACGTACCTCATCGAGAAAGTATTGCGTAGGAAAGGTGACAGACTTTTGGTCAAATGGCTGGGACTTCCGGAAAAAAGTTGGATCGACGCGAACGAAGTGATCTTGTGAGTACGTGGAACGTGGTGAAGCGTCTACCGGATCCGGAAAGTCAAACGAAGAAAAAGAACGGCGAGTTGCTTCCCGACAGCATCCGCTGTCTGATCGTAGGTCCTTCGGGGTGTGGGAAAACGACACTGCTCGTGGACAATTTTCTCCTCGCACCGAATTGGTTAGATTGGAAGAACAGGCACCTGTACGTGTTCTCGAAAAGTTTGGAGCAATCCAAATACCAGCAACTGATGAAACTGTACGATGGTCTGGACATTGCAACGTTTGCCTCGGAAATAAAACCACTCGACGATTGTCGTGAAAATTCAGTCGTTGTGTTCGACGACGCCATCCTGGAAAATCAAAATGAAATTCGCAACTTTTTCACGCAAGGTCGTCACAAAGGAATGGATTGTTTTTACCTAGCTCAAACGTTTTCCAAAATTCCAAAACAGTTAGTGCGCGACAACGCCAATTTCATATGTTTGTTTCGTCAAGATCACACCAACCTCAAGCATGCGTACGATGACTACGTAGGCGGAGACATGAACTACAATCAATTTTCGGAAGGCTGCTGCTCTACTTGCTGGAACGGTGACGATTTCGGATTCGCGACGATCGACATGACGAGGAAACCCAACGACGGAAAATACAGAAACAAAATCAACGACTTTCTAAACGTTGCAACGTTGTGAGAAACGACGTATATAAATAACGTCATGACGAAACGAAAAATCGAAGACGAAAATCTCAAGTTGCGAAAATACCTCGCGAAACGCTTCAAAGGTTGGAAATCCGAGAATCGCGGATTCTACGAAGAGAAGAAACGTCAGGATCAACCCGTGATCGATGCCATCAGCGGTCTAGGTAAAGAAATTAAAAGTGTCACGGAACAAAATAAAAATTTGATTAATGAACTCGTACCGCTCGCAGCTAAAAGTTACGCCGTACCCACGCCTATTTCGAGCATTCCTTCGACGCCGTTCGAACTGAAGGATGCACCGGCACGACGTCGAGCCATAGGTAGCACGTCGTCGTCTTCGGATAAAATCGAGTTGGGACCTTTGGCACGAGACTACCTGAGCACGGGGAAATTCGACAAGGATGAAGTGTTCGGATTGTATCCCAGCATGGAAACCAGCGAAGGCGGCGGTGTGGTGTGGAAGATTGGGAAATCGAAGGTGACCTTCGAAGGCAACGACATTAAAGTCAATTTAGGCGACAAGGATAGTTGGAACAGGTATCCGGGTACGGTGGGACTGTGGGAACTCGTCGCCAAAAAGCAGCCGAAAGATTACACCGACGAAGATTACCAAAGTTACAAGGAAATTCTGATCATGACGGATGCCTTGTACCAGAACAACGACGCCTCGCAGAATAGGGTGAAATCGAGCAGCGGCGAGAAGTACAGGAATCTCATCAAACCGATTTGGAACCAGGTCAAAACAGGCAGCGGCGTCAAACGCTACAACACGTTACCCAAAGAATTCGTTTGGGTGGACGACGTTAGGAAACTCGTGGACCGATTGTTGGTGATAGCCGGCGAAGAGAATGCTGGCAACCGTAATTTCTACAATGAGAAGGTTGGCATCGTGGACATGATCAGCACGAAACTTTCCAACTTCATCGTGAACGACGACAAGGGCATAGGTTACCTGATCAAAATCATCAACACGCTGCCTCCGAAATTTTGGAACGTGGCCGAAGGAAAGGGACTCGTGAACGACATCATCAACAAGTTACCTTTCGAGATGCATTTACCTGGCTACCAGTACTGCGGGCCGGGTACCAAACTCGAGAAAAGATTGGAGAGAGGAGACAAGGGTGTGAATCCGTTGGACGCGGCATGCAAAGATCACGACATCGCTTACAACACCACGCAGACGGATCTGGATGCACGTCACGAAGCAGACAGAAAGTTAGAGCACGCAGCTTTCGAAAGGTTCGTGAGCAGAGACGCATCGCTGGGTGAACGGGTCGCCGCACTGGGTACCACCATCGCCATGAACACGAAACAAAAATTGGGGTGGGGTATATAAATAACATACCGTAAAAAAAACTTGATATATAAATAACACACATCGTAAAAAAATAATTTTTGGTATATATAAATAACACACATAGTAAAAAAAAAGCAATTAAATTTCTCTCTAACACTCTGACAACTGAAAAAATGAGCGATCTCCAAGCATTAAAACAAATGCTAAATTTGTCAGTCGAGTATGTAAAAATTCAGGAATTGGAAGTCGACAAACCTTACACGATAACTTCCGGTTCAATCGTTTCTACCCAGTATGGTCCCAAGGTACGCCTGTTGCTCAACGCACAATACAGTCTATTTTTACCAGATCGATACGCTAACATGTTATCCGACGAGAAGCTATCTATTTTAATCGAGAACAAAACTCGAATCGTATACAAGGGGACAAAGGAACTTCTTGGCAAGAAAACGAAGCACGTAATAGAATTTGTGTAACGACTGCGAGGCCTTGAAAATATATAAATAACATACCGTAAAAAACTACACAAAAAAAAATCTCAGAATATATATATAAATAACATACCGTGAAAATAACACATAGAGCATCAACATGAAGCCCAAGGGTGTCGTGTACCAGATACCATACTCCAATCTTAAAAATCTAGGTGCCCTCGATGGGTTACTCACCAAGAAACAACGTGAGAAGAAACGTTCTTGCTTGTCGAAAGGACATGGAATGAAATTGCTGCTCAGCACACCTCAATTGAAAAGATTGCAGCGTTCGCGGAAACAACAAAAGGTCGGAGGTTTCATATTCAGCATCCCGGCCATCCTGGCAGCATTGGGGGCCGTTGGAAGTTTGGCCGGCGGAAGTGCCGCCATCGCGAAAACCGTCATCGACTCGAAGAAGAACAAGGCGGAATTGGAAGAACAGAAACGTCACAACCTGGCCATGGAGAAGAAGGGGAAGGGCGTGATGAAGAAGTTTAAAAAAAAGAAACAGAAGCACTCACCAACCGAGATATTGAATCTCTGATCGAACCGTTACAAATCAAACACTTCAGAGGAGTTTTCATGTCCGACTCGTTACCTTCAAGCGTCAAAAAAAGAGAATGCGGAGTAGTCAACTTGGAGGGTCAAGAAAATCCAGGCACGCATTGGATATGTTACCACAAAAATAATGATAAAGCATTCGTTTTCGATTCTTTCGGAGGTGTTCCACCTACAAATTTAATTCATTATCTGAAAACGAACAAAACCTCCATATACTACAACGACGAACGCATTCAAAATTTCGGAGACGTGAACTGCGGTCATCTCTGCCTCTCCGTGCTCGCGTTTCTCTCTAAAATAAATAACCCTACGATCGAGGATTTCCAGAAAGCATTGTGGAACCTCAAACAGCATCACTAGGATGGGCGTGTTCCATCTCACGAGCGAATCTTCGATCTTGAAACTCACGCTGCACGACGACATCGTCTATCCTAAATCCGTGGCTCTGCATGCATTCTACAGCATGTACCTCATACCTAACGTCACCCAGCACAACAACAAAATTAGCGTCGGAAGCGAACACATCGTCGTCACGCCAGGACAATACAATCTTTCCACTTTGCAAGCTCAATTACCCAAAGGCACATACCTTTCTCAAAATTCGGTCACGCACAGAGTGGAAATCCTATCCGCGACGGAGACCGTGGACCTGGGCACCATAGGAGAACTTTTAGGTTTCGAGAACAACACCAAACTCGAAGCTGGCATCAAGCACGTAGCAACCAACATTCCTAAATTCTTGGCCATAGAGACTCTGAACGTACACTGCAACGTGGCCGAAGGTATGATCACGAAATCTTCGGACGGATTGTTAGGAAGTCACAAGCAGACGGGAATCATAGCCACTTTCAAACCAAGTTCCGAGTTCATGGAACCGATCATCTACACGCCCTCTTCGCCGATCTATTTTCCAGTATGTCGCAACCGCATAGACGACATAGAGTTGGTGGTGACGAACGAGAAAGGAGACGTGGTGGATTTCGCAGGTGCCACTACGACGGCCATCGTGGAGATCAACATATAATAAATAACCATACATGTAAAATGGAGCAAATCGAAAGTTACGAATTGCAATCTTTCCCTCCCAACCGTCGCACGTTCGCCAATCTGAACGAGGCGAACAGGGAGATCGAATACGACGTGGACGTAGGCGACGGGTTTATTCATCCTCACAGAGCGGACCTCTACCTTCAATTCGACGTGGTGAAGAAAGAAAGCGGAGACGCGTTTCCCGCAGCAGCAAACTTGATACTCGTGGACAACTTCGTGCCCCACCTGTTCTCGCAGGTGGAGGTGAGGAAACACAACACCGTCATCGACAGAATAGATTATCCAGGCATCACGTCGACGGCAGTGGGAACGTTGAAATTATCCAAAACGGACGCAGCGTACTACCAGGCCGGGGGATTCGAAGCCGGAACCAAAATATCGACGAAAAGTCACACGGTGCTCTTTCCCATGCGTCTGCTGCCAGGTTTCTTCTCGGATTACAAGGAGATCATGTGGAAGGGAGGACTGAGGATCACGTTTCGAAGAGCAGCCAACGACAACGACGCACTGATGCGATACGCTACTTTGGGTCCGGACGGCACCACGCCGATAGCCAACACTTTACCCGAAGCAGCGAAATGCGTCATCCGAAGCATGGAATTGAGAATGCCGGTGGTGGAATACGAAACGAACTACGCCCTCAAGTACAAAGCGGAGATCTTGAAAAATCCGCAGGTGTCGATTCACTTTCACGGTTACCAGTGCGTGCAGAAGATGGCGTCGGGAAGTCACATGGAATTCGACGTGACGACGCAGTTCAACAACATACAGTTCGACATGCCAGATTTCGTCGTGGTGCTTTTTCAGATCGGGAGGGACAAGAATCAGGAAAAAGATTCCAGCAAGTTCGACGACTGCAAGATCAAGAACGTTTACCTCAAAAATGGACGCAACGAAGTGTTCCCGCGCGAGAATTACAACCTCGACGTGACCAAAAACGATTACCTCAAACTTTACGAAGCTTACACGGCTTACAAACGCGTGACCGAGGGAAGCGTGGACATGTATTACACGCCCAGCGAATTCAAAGCACGGAGACCCATGACCGTCATCAACACATCTAAGAGAAGGCAGGTGGTGGTCAACGATCGCACCAACATCAAGATCGTCTGCGAGTTCCACGACGCGCTGCCTGCCGATACTCTATGCAGCGTCATCCTGATTGCAGAGAAGTCCTTCGTCCACGACGTGAAGAACGAGAGGGTGACGGAACAGTTTTAAAATTCATAAAAAATTGCCACATACTAAAAATCAACATCCAACACATTTTAGGTTATATAAAATTTGTGAAAACCTTATAATACTGAAATATTAAAACAAACGGAGTCCCCCTTGTAGGTTAGTTCGGTGCGTAAATAAAAAAAAATGATAGGTTAAGTTATATCACTTAGGATCGTAAGAAAATTAAAAAAATCGTAAAAAAAAAAAGATAGGTTAAGTTATATCACGTAACATCGTGATATACCTACCAAGTACGAGTAGGGAAAAAAATGAGTGCAGTGAAAATTTGTACTAAAACATCGCTAAACGCTATAACATCGACAAAAAATTGTCAAAATATGTCAAAAACTTATATTCGATTGATAAAAAAAAAATACCTACAAAATATGATCCTCAAATAATAACGTTCAAACAGTGCATAAATAAAAAAAATGATAGGTTAAGTTATATCACTTAGGATCGTAAAAAAATTAAATAATCGTAAAAAAAGGATAGGTTAAGTTGTATCACGTAACATCATGATATACCTACCAAGTACGAGTGGGGGAAAAATGAGTATAGTGAAAATTTGTACTAAAACATCGCTAAACGCTAAAACATCGACAAAAAATTGTCAAAGTATGTCAAAAAGTGATATTCAATTGGTAAAAAAAGACCATACCTACTAAGTACTATTTTGAAACGCCTAATATACACTACTCCTGTTTCTCTCGTGTGTTTAAATATCGCATTTCTCTCTCTCTTAAGTCGTACATCATTCCTAGGATATTTGTAATCCAGATAGAAAATTATCCGATATTCGATTAAAATATTATCCTGATTTGGCCATCCCTAGCAATAACCTCGACGTTTTTCTTTTAGCACACTATTTCTGCCAAATACACTTAAAATTAAGCCTTCATTGTGCATTTAATGTAGTATTTTAATTTCTAGGCCACGTGGTCTATGCTTGTACATGACAGGTTCATACGTTGGAAACTATTTTCGACGAATTTACTGCCAATTATTTCTCGCGTGACAAATACCGACGGTACGGCTCCCATGTGACGGCAAGTGCGCACGCGATCTCCGCCAGAACCGCGCCACTATGCTCGGTGATGCAAAATGTTCCGGTAGAAAGTGTGAAATGGTGGGAAATATCCATTACACGTGGTTACACATAGCTGTTCAATCTATTCCGTGTATAACACGCACCACTGTTTTTGAGGGGATAGCATTTTGGAAAACATGCGCGTTATACATGAGTAAATATGGTGCATTTTATTTTTTAATCCTAAAACACAGAAGAATGTTGGAGGTCCGATGGAAGACCGTTAGAGCCTTGCACTTTTAACCTCTCTGGAAGGGCTTTTACAGTACCTTTTCTAACTATCAAGTTGGTTTCAGTTGATTGATTGAGTTGGTGTTTCACGACCACTTTATACGCAGGTAGGCTAACTGACCTACAGGTACTCGTATTTTGATCGATATATCGACCATCCAGCTGATTGCAAAATTCCTGTGAAACACTTACAATGGTTTAAACGAAGCTTTGGCACGTCATATGGATGCTCCCCTCCCCCCGACTCCAAAGTTACCTATGGAAGCTGGCGCGAATTAGAAATTCGTTCACTTATTTGACAAGAAATGTTATAACTGGTAAACTATTTGACCAATCTACTTCGGGTAACTTTTGTTTTGCAGCTAGAACATCAGGGCATGCAACCGTGCATAAATCAAAACACCAAAGGCAATAAGAGGGGTTGGGTGGGCCGCGGCCCCTAACTTTCAATGAAAAATTTATAAAAATGGGGAGTTTGCCTCTCTTCCCCCGTTATGTTGGAAAGGGGAGGCAAACTTTAGTCTTATTTTTCAAAAAATGGTTCTTTCCCAACCGAATGAAAGTCATTTCATGTTCCTGCGTACATTACATTATCGAATATGTGAAAAAACTCCCCATTTTTATGATTTTTTTTCATAGAAACTTGGGGGCCGCGGTCCATCCAACCCCTGTTATTGGCTTTGACGTTTTGATTTCTACACGGTTGCGTGCCCTGATGTTTTAGCTGCAAAACAAAAGTTACCAGAAGTAGACTGGTCAAATAGTCCAAGAGTTATAACATTTTGTGTCAAATAAGTTAACGAATTTAAAATTCGCGCGAAAGGCCTCGGCGAAACCGGGGTTACTTTCTGACGACCCCCTCGGCAGAGTAAAGGTTGAAAAGGGATCATTTCACTACGTGCAGGGAATCGAACCCGGGACCCCTTGATTACAAGGCTACGACGCTACCACTGCGCCATCGGGGAAGCCATATGTGCCCAAAAATGCAACGAATTCATTCAGCATAATCGTCACGATTAGCCAAAGTGAAATTAAAGCGACGCGAAATAACAAGAATACAAGTGTTTTTATTTACCATAATCCCCCCGCTTTTCGATTACACGGCTTGCTGCTCCAGAAGTTTAACGTTCGGCCTAAACCTTCCTAGCCCCGGATCAATATTTCTTGTAATCGCCAACTGGTAACGTGCGACCTGCCTTGCCATGTCGCTGACGGTTCGACGTTGTGGCATTTAACTGGTTCGTCTCGCGTGTCGCTTGCTACGGGAAGCAACAACGGCAACAGACACGCAAGTGGTTACAGACGGCTGACATGTAACGCAACAGTTACATGTAGCGTGCCCAGTTGCATACAGTAGTGCAACAGTTAGGTCTGCTTTCTAGATGAAATGATTAACGTTTGCAAAGGTTCTCTTCAGATTTTAAAACTTAGCCTCGGCATCAGTTATCCTATACATGCACAAAGGTTTGCACAAAACATACTTTGAACCCCTTGGTTAGAAATCAGGGTGGATAAATATCATGATTTTTATTTATATAAATCAATTTCTTTATATTTTTTAGAAATGCTGGTAAACGGCCCTGGAAAATATTCGAACAGTTCTATTAAAGAAAATAAAAAATTACACGTAAATATATATTTTTCTGTTTCTGACGATGTATGTATGAATCTACTATGGAAATGTTTGTTGAGTTCATTAATGAGCATAACGGTAGAAAAGGGGATATTCTGGATGTACTATATACGCGTAATTGTAACTTAAATTATCTTTATAGTCTTCGTAGCTGAATTTTGATGATTTTTTAAATTATAGTTTGCAACATATCAGCTGCTATGTTTATTTACAAACATGATCAGTATTTGGTATATTATTCTACACAAGAAATGTTTTCATAAATGTCTACAAAAATTATTGACGTCATATGTAAGTATGTTTACAGTTTTCATTTTCTTTCGTATGAGCATCACCCCATCAATACATATATTTTGTTTCCTTCCTTTCCATTTCTTAGACCCTAATAAACATCATTCAATGATTAATGTACTTAAGCCAAAATTGATTCTGATATCTCTTTATGTACACAATATTCTATATATATTATATCTTTAAAGTCATTTAAATCAGAGACTTTAACCTGACCTCAACCTGATTTAAATATTGTTTAGAAAATATTCTGTGTAACAGTTCCTCCTTTGTCAAATAAAATGTCGATTAGACACAAAGCATACAACGTACCACTTCCTCGCTTTCTACTAATTGCGCTGTTTGGATACACACACTCTCTCTCTCTCTCTGTCTCTATCTCCCACACACACACAAAGAAGCATGTAACACAACAGTTCGTCGTTTGGATGTACATCACGCAGTAGCTCATCTCTTGCCAGGAATACACCGGTTAAATATACACACGAAGAGGAGTAGGAGTGTAATAGAACAGTTCCTCCCTTGTGAGAAATTATACCGGTTGCATACACACATACAGAGAGAAAGAGTATGCACGTAACGAAACAGTTCCTCCCTTGTCACAGAATACACTGGTTAGTCACACACGCACACACAAAGTAGTATGCAACATAACAATTCCTAACTTCCAGAAAAATCATGCCACAGTGATAAAATGTGCTTTGAAAATAAGTTCTCTGCAAGAATATCCGCTTTGTTTACGTATTTCGTGAGATGACATTATCAGCTGCCTCCTGCAGTACCCTTGCTTTGTTTACTCATTTCTTGAGACGAAATCGCCTGCCTCCTGCAGTATCGTAGCTTTGTTTCCTCATTCCTTGAGACGAAATCGCCTACCTCCTGCAGTATCCTAGCTTTGTTTCCTCATCTCTTGAGAAGAAATCTTCTACCTCCTGCAGTATTCTAACTTTCTTTCCTCATTTCTTGAGACGATATCGTCTACCTCCTGCAGTATCCTAGCTTTGTTTCCTCATCTCTTGAGACGAAATTGCTAGCTTCCTGCGGTATTATATTATAATAAAAGTCTTATAACTCTGAAGAGTGTCATCATTGTCTACAGAACAAATAGATGTTTTAGAGATGAGTAGAAAAGTATGGTTTTGTTATACATCTCTCCATACATTTAAAATATATAATGTTAAATCACCCTCTTGCGATATATTGCTGGCAGGATTTGACAAATAGCATCGAGTGGAAGACACCATCAATTTACTTGAAAAGGTATGATAAAAGTATTGCAGAATATTAATTGTATCTTTTAAAATCAACTCGACACCTTAATTGCAATATTCGTGTGTTTGAATCAGTGATGTGCAAAGGGTTCCGTGCAAGTGAAACAAAATTATACTGCGTATCAGTTGCTGATGTGTGAAGAGAACTTTTCGTAGTCTTTCTTCCAAATTCGAACAGTTTCTCACCTAGGAAGAAACCTAATATAGGAATTATGCTAGTGTTTTATGGGGAAAAGACCACTCTTGGCTCACGACTGCCATCTATTGTTGTTTTTTGCTACTATTTATCTTCTTCCATAGTTGATAAAAAAGATAAATTTTGTTGTAAATAGGATTCGTTTCATTTCGTTAGGAACCAATATAGTTGAAAATGTCACTTTCCTTTCACGAAACCCTTGAAAATTAATTTTAATGCACTTTAGATTGTCTACGTAGTCTATGTAAACTACAACCCAATATAATCTACGCGTAGATTACGTGTAGACACCGCATGTAGAAGTAAACTTATAGTCTACGGCACATCACTGGTTTGAATACACAACATTGCCTTCTCAAACACGTGGCATATACTAAATAAAATTATGTATGACGTTATAAATTTAACGAAGATTTAGTTAATTGTGGTTAGCATTTATCACAGAATTTTCTTTCTCTGTTTATGAATTATAATAACTCCATTGCTTCTCTCTTTAAACTTGTGAGATGTGATAAAGAGTCTGGAATCAGGCTGGTTGTCTCGCTTTGTAGGGACCGTTCAAGCTGAACAAAGTCAGATCTTGATTTGCCGGAGCAGTCGTTCGATTTCGTTCACAAACTGTTAATGGAATATCAACCGTTCTTTTGCTTAATAATTCTTCATTATTCAAGTCGCTGGCTTGCTCAATTGAAGCCGCCAAACTGGAAGAAAAATCCCCAGATGACAAGCTCGTGCGATCAATTAAACGCAACCCTTCGCGTCAGTGTTGCCAGCTCGTAACCTTGTTTTGCGACCAGTGCTGCTGAAACAATCCTGTTAGACAGTACGGAAACCACCTTGAAGGATATTACACTTCATGGGAGTGCTTTAAGAAGACCTCTTTTATACTTACTTAAACAAATTACACATACTTCATTCTACAGAGCATTCCCTGACATTCGCTACGAGACTCGGCGGCAAGCGGTCAGGCGTCAGCGCTTGTCTTTCCCGGTGAACGGAGTCCGCGACAGTCGCTAGAGTTGGCTATTAAAATTACAGTTTTCATATTGTGTACTAACCTTGACTACAGAAGATGTTGAAAATGATGTCCCTCTGCTGCAACATATTCCTGGCATCTCCGAAGGAAATTGGCATTTACACGTGCAAGTTCGTCTACTGTAATTCTCCCGATTCCTCGTACAATACTCACTTTTAACTCACGGATGGTGTGCGAATTGCCTTTGTACCCGGGTTCGATCCCCGGCCGGTTCAAATCCGGGAACTTTTCTAACGGTGGAAGCGGCTCCGGCGCCCACCCAGCGTCGAATAACATGGGTACCTGGGGGAAACCCTGGGGGGTAAAGGCGGTCAGGGGCGTGATGCTGATCACATAATGCACATAATGAAATTATACGACTATACATAGGTGGCGTAGCTGATAACAGGTATTAAGTTGCATTGTTTCACAAGTCATATTTCAAAATTTTCAGAAAATTATATCCGGCTACATTCCAACAGCACTTGCAAAGAGAATGCAACGTAGTCAGATGTCCATGCAGAGTATCACGTCACGTTGTTTAACAAACATACGTTTCTATTTTCTCAATAGGGAGTTTTTAATGGACAAAAAGTTTAGGCAATTCCGGCAAATTGATCACTTTGTTTCACGAGCACATACAGTCAACACCTGATGCCTGTACTTATGCTAAACTTAACATACACCACAGAATGGTACAACATGCATACCTACTTAGGCAAAAATGTTCGTTTCTTTGATTTTCTGGAGTAGGTGGCCTCAGGAAAGTCATGCTGCAAGCACCAGCAATAGTCGGCAATCATGTTCTCATTCCATCTTCCCTGATATCGGTGCTTTTGGTGGAAGCGTTCGCCCTGTTCTTCACTTACGGCACCAAGATTGGACGGCAATACATCTAAGTGGCTGTGCAGGAAGTGAAGCTTGACACTCATATTTACTCCTAACTTTTGAAACGTCACCAACAAATTTTCAACTAGAACCTCGTATTTGTGCGCCCTGAAGTTTCCAAGAAAGTTTGTAATGACATCAGAAAAGGCACACCATGCATCTTTCTCTGTGCGGTTCGTTTGTAAGAATTCTTCATCTTTCATTAGCATCCTTATCTGAGGACCATCAAAAATACCTGCTTTTACTTTCTCATGCGTCAATGCAGGAAATTTTGAGCAAATGTATTTAAATCAAGCCCCATTCTTATCCAGAGCTTCTACATACTGCTTCATTAATCCCAACTTAACATGCAGTGGAGGAAGTAACACTTTCTTCGGATTAACAAGCGGCTTGTTCTGGATGTTTTTCGCCCCGACTTCAAGGCTTTTCCTGTCAGGCCACAGTCTTCGTACCCAATGTTCGTTCCTTGCTCGACTGTCCCATAAACACAAAAAGCATGGATATTTCTTGAAACCTGCTTCTTGACCAAGTAACACTGAAATGACCTTGAGATCTCCGCACACAAGCCAACTGTCATTTGCATACTTTATCTTTCGAAGCAGTTCTTTCATTGTTTCGTAGCTTTCCTTCAAATGTACGGAGTGGCCAACGGGAATGGATGCTAACTTATTGCCATTATGCTGCAACACAGACTTCAAACTCCTCTTCGAGCTATCAATAAAAAGCCTCCATTCTTCTGCATTATACGTACAGTCATGGAAAAAAGTTCTTCCTCATAAGGCTTTAATAGGAGCAAGTAATGCAGGAGGGTAGGCAACACATATTGCACCCTTCGATGATCGGGTGATTTTGCCTGTCTTAACACCGAGAAATGTGTTCCACGCGAAGGTCAACATGACAGGAAAGCAAAGAGGGTCACGTGACTATTGGTTACGTGGAGTGTTGTGCTTCTCCACGTCCCCAGTTCTTGATCCACATTGCAGAAAAAGTAGAGCTGCATGCAATATATGAAAATAGGTTGTTTTCAACTACACGCTTAATTATGATTTTCCCAGTTGTAAATCTATCAGACGTGTCTCTCGGGACAGTCTTTTACTTTGAATTCCTGTTTGTCATAGGCGTAACTTGACGGGAGCAGAAAGGGCATTTGTAACCCCCCTCCCAAATCAGGTTTCTTAAAGCTGCTAAAACAGGAATTAAATACTATGATTTGACGCGTCCAAAAAAAGTATTTTATTGAAAGATTGTTCCCAAATACGTAGATATCAATTTAATACTTTGAAAGTGTCTCAGATTTGTTTATTGTCACAACTTAGTGTGGCACAGGTCTACTACAAAAGTGGAATTTCGTAACAGAAATATGAACCCACTCCTTTTATTTCGTAGCCGATTTCATCTTGAAACTGAAATTAAGAATATTAGTTAACAATGTCATTGGTAAACAATAAAAAAATGTGTTAGACCCAATTCTTTAATACCTTATCATAATCTTTATCGCAAGTTGAAATTTTGTTGTAAGTCCACTTTATGCAAAAAAAAAAAAAAAAAAGGTAAAGTTCTCACCTGTGCTTAGCGCTATGCCGTGAAGGCGTATAGGGGGTGTGGGGGTAACGCCCCACACTTTCTTGATTCGTTCGTGAGTGGGTTTAATGTGATCAGCATCACGCCCCTGACCGCCTTTACTTCCAGGGTTTCCCCCAGGTACCCATGTCATTCGACGCTGGGTGGGCGCCGGGGCCGCTTCCAACGTTAGAAAAGTTCCCGGGCTTGAACCGGCCGGGGATCGAACCCGGGGCCTATAGCATGGTAGTCAGACGCGTTACCGACTGAGTCACCGGCACAGATAGACTAATCTGAACTGCATACAGTTTAAAGTGGGATCCGAACCATTATGTGCGATCACCTGGTATCGTACCCGAGACCCCTTGATTACAAGGCCTTACCACTACGCCATCAGTGAGGCGCACACAATCTTTGTATTTCGACCTTTTTAAACCTATATGTATCATATAAGAGGTTGTTTAACGTATTCGAGCACATAGCGTCAGGTTTCATAGAATAGTATAAGCTTCTCTTCCATGTTTATGGTTTCCTGTCTGCAGTAGAAAAACTGGCAGGTTCCCATAGCTTTTCTTTCAATAGTCTTCCAATGGTTGCATATCATATCACTCAAATTTGATTCATTCGTTTCGAACACAATCCCCGATGGCGCAGTGGGATCGTGGGCGCCTTGTAATTAAGGGATCCCGGGTTCGATACTCGGTGGAGGAACATAGTAGTGCGGATCCCCCTTTAAACTGTAGGTCCATTCACGATTAGCCTAACAGGACATAAAGTGGACTTAAGACACCAAATCAAGCAACCAACACAATCCCGTTATTGTCCAGATTATCGAATCCAGAACCTTCGTCGCGAATAACATAAGCAGGAAGACAACGTGAAATAACAGAACAGAAACAGAACCTAAAACCTACATCGGATAGATTGGATTAAGTCGACGATACAGCACGGGTTCTGAAATGAAAAAGAATACGAAAGTTGAAGGACCTCTATACGCACCCACTTTTCCTCCACTCAATGGGGAAGATATCCTTCTAGCTGAGAAGCCTTTACGTAGGAGTGCCCTGAGGGAACTTCAAGGCCACGACGATAAAGTGTTCTACGTGCAATGACGGGACCAAAATATACGTCAGATAGCTGTGTTCCTCCTTATTTCGTACGCCATTGATAACTGGAACACGTGACCTCGTCTTTGGTAGAGCAGAAGCCTGCTTGCTTGCCACCACCCTTTAGTTCAGTGACCTTCGCCCGTAGTCAGCAAGAGTGAATGACTCACCAGATGCTTGTTGTCTGTGAAGCTACACAAGAATAGATATTTCGTTAGTGGCTGTAAGTATTGTTTCATCTGCAGTTATATCAGTTAACATTTCAATAGTTTCCTAATGGTTACTTTAGTGATAAACATGTAAATTAGTTCTCGAGAGTGAACGTTTTATCTATTTGAACGGGAGATTTTTATACAGCCTGCATGTATTATTTTTCCTGAAACAATAAGAAATTCGAAGACGCAAAATGAGTTGTATAAGAGTAGTTAACAAAAGGAAAAAAGAAGAAGAAAACGAAAATGTAAATGCTGAAATAAATTATGGTAGAGATCGAGTGAATAACATTTTGTCATGGGGCCTCCTCGATGGCGTAGTGATAACGTCGTCGCCTTGTAATCAGTGGATCCCCGGTTTGATACACGGTGGATGCACATAGTGGTTAGTATCCCACTTTAAACTGAAGGTCGAGTCCAGATTAGCATATCTGTGCACCAAACCAAAACTAAGAAAGAAATTGTCACAGTGTAAGAAAATGTCATGTTCAACCAGATACGAAACAAAAGGGAATAATATATTGCAGGTTGGAGTTCACATCTGTAGCATCTAACCAGCACAATTATGAATCGCAACATATCGTATCAGATCCATTTTTATTATACATGTATGATAATATAAGAGAAGTAGAGGAAAGAGAAAACCAAGCGAAACACGGACACCTTCTCCAGAATTTCAAATCTCGTTACAAAAGGTTCTGGGTTGGAGTCCCGAACAGGCATGACTTTCTTGTTCTTGCCCTTTTATCTGCTTCATTTCATCATAATTCATCGTTATGGTTTACCTGCAGGGGAAGAATAATGACAATAATTGTCAATAATTGCCAATACAAAGCCAATGACAAACAGAACAACTCGATTACGGAGGTGCCAAGAAGAAACGAGACTTGACAGTTTCTTCGTCTCGCGGTTTGTCGAATTGAAAATTGCTCTCCCGTTCTCGGTCTCGATTAGTTAAATGTAGAAATCGAAAATGTATGTGAATGAATATACATGTATTTCATATATTCCGGTTTGGTAGGAGATTTCGTGAGAGATGAAATAAGTAGTCCATCGTATTTATTTTTATAATTTTTATTCCCTGTTCGATGATCGCGACGATAAGGACGAGTGACCATTACATGAAATTTATGACGAAATAGTCAAACACCCCCGACAAGGACGGTACTCAAACCCGGGAACTTTGGCGACGATATCGAATGTCAATCACTTAATGAGCTTGACCACCGAGCCTGCTTAATGTTGTTTCTGTCAGGTAATTCGTAATAATATCCCACATTCACTATCATTTGCTTCATAATTTATCTTATTGTTGTGATTAACCTGAATTCAAAGAATTAGTTGAAAGGCAAAAATGCATAATTGGATGTCTCTGATGTTACTTCGTGCCGAATAATATGACGTGATATTATGATATGAATTTATTAATCATATAATATGCCTATTCATTCCATTGATTGATCCCAATTGTTCACACAAAATATGCTATAATGTCCACTCCATGGAGGAGTGGTTAGCACAGCGCGCTACGATGCCATGGGTCCCTGGTTAGAATCTCGACTTGGGCGTGGGTGTCCTTGGTAAGTGTCCCTTCATCAATTTCATCATAGCATCACTCATCTTCATCGTCGCTATTTGCCAAAAGTGAAAGAATAGCAAATCTAAATAACAAACATCCAATCAAATCGAACATCTCTACCGATTTAATTCTATACGGTACCGAATTCCCACTTTATTACTGCATCTTAAGTCATTTTACAGCATCTCAATTGTTTTCCGATTCGAAAACATTTGGAATGTTGTTTTGTGCAGTTGATTGTGCATTGTTTCGTCGTTTGGATTGTTTAATTAACGTCGCATTAATTAGTTTTAGACCAATCGTGACGGGGGAAGCAAGAGCACAAAGGAAGCGAAAAAGACAAGGAAGAGACCACGGCTTTCTTTAAAGATAGCATCCCGTGAATACAACTCAAGTGACTGTAGAATATTATGAATAACATTTATTTCGCTTTTTCCTTTTATTTCTGTTTCAGTTATTTTACTTCGCTTTTCTTCTACCACTCGCGTTACTCGTGTCGGTGAGGAAGAATTATAAACTCGTGAAATGGACGATGGTACAAAAAAATATATGCCTCTCCCACGGTTCGAAACTGTCAGTACAAAATATTGTCTTATTTTTAAAATTTACGGGCAAATATGGTTTGTCACGTAGCAATTTTCGCTTATCTCTTTCTCAAGGGGTTCCATTGCCTCTCTGATGTCGCCATGTAATGAAAGGCTTCCGAATTCAATACCAAATAGAGAGGCATTTGGTTCGGATCCCATTTTAATCTGTAGGTCCAGTGCATGAACTGGACTTAAACAATTAACGTGTGGCATATGGTCTGTTATGAGAACCATCATTTCAGCGAACCTTCTTGACAATGACTCTAATATCACTTGAAAGAATAGTATTTCCTTACGAGTAGCTCTTGTCAAGAAACCAGTTCCTGAAATTTTCTTCTGGAGGCATCGTAGCACGGCTGGGGCACGAGTCATGTGACTCATGCTATCAAAGCTCAATCCTTCCGGAGAACTCAGAATCACCAGGCAAACTTAAGCGAATATTTTGTTATTTGGGTTGCATAAACAACAGGCTTTAAGACGTTACGAAATTCTACGTCCCGTGGCCCAGGTATTTTTTTCTAAGACTGTACATCCCATAGCTTCAATTAGTCCCTTCACATCTGTACAATAGACAAGTTCTTCGTCCCTTTGAAAATATCTTAATAGATCTCTCTGTCTGTCCCGATACATGAAGGTTGTTCCAGACGCTAACATATTTATTTTCTTTAGTCTACACAGGTCCTGTATACTTTGTGAGGTGCCCAGGATTTATCTTGGTTACCCAATTTAATTCCAAAATATGCACTATATGCTTTCCTTACAAAGTCAGTAATATTTGTCCTTTGTTTTGGGGTTAACAATGTTCGAATAACTGATTGAAGTAATATTCATTATAATATTCCATGTGTTGCCATCTTGTGACCTCTTTACGGACTACGTTGTTTCATTGCTCTAAATATATATCCCTAATATTAGATAATTTTCTATTTTCCTCCGAAACCTGACGTGATAGAAAAAAACGGATTTCGGTTTTGGATTTACCACCCTCGAATTACTAAAGAACAACCATCAGCCTCCAGTCAGCAAAATGGACGTAGACCAGTGAAATCAATGGTAGAACGTGAATAACAGAAATGTAGTGTTTGGACTAGGTACAACACGGGTCGAATTTATTGTCTTAAAATAATTTCTCTGAGTAATTTTAATGTAATAGGTTTTTAAGACACAGTAAATACATTTTCGAGCCTGATTTCGCGACCTACCAAATGTCCCCTCGTTAACCATATCTTTCTTTTTTCTTTGTCTTTTTCCAAGAGGAAGGAAAGAGAAAGAAAGAAGACAGAAAGAACTCTTTCTCTCTCTCTCTCTCTCTCTCTCTCTCTCTTCTCTTTCTCCCTCTCTCTGAGATTCTTTCTCTCTCTCTTTTCTATTTCTTTCTCTCTCTTCATCCCTTTCTTCTCTCTCTCTCTAGAGAGGAGAGGAGAGGTGGAGAGAGGTAGACAGAGAGTCTCTCTTCTCCCTCAAGAAGAAGAAGAAGAAGAAGAAGCAGTGGGTCGCGCCCCATAGGTTGAGAAACGATAGGTTAGACGCACTTCGGATCAGGTCAGTAGAGAGGGTTAGGGTAGAGGGGGCTAGAGCCTAGGGCGCTATGCACAGAGGGCGCCATTCCAAGCTTTTAAAAAATAAAGAAGAAGGCAACAAAGTCAGAATATACTGTGGATAATTTTACACTTAGCAGAGGAACAGGGGAGATGAAAAACATAAAAAGGCGTTTACTTCGTTAACGTCCAAGAACTGAAGAAAGCCGTGGCGCAGCTGTCATTCTGCTCGTCTACTCCACGTGGAGTCTCAGTCACATGACTGCGGATACGCTGTTGCCGTACTTTGCAACTTCAATATGGAGACCGTGAGAAGGTGCTAGTGCCGGGGAGGGAAAAGGTGTGCGTTGAATGTGATTGTTCCAGCTGGTGGGCGCGCTCCGTGGACTCCAAAGCCGGCCGGTCGTTAACGTAGCTAGCGCTTCAACTATACTCGAACCTTGCTTCCATTGAAGATTTTCAAGTGATTTGACCCCTAGGTACTTCCTTTGAGGGCGTCACCACGTGATATGTTCCCTTTTGCCCACGTCACGAAAGATCTCTAGCATTAATCAGTTTCGATTTATGAAGTTAGTACGAAGTTACGGAAAACCCTGTTAATAGATATTTTAAATTATGCTCGACATTCTCAACTTTCTCCGAAATGTGTTTTTCTGTGGTCCATTTCCGAAAAATAAAATCCTGGTTATAACAACTATAGTTTCGTGAAATTGTTAACAATCGCGGACTTTTCTCCAACGAGACTGTTTGTTGCTCAACAATGAACACAATGGGAGATGTCGATTGCATGAATGCTGCTTACGAACAGAATGGGCGTCACCACGATCTTTGGTGGGGGCCTGAGGCACATGGCACAGTAGTTCGGATCCCACTTTAAACTGTAGGTCCAGTCCCGACTAGCCTTTCTGTGCATATAGTGGACTTAAAGCAATTCATTCACATCACTATAGCTCTTGTGGGGAACGGGGAAGCGACTAATCCAGCGCGATGAGAAACGCTGCATCATGTACAGAGCATTCCCTGACATTCTCTACGAGACTCGCCGGCAAGCGACCCGGCGTCAGCGCTTGTCTTTCCCGGTGAACGGGGTCCGCGACAGTCGCACGCTACGGTCTGTTTTTTTCGCTCTCCCTGCCTTCGCTCTCTTTCCCATTCTGTTGACGTTGCAGACTGACGCCAGTATAATCCTCCCTCGGAAGTTGTGTTGTGTCGTGTCCGTGTGTTGAAGATTGTGGCTTAATATGGCACCACAAAAGCTTACATTACAACAAAGGATTTATCCTGTCGAGTGTTACTTCGGAAAGAGGAATTGTGGAGAAGTGCGACGACGTTTTGCAACGAAATTTCCTGGTGTTCCCGTTCCACATAGGACCACTATATTAAACCTCGTAAAAAAGTTTAGAGTAACAGGGTCAGTTCTGAATAAAAGTGGAAAGAAAAACCCACGTGTATTTACTGAGGAAAAACTCGATCAGATAGGACAAAGGTTAGAACAGTCTCCTCCGAAATCTATTCGCCGCCTCTCACAAGAAACGGGTGTTTCAAAAACCATAGCATTTAGAGCCGCTAAAATTCTTAAATATAAAAATAAAGTATACAAAGACAGTCCGCACACCATCCGTGAGTTAAAAGAGAGTATTGTACGAGAAATCGGGAGAATTACATTAGACGAAATTGGACGTGTAAATGCCAATTTCCTTCGGAGATGCCAGGAATGTGTTGCAGCAGAGGGACATAATTTTCAACACCTTCTGAAGTCAAGGTTAGTACACAATATGAAAACTGTAATTTTAATAGCCGACTCTCGCGGACCCCGTTCACCGGCAAAGACAAGCGCTGACGCCGGGCCGCTTGCCGCCGAGTCTCGTAGTGATCACGGAATGCTCTGTAGAACGAGGTGCGCGTAGTACTTCCTCCCACGGTGTCGTAACTCTCGGCGCCACCGCTGTTGTCTGATTGGCCTGCGGCGTATTCTCCGCTCCCCACTTCCCTTGCCAGCATGTAGAGCGCCCGCCTTAAGAGTAGACAAGAGAAATGGTTGCATGATTTAGTGTACGGCTGTAGCTTGATCGGAGAAAGATTGTAACGGCTTGAGGTGAACGGACATGAGACGAATCATCTCGACAGGCAATAAATCAAGCATTTCTTTCAGCTACTGCAGAAACGTTTCTTTGTCCTTCTCTCCTCTTTCGCTTGCACCACTGAGGGGAAGAAAGAGAAGGGAAGAAGCAAGGACATTGAACATTCCTTACTGAGCGGCAGACAGGGCAGAGCAATCGCCTTTGCTGTGCCTAAAATATTTATTCAACGCTATCATTCCTCTCAACTCAAGATGCCTTTGCCGACTGAAAATTTCATCACGCTATGTGACGTCACAATACGTGGCGCTGTCATAGTAGATTGATATTTTCCCGGTAGGGTTCTTTCAAGCAATATTTTAGTAAACGAAGAGCACTAAGTTGATAGCTTGTGTTGACTAAGCCGTGGCAGAGTGGTTAGTACACAGCGCTTCGACGTCAGGTCAGTGTTGCCACAACTGAGGGCATAATTTCCCTTCCCAAGGAGCAAAATTTCCCTTTCTGCACTGTTTTTCCCTGCACTAAAAACCTTTAAAAATTATAGTAATAAATAGTACATAATCTGTACTATTTTCGGGTTTGGTGTCTTAAAATTCCATGGAAGTTCGGTAATTTTCATCCCATTTCGTTCAAAATTTGGAACCTTTTTTACGGATCAATTTGAATACGGTCCCGGAAACTTTTTTCGGATGAATTTAAATTCGGTCCAGGAACCTTTTTTCCGGATCAATTGAAATACGGCCAAAGAACCTTTCTTCAATGAAATTGGACCGAATTTGAATTGTGTGAGAGAAAAGGTTTTGCAGCGAAACCCAATAGAACCCATTAGAATTTATCGGTTCCTGAAACTTTAACAATCCTGACTCCTACGTTCCACCAACAAGTAAATATGCTAATTTAAAAGTGAAAAATGTCATGGAACATAGTAATTTAATTTTCTTCCAAAGATACCTTAAACATCATGCCACGAACTTCTTGATCGCACCTTGTATATTAACATATAACTCGATTGTGGCAAACAAGTTTAAAAATTACTATTTTAGTAGTTCAACGGAGCATAGACGTCCGCAGCATCATTTCCAAAGAGGGGCAAATTCCCTCCACATAATAGCGTTGCTCCCTCAAAAGCACTCATTCAATTTGAAGTTACGATAATCCTACAACGCCCTTAAAATAATTAATATATTACTGTAAAGGAAATTAAATTATGTGTGTGATATATCTAATTTGATTTTCATTTTGCAGGAAACTCCCCCCGTGCCCCCCTTTCGGATGTCCATGTTAGGAGGGAGATATACTCCCCACCTAGTCCACGGGTAACAAGATCTTAGAAAAAGATATAGGACAAGGGTGTTCATAACCAATTGCTTTTACACACTATATGGCAGCGTTGTTCGTTTCTTCAATTAACAAGGTCTTGGAATATACACACAAAAACGCGCACAATTCCTTACAAAAGATGTTTGTTCCTTTCCACACTAGATGGCAGCCTAGTTCCTTTATTCAATTTTTGCAGTGTTTGACACTGATTGGCAGCAAATAACTTGCGTCATTCAGAACAAAATATGGAGTAAGAAAGGAATCTAAGTAAGGAAGGATTTAGTTTCCCTTCCGAGCCGGGGGAAGGGGGGATAGAGCCCAAAATAATTGACTGTCTTGTGTGCACAAAATGAGAGAAAAACAAAGCCCGAAGGTTGGAAGGAGCTATTCCATCATGAAAAATTGTTGTGTCAATTTCCGGTGACTTTGCTTCCGTTCACTGGTTAGGCCTGTGACGTCAAAGGCGGACGGGGAGGAGAAAGAAAATTGGTTTCCCCGCCAGGCAATATTTTAAGTCGAATTCCGGCATAGCAACTGCCCCCCATCCCCCCTTCTTCTTTCGTAACCAGCCTCTCAACCGCTCGCGAGTTCCGGCGCGCACCTTTCGGAGTCCGTTCCGAAACGAGCGAAGACGAAAACTCGTAATAAAGGACAAGTGTTTCTTCTTTCCGGAACGTCGCTGTGAGACGTTTCCTGAATATCCGCTGCGTGGCGCCACTGGTATGTGGACATTGATTGATGCCTGGTCCTAACGATTTGTTACTCTGTTTTCTTTGGTTGTCTTTCTGGTTGTGGATTCATTGAAATCCTGTGTCCCGCGTTGCATATTTACAAAACCTACTTGGAAATCGCAACCGTGGGCGTGGCTAATTATAACAGAGGCGTCCCAGCGTGAAATAGTATTGGTCTACCCTTCTGCCCCTGCAAACACATACGTCATGCACTGAATAATTTATGGCACACCAAGAATCCAGTGACACCGAAGCATTTTGGATTTTTTGGGGGGGGGAGGGGAACAACAAAATTCCTTTTCAGAACTTTCAATTCTTAAAGCAAAATTTTCAGTAATATTAGAATATAATTTTGATGTTTCTAAAATGTTATGCCTATTTAGTTTTAACCGATTTTTTAACCAACCTCCGTGACGAACTGGTTACCACAGTAAATCCGGACCTGGGCATGTGCCTTCATCATATCACTCATCCTCATCTTCGCATTTAGCCAAAAGTGGCACAAAAGCGAAGTAAAATAAAGTAAATAATCAATAACAATGTCCTGTAACTTTCTTCTTCGCGCCAAAAGCAAAAGGTTTGCATTTCGCGCCATATTTCACGTGCAGTTGTTTTGCCTGGTGACCTCCAATCCAGGCCCGTAGCCAGGCAGGGGCCAGGGGGGCTCAGCCCCCACTGGCACTTCCGCGAGCTCCCTTGACATTAGGTAAAACTATTTTGTATTCTAATTTGTTTGAGGTGAACAGTGAAAATGTAGACAGAATATATTATTTTGTTCACAACTTCGTTCATCTTGTTTATGAGCAGAAGTCTAAGCAGCGGAAAGTGCAGAAGATTCTCTAGACTTTAGAAAATTATTTCATAGGGAGCCTTCATTATCGGTGGCTTCCCTGCCCCTGTTGCAGCCTCTTGTTTGACAGAAATCTGTGACTTTGATGTCATTATCCACATTCCTTCTGCATCTGCGTCAAATGTGAATAGATCCCATGTTTTAATGCTTTGGCCGTGTGTGGAATGTAGGGTAGGCACTATGATTGAAGTGAATATTGTACATTTTAACATGAATTATATAAATATCTGTATTATCAAAACTAGTATGGAGTGTGTATGAAGGGATGGTGTCAGTAGCAGTCATTAGAACTTCAAGAGATATAAAAAAACTAGTATTTGTACATGATATTTCTAAATTTTATATTTTAAATTAACTTAATGACCCTCGACACATAATTTACCTTCATTTAATACTATTAAACTTTTGAAAAATGGACTTGGTTTACAAAGCCCCCCCCTGATATATCGTGAGCCCGCCCTGGAGGTCGGTTCTAGCTACGGGCCTGCTCCAATCTCTAATTCGGAAAGTCTTGAGTGGCCCTCCTTGCGTGTGCTAAACGAGCGCGTTTAGGGATCTGCCCCCTTCCCCCCCAGAAATGGAGGAGGGGGAGGATTTGTCACGTGTAAATATCCGAGGATGATGTACAATAGGAATCTGTGAGGTGGAAAGTGCAGACCTCAGCAGCCCAAATGTCCTCTCCTTCCCTCAACTTCCCGCCCCCGTGGTGGCGGTCTGTTTGCTGAGGGTCGATCTAATATTTACTCCCATGCCAGGATGATCTATTGGCCGTGGTCAAACATGAAGGGGCGGGGGAGGTGGGAACGTAAAACGAACGCGGTTCGGTTACAAGGAAAAGGGGGGGGGGGCGAAGAGTGACCGCGGTCGTCTGGGATTCGTGCTAGGAATGGCCAAATCCGGATAAACTTTTATCCGGATATTGGATAATTTTCAAATCCTTTCAAATATAAGGATATCGGATATTATGATATCCTGATTATCGAAATATTTGAACTATCCAAAATGTCCAGATATATCCGAATGTGTGCCTTATCCGGAGAGTATTATCGCTTATCTGTTTTACAGGGTACTACATTTTATTTTATTACTTAAAATTCTAGTGGCTTAAAAAAATTAAGGAAATAGGTAAATATCAAAATTCTGAGTTGGCAATACTTACGATTCGGTTCAATCTTGTAAAACGTCTATCTGTGATGTCTTCTTCATATGATGCACTCTACAAAAGAAAAAAAAGAAAATTTAAGGCCACATGTCGTCACTAGATTATTGAAAGCTAATCTACAACAGACCTGGGCAACTCGCTGCAAACGTGAAAGATCGCTCTCGTATGAACGTGTGGGCAACAGTGCGAGCATTATTGTAGCGTTGCAAGAGTTATCTATGTAGGTGGCTTCGACGGTTGCGTTCGTCCTCTACATCTGATTCGTGAGTAACAGTACGGTGCAGCGTTGTAATCACGGCAGAAGAATCAGGAGGGGGGTTGTGTCCTTCTCCCACTCTGGATCTAGGATATAGGCGTGCGCACGGGGGGGCAAGGGGGTCAAATGCACCCCTAATCATGGACATCCGCAGATTTTTTCCACGAAGGAACAAGCAAGGTATTTTTCCATGGGACATATTACCCCGATAATACTGTTGCCCCCTCAAAAATACCTTTTAGGTTGACATTCGTTTTCTAAGGAAGAGATGTAGCCATCCTTGTCCCTTTTCACCTAGAAATTTAGGATATAGGAATCTTATCGCAGTTATTAAACGATATTATACTCTTAAAGGAATTACCTTCAAGCCGATGAAAGTTCAAAGCAACTACGGGGAAGTGAGTGCAGTGGCGCAACCACATGGGGGGCAGGGGCATCACCCGCCAAAACTTGGACGGGAATCAATTTTAAGGGGGGGGGGCAAAAATGGAAGTAAAGGAAAGCAAGACTAGCAGAATCTAAGAGTAGCAGGACAAAAGGATACTCAAGATGAAATTAGTTTTCACGTCTTTCTTGCATTCCAGATGGCCACGAGCAGCTGCAGTGGGGCACAGAGCTGCAATTACCACTTCGATTTCAAATTTTATACAAATAAAAATACATTTGGTAAAATTTTCTTGCTCGCTTCGCTCGGAATATGTGCTTTCCTTACAGCCTTGTCAAGTTCAGAGCCGTAGCTAGAGGTTGCCGGGAGTTGGGCCGGGACGCCAAACGATCTAAATGAAAAAAAAAATGGAAAGTGCAATGTTGTTTGCGTCTTGCAAAAATTTGTATCTGAAAATTTTCTTGCTCGCTTCGCTCGCAATTTACTTTCTGTTATGCACTGTAAATTAGCAGGAAGAGGAGTACTCCTGTTAAACGGTTTTCTCTTAAATGCACAATTGTTACGAGGAAAAGGAGCGCGTACATTTAAGAGAAAATTTATATGATTTTTGCTCTTGGTTTGTTATGGGGTGGATGAATTGATTATGTATGTATGTATGTGTGTATATATATATATACCGTCGAATATACTGCATTCAAATGATACGGCAATGTCAATCGTGAGTAACCAGACAAAGCTTGGCCTTTAATTGTGACGTCACATGAGCTGATGGGACAGTTGTGGTCGCCAGACACGCAAAAGCTGTGGTTCTTTGCGGGGTGAGAACTTCCCCCCATCTTTCCTCACGTCTGAAACTAACGAAGACTTGTAAATCTTCTCTGGGGGTAGGTTAATCTTGAATAAATTAATTCCTTAGGCGCTAGATGGCCTAATTTAGGAAGGGAGGGCGCTGAAAGATTAATGCAGAGCCGCAAACTCCAGCGGAGAGTTATTAAACTCTGGACGAACTCCGCAACTCACGAAAGTTTCACGGATAATTCGTCCAAGCTCGCACACTTGGAAAATAGACTAGTTGGAGCTCTGTTTCCGTCAATAGAGGTATCATATTCTATTCCTTAAAAATTCGTTTATCTTTGTTGACTGCTATGAAAATTTACATGCATGTAATAGAGCAGGGTGGGGCAGGAACGGCGAGGAATGAAAGAGGGTGAAGAACAAGGCAAAAAGAAAAAATGGGATATTCTTATTTCTTAGAGTTGACGAGCTGTATCTTTCCGGGTGAACACTGTCCAAGTCCGGCTGCGCAGTAGCATGGGGGAGGAGCTACCGGCTGCGCGTCATTATCCTTGCGTTCTGTCCTCTCTGTTGACCATCCGAAGGGCGAGTAGGTGGCAACTACATGAACGTATCCCTCTCACACACTGCGCGGAATAGCCAAGGCCACCCGCAAAGATACAGCTCGTCAACTCTAGATTTGGTTTATTTTACTTCACCTTTATGGCACTTCTGGTTAATCGAAAATATGAGGATGTGTGATATGATGAGACTTGTCCCCGCATAAAGGTGGCTCCGGTGCTCACACAGCCTCAAATAAAAGGGTACCTGGAGGCAATCCTGGGAGGTAAAGGCGACTGGAGCGTTGTGCAAATCGCATCACCTTCAAAAAAGCTTGGCCGACATCGATGACGCGTGACGCCCTACCTCCACGTCCCTCTTATACAGGGTGATTCAGAATTTCTATTTCACACTTCTAGAGGTTGTAGAGGGGATGTGAAATTATGTGATCTTGTCATCTGTGTAGTACCAAAACGGTACGTTTCCGGATATGAGTTCCTTATCAAAGCTTAATCTGCTAAGTTCCCTCTACAACCCCTAGAAGTGTGTAATAGGAATTCTGAATCGGCCTGTATATGCCTACATGGCATGATGCAATGAGCACGGTACGTACAGTCATAATATATTATAATGTAGTAAATTTATTAATATTATTTCGGAACAAGTTTTGCTAACTGGGCCGGTTTCCGTGGGGGAGTGGTTCGCACACCGCGCTACGATGACAGGAGTTCCGAGCTCGAATCCCGATCTATGGTGTGGGTGTTCTTTGCGAGTTTTCCTTCATCATAGTATCAGTCATTCTCATCGTTGAAATTAGCCAAAAGTGGCCGAAAAGCCAAGTGAATATAAGGAAATCAATCACACACACTTTAAGCCGTAGGTCCAATCTCAATTATCCTTTCATTGCATAAAATTAATTTATGAATAAGTAGAACATATTTTTGTTTCTTTCTCTCGTTCTCGCTTATCCATTTCTTGCTACCCACGTCTTCCTCATCTCTCTCTCTCTCTCTCTCTCTCTCTCTCTCTCTGTCTCTCTCTCTCTCTGTCTGTATCTCTCTCTGTCTCTCTCTCGGTCTCACTGTCTCTCTCTTTTTCTCTCTGTCTCTCTCTCTATCTCTCTCTCTCTCTCTGTCTTTCTCTCTCTGTCTGTATCTCTCTCTGTCTCTCTCTCTTAGTGTTGCCCACGGGACGAGACGGGACAGGCTTTTAAAAATTCGAGACGAGACGAGATTGATCATGTATCCCTTTGACAAACGAATATTTTCGAGACGAGACAGCATTTCACAGCATTTCCACGAGACGAGACAGGCCAAAGTCTCGTCTCGTGTGCAACACTACTCTCTCTCTGTCTGCATATCTCTCTCTCTCTCTATCTATCTCAGTCTCGTCTCTCTCTCTCTGTCTCACTGTCTCTCCCTCTCTCTCTCTGTCTCTCTCTCTATCTCTCTCTCTGTGTGTCTTCTCTGTCTCTCTCTCTGTCTGTCTCTCTGTCTGTCTCTCTCTCTCTCTCTCTCTCTCTGTCTTCTCTGTCTCTCTCCTTCTCCTATTCTTCCATATTTAACGCATTCTCACTCTCTTTACTATTTAACTCTCTTTTTCCCTATTTTAACGCTCACCCCCATTTTACTCTCTCTCCTATTTAACTCTTTTCACTCTCCATTTAACTCTTTTCTCTCTCTCTATTTAACTCTTTCTCCCCCTCTCTCCTATTTAACTCTTTCTACACCTCTCTTAGCTATTAAAATTTTCGATACAAGGTGGAGGCAGCCAGTTTAACCCAGGGTTGTTGAAGGTCCAGGAATTTCAAATAAATTCAATTCCGGTCCAGGATAGAAAATCAGCAAGCGTATATGGGTTCTGGACCAAAAAGAACCTCTTTATCTGTAAAGTATTTAAATTCGGTCCAGGAATTTTAATAAATCCAATTCGGTCCAGGAGGGAAAATCAGCAAGCGCGTACGGGTACTGGACCGAAAAGAACATCTTTATCTGTAAAGTATTTCCATTCGGTCCAGGAACCTTTTTACCAGATCAATTTAAATTCGGTCCAGGAACCTTTTTTCAATGAAACAATACGCAACTTGGACCGAATTTGAATTGTGCGAGAAAAGAAATTCCGGTCCTGCAGCGAAACCCAATAGAACCCATTAGAATATGTATGGATTTCTGGACACTTAACAACCCTGCTCTAAACCGGTCCGTTCCTTAGACTTTGTATGCATAAAGTGAGCTTCAAAAAGTGAAACAAACAAATACATTTCCTAATTTACTATTTCTCTCCCATCTCCCTTTAACCCTTATTCTCTCACTTCTTCCTCTCTGTCTCTTTCTCTATGTCCATTCCCTCAGCCTTCACTCCCTCCCCCTCCCAAGCAGGCGAACAACAAAACGAATGCTGAAACAAAAAACAATGAAGAAAGAAAGGAGGTGCGAGTGAAAGGAAGGGTGTATTTACCCCAACCTCTTCATTATTCATGAACCAGCTCCAGCGATGTTCGTTTCTTCTCAGCCTTTCTTCTCTGCCCCCTCCCCCGCTTCGTTACTAAGTTCTTCCTCTGTCTTACAGCTCCAAAGAGGACTGCTAAATTTTTAAGCGGATTAAAACAACGGCCTGCTGCATCGCTAGCAGCCGACTGTCGGCCACGTGAAGAACAAAGCCTTCCAATTTGTTTCTTTGCTTGTCCACGCGGCAGAATATATTTAGGCCGAACACTAAGTTCCTCGTGTTCGTCGGGATTGGATTCTTTTGTCGGACAGGGGCAGGGGTGGGGGGTGATGCACACCCAGGGTGGTATTTTAGGGGGGATTCTTCCTCCCTTTGGAGACTTTAACCCTGTCTCCACAGAGGTTGGGACAGAAACTAACTGAAAATCCTAACTAAGATTGGAGAGGCAAGTTTCTCTTGAAACTGAACTGAAAATCCGAACTAAGATTGGAGAGGCAAGTTTCTCTTGAAACTGAACTCAAAATCCGAACTAAGATTGGAGAGGCAAGTTTCTCTTGAAACTGAACTCAAAATCCGAACTAAGATTGGAGAGGCAAGTTTCTCTTGAAACTGAACTGAAAATCAGAACTAAGATTGAAAAGGCAGGAATTCTCTAGAAACTGAACTGAAAATCAGAACTAAGATTGGAGAGGTAGGTTTCTCTTGAAACTGAACTGAAAATCCGAGCTAACATTGGAGAGGCAAGTTTCTCTTGAAACTGAACTGAAAATCCGAACTAAGATTGAAGAGGCAAGTTTCTCTTGAAACTTAAATGAAAATCCGAACTAAGATTGAAGAGGCAAGTTTCTCTTGAAACTGAACTCAAAATCCGAACTAACATTGGAGAGGCAAGTTTCTCTTGAAACTGAACTGAAAATCCGAACTAACATTGGAGAGGCAAGTTTCTCTTGAAACTGAACTGAAAATCAGAACTAAGATTGGAGAGGCAGGTTTCTCTTGAAACTGAACTAAAAATCCGAACTAAGATTGGAGAGGCAGGTTTCTCTTCTCTCTTTCGTAAGTGGATGTGGGAGTTTCAGTTCAGTTACGGTTCTACTAAATTCCAGTTGGGTACCCGAACTGATTAAACGTTACGACACCTTTCACAGTTCACTGAACTGAAATCCTGAAAATGAAATATACATTCGGAGAGCCTCCAGAATTTCCATTTACTGATTAATTTTATTTCGCTTTTCAGCCTATTTTCGTTAATCGTGACGATGAGGATGAGTGATAATATTCTGAAATTGATGAATGGAACAACCATAGCAAATCCGGTATTTGAACCTAGAACTCCTGGCATCATAGCGCGTTGTGATAGCCACTATGCCATTGAGGTCAGCTAATCAATAAGTAAAGTAAATAAAGCTAATCAATCAATCATCTCTCATTCTTATCGTTGCGAATAGCCAAAAGTGGCAGAAAGCGACTCTAATTAATCAAATCAAATTTCATCTAACAATAATTTATCTTCATCGCCCCGATTAGCCAAAGGTAACAGTAAAGAAATCCAAATAAATGTACGCAAGGTGGATTGATTTAAATCAAGTTTTAAATCAGGTAATTTTTTTATTAAAAAATCACTGACTTAAATCACTTTAAATAAATAATTTTGCTACGTGCCTTGTGTGCACTGCTTAAATTAATATACCACGGCTGCAATATATGCAGGGTAATAGGTTCTTTCTTTGAGAATTTAAATCAAAAAGCAGATATATGCCAAGGGATATAAGAAGTGAGGATCTATATTCTGAAAATCTTCACATGTTACAGAGATTATATATGAGGATTATATATATATATATATATATATTAGATTCTTCTTAGATGGAAAATTGAACACTTTCTTCTTCCTTCTTCTACTTCTGAAGAATGGATCATCTACTTCTTATTTCTTTTTCCTGCAGGCTTCCCCCTTTTCTTAGACATCGAGACCTGATCAAAAGCTCAAATATATTCAGGGGCGACAAATCTAGATATAGCGCCACCTCCTATATCAAACCAACAAGGTGAAAACCAAGGATCGCTAAAAGAAAGCGATAACTGTGGCCCAGTGCGTCTAAAGTAGCTAGCGCAACCGTAGTACTTTGGGCGGCTAAAGATAACTATAGCGCCACCAAGGAAAAATCAAACAAAATCTAGCGATATACTCCTCGCCAGAGGTAACGAAGAAACAAATTCGATCAAAAAACTGAAAGACCCGGTTTTGAAATGACATCCCGACTTCCTAACTTTGCTATACATTCAATCTATGTGTATATTATTAATCAGAATAATTTCCTTTTCAATTATGTTTCCTATCCTTTGTATACAATATTTTAATCGGTATTCATTTATCTTTTGTTTTTTTAATCAATACAATCATCTTTTGTCTCCTCCGTTTTCGTTAATCAGCTTTCTTTCCACTTTTCTGTCGCGCTGCCACCTATTGTCAGTTCCGCTAACTAGTTTATTCCACGTAAATGATTGTGTTTGGCCAACTAGGCACGTAACAATTTATAGAATAATGTAAATAAGGATTTTGTAGATATCAGAATCACTTGTCGAGAAAGTACATTAATCTTGTAATAATTTAATGATGTTTATTAGGCTCTAAGAAATAAAAACAAAGGAAAGAAAATAAATGTACTGATGGTGTGAAGCTCATACGAAAGGAAATGGAATGTGCAAACTGTAAACACACTTACATTTTTCATACGCAAAAATAGCAAACATTTTGTGAACAAAATTCACAAAATAATAATCATGTTAAACCGTAAGTAGTGTCCATTAAACTGTAAATAAACATGGTTGCTGATATTTTGCAAACTATGAATGAAAAAATAGCCAAAATTCAGCTACAAACACTATATAAGTGATAATTATAAAGTACATCCAGAATATTATATTTTGATGGAAGAAAATTACTGAAATTATTATAGTTTCATTAACACACTCAACAAACATTTCTGTAGTAGTTCATGTAGAATTTTTTATTTGCTTTAATCAAACTGTTCAAATATTTTACAGGGCCGTTTCCTAAAAAAGCGTTTTATAGAAAACATACATGTGCTTCATATGGCGTCAAAAACCATACAATCAATTTTAAGTGTGGCTTCTTAAAACAATTTAAAAAGTGATTTAAAAAATCTGATTTTACGAGTATTTCATAAAAAGCATGATTTCTATTCATCTTGAATGTATAGGGTGTTCCGTATAGGACGCCGAATTAGAAAATTAAATAAAAATAGGGAAAATATCATGAACATAGTTATACGTATTTCACATATATGTAAGCAGTATCATCCCCCATTTACGTATGAAAGACAATGTCAGGCATATGTCCACCCCTACTGAGTCTGCATGCATTTATAAGCTCCACAAAATTATTGATAACCCTCTCGCAGATGTCTGTCCCGATGCCTCCAATCACCCGTATGATTTCCGCCTTCAGTTCCAAAAGGGTTTGTTGGCGTACACCTGTGATTTCACAAACCCCCATAAGAAGAAATCACAGGGTGTAAGATCACACTCCACCTGCCAAAACCCACACCACACAGTCGTTCTCAGCGAATGGATGGATTTCACGCTCCTGGATTATTCGAGGATTTTCTGACAAACGAGTCAAAACAATTGAGGCTACATTAATCGGCATGGCAACAGATGCCAACATTGGTAAAAACAGGTCTGCCAACCTCGAAACAAAACAATAGCACTCGATTCAAATTCGGCGTCCTATTTGGAACACCCTTTATATATATTATTCACCACTGTCTTGTTGAGCCTTAATTCTAATGATCAAATTTTATGTTTGTAACACCAGTAGTTAACGAGATATGAGCTCAAATCATGTAAGTTCCGTCTTAATTCATTACAGCCAGTCGATTTTGTTTCTTCTGCCTTGTCCCCCACCCCCCTTTTTTGCTTGTCCCTTAAGGCTACAGCATTCTCCGCCCACCCGCCATTCTGGTTTCTACGTCTTTAATTAATTCTCTAATTAATTATCGAGTTAATTTTGGCTTCCCTTTTCCGCCCCCTCTCCTCCTTCGTCGTCCCGCCTCTGACGTGGCATCTTTCTCCAAATTATTTTAGGATTCTGAAATTCAGGTCCGCGGGCATTTCATCAACTTGTAGCGCTTTTTGTGTCCAGGTGAAAACAGACGGGAAGAACTGGTGCTGTCCGTTTCCTAATTTCAGTTCTTCAGAACTGAAATACTTCTCTTTCAAAGATTCGCAAATTTTCCGCATGCCGGCCATTTTCATAAAAATGGCGAATGAAGTCAGGAGCGGCTCAAGACAGCCATGGTCTCTCTATTATATACCTTTTTTCAGTAAAAGACACATGTTATATACATACGTTTTTAATTGCCAATAGTAATAGCCTTAAGCCTTATTACTGTTAAGGAACACGTTAATGGTACGCATAGATCTCCTTGACGAAGTGCTTATCACAGCGCGCTACCGTTCGCCAAAGACATTTGCAAGCTCGCACTGGGAATCGAACCTGGGACCATGCCCCTCGCTTCCTTAGGACTCCTCTACCGACGCGTGGGGGACCCGCTCGACGGTTAGCTTGGTTTTGAGCTTGCTAAACCCCCCTATCGGTATGCCTTTGGATTAGTGGTATACAGTAGCGACAATTGGGTACTAAAACTAGAGGCCAAGATACCAAAACTTGGGACGGGGGGAAATACAGTTCACTTTTCCCTCGTAGATAAGGTTTAGCATATTGCGGGGGAAAAAGTGGCAAAAAGTGGGGGCAACTGCCCCTTCGCCCCCCCCCCTAATCGTCGCCACTGATAATATACGTTGTATTAAACAAGAAAAAGGAAGTTCGAATTGCGAATCAGATGTCAGAATCTGATATCCAAATCTGGATTGCTGAATCCGGTATCCAAATGTAGAATTCTTGATCCGATATCCAAATCTAGATTTCTAGATCCGATATCCAAATCTAGAATTCTGGATCCGATATCCAAATCTAGAATTCTGGATCCGATATCCAAATCTAGAATTCTGGATCCGATAGTAAAATCTAGAATTCTTGATCCGATAGTAAAATCTTGAATTCTGGATATGACTTCCAAATCTTAAATCCTGTATCTCATATCCAAATCTAGAATTATGGATTCGATATCCAAATCTAGAATTCAGGATTCGAGATTCAAATCTAGAATTCTCAATCCTGGATCCGATAACCAAAACTATAATCATGGGTGCAGTATCCAAATCTTGAATCCTGTATCTGATATCCAACTCTAGAATTCTACATCCAATTTCCAAATCTAGAATTCTGGATTCGAAATCCAAACTAGAATTTTCGATCCGGTATCCAAATCTATAATTCTGAATCCGGTTTCTAAATCTAGAATCCTGGATCCAGTATCGAATATAGAATTATTGACCCGGTATCCAAATCTAGAACTCCGGTTCCGATATTCAAATTTGCAATCCTGTATCTGGTATCAAAATCTAGAATTCTGGATCGATCCGGTATCCAAATCTAGAATTCTTGAACTGGTATCCAAATCTAGAATTCTGAATTGGATATTGAAATCTAGAATTCTGGATCTGATATCCAAATCTCAATCTTGGATCAGATATCTAGTTCTGATATCCGAATACCCATCTTAATTTTGAATCCGACAGCTGATCCTTCAGTGTCCGATGCACTAGGTTTCGACAAAGGTTCGTATCAGTCAGTTCCTAATTTAAGCCTTTCACAATGTGGTTTTCCTATTAACTCTCAAGTGGGTGTTTTTGATACGTACGTTGGTAGAAACGTACCATTCGACCGTGGAAGGAATTTCCCGCCGCTCCGTCACATCTTGCGTTCAGACATCAACTGGAACAGAATTCACGAGTGACGTAATTTTACTGGAAGAAGGCATTTCCTGGAGTCTCCAGAAGGAATGCTGGCTGGCTGACTGGAGTCACGTGGACAGTTAGTGCATTCGTATGCAGATGACGGCCATTATGGCCGGACAAGGGAGGCGGTATAAGTGACCGCGATACAACTTCACTCAATATTGTGCAGTGGCGTAATGAACGGCCCTTTTGCAAGGAAATGTTTTGCATATTTCTGAAATATGTGGTGTATTTTATCAAGAAAACGCTAGACATTTGGTGTACATCATTAAAGTCGTTTTCAAAAATCCGTCTCCAAATTCTCATAAGTTACAAATCTTTAGAATTTCCTTTAGCTAGAGTATTCAAGTGGATCTTCTCATGGTTTGTTGTCGCTGTTGTTATCTAGAATTCTGAATCGTCTATCAAAATCTCGAATTCTGAATCCGGTATCAAAATCTAGAATTCTGGATCCGATATCCAAATCTAGATTTCTAGATCCGATATCCAAATCTAGACTTCTGGATCCGATAGTAAAATATAGAATTCTAGATCCGATAGTAAAATTTAGAATTCTGGATGATATCCAAATCTTGAATCCTGTATGATATACAAATCTAGAATTCTGGATTCGATATCAAAATCTAGAATTCAGGATTCGATATCCAAATCTAGAATTCAGGATTCGAGATTCAAATCTAGAATTCTCAATCCAATATCCAAATTTTCAATCCTGGATCCGATAACCAAAACTATAATCATGGGTGCGGTATCCAAATCTTGAATCCTGTATCTGATATCCAAATCTAGAATTCTACATTCAATTTCCAAATCTAGAATTCTGGATACGATAGTCAAATCTTGAATCCTGTAGCTGATATCCAAATCTAGAATTCTGGATCTGATATCCAATGTCGAATGTTGACTACGACAATCAAATCTTGAATACTGGATCCGATATCCAAATCTCGAATAAGTGATAGATTCGTAGCACCGTAGGCCTATTTTCTATCATGCTGGTGACCTCCGTGCTTGAGTAGTTATCAAGCTGGTCAGGAATCCCGGGTTCGTTTCCTGCCTCCGCATTGATGTTCATTGTGAGTTTACCGTCATCAACTTCGTAATAATCATCACTCATCCCCGTCTTCGCGATCAACCTAAAGTGGCATAAAGGAGAAGTAAAACGAACCAAATGAATCAATCTCTCATACAAAATGGCCGAATGCGACAAAGACAGGTCCCAGGGGATCCACACTTTTGATGCAAGGGTTCCGGGATCGATTCCCGGTGAGAGCCCCAAGATTTCAGTGAATCTTAAGGACAATTGGGGTAGCTACTACATACATCCGACAATTCCACACAAACAAATTGTAGAAAATAATTGCTCCATTAGTAATTTAGGCAGATTAAATACAAGTAGCAATAACCATAAGAACGAAGCAGGTTCTGCTAATGATTTAAATTGCTGTTGTATCTGTCAAAACATACTTACAGTGTGTTGAAACATAATACAAAATAAATAATTTCTATTTAAGGGATGTCAGAGTTAAAAAAAAAAAAAGTCTTTATATTGCGCAGACTTGCTAGATTATACATTCTTAGTTTTTGGTGCCACCTTGTGGGAAACGATGAAACTAAACTGCGTTGCGTGACTAGCTATACAGAAACTTGGAGATTTGTGCTTTCAGCACCACACATAAACTGCGCAGTGGCGCCAACTTATATGGGTCAGTGGGGCTCGAGGCCACGCAATAATTTCAATCTTATAGTTGTAATATTTATGTTTAACAAAACAAACAATTTCATAATTATGCGCTCGAAGAATTCGCAGAACTAATTACTGTTTATGACAATATGTTAGATCTCTTATTTGAAACTTGTCAGTGTTCTATATTATTTACACTGTCCGTGGTTATATCGTTACTGTGAAAGAAAGGGAGGGTCAGCGGGGGCGATTAGGGGGGCGAGGGGAGCAGTTACCCCCACTTTTCGCCACTTTTGCCCCCGCACTATGCTAAACCTTATATACAAAGGGAAATATACTGTCTTTGCCTCTCCAGTTTTGGCACCTTACCCCCCCCCCCCCCCATCCATGTTTTGGAACTCAATTTCCGCCACTGGGGAGGGTAGTAGCTTATGGAATATGTTATGTTATACAACATATTTCTGAGTCCAGCCTACCCAATATTATTTAAATTATTAAAAGGATACAAACGGAATTCACAAAAGCAATATTAACAAGAAAATATAATAAAATAACATGATACGCGATTCATGTGTCTTCTCTCTTTTAATATACCTCTTATGAAAACTATGTGTGTAGCATCATCAGTACTATATCATCAATGACATATTTTTGTAGAAGTTAAATGCTTTCATCCATATACTTAATGGAAACGCAATCCAAAGTTAATAGAAATATATCTCCATTGAGTGTTTCACAAAACTTAGCGCACACCCTGTGAAAATTTTCGGACTACAGCATTGTATCGCGCGTTTGAATTGTACTCTTCTTTACAATCACAACTTTCACAGAAAGTATGAAATACTCTTGTCATTAATAGGAAAAAGTAGAGTACTTTTATCTCACGATTATCACGTGTTTATTGTCTACACTTTATTTTTCACCAACAGATGGCAATGTTAGAAGTTTCTGTTATAAATGGGATTATTTTCATCTAGATACGAACTAACATGATTGAAAAATTAGAGCGATGTTACAAATTAATTTGTGATGTAGTTTGCATGTCTTGAAATTCTTTGAAATTCCCTTTGGTTTCAAGGATTACTTCTCTTCCGTACATGACCGTAAGAAACTGAGTCATGATGGGATACTTTTGTGGGTTGATGAAGCAATGTTTCAAACTCTATCTTGAGGAACGTAGGGTGTAATATGGTACTGTTTCCAAAACTTTAACGAATGATGGCGCCACTTGAACTGCGAAACCTACTTATGTATGCATCTAATAGGTTAGGCAAGTTAAAGTTTTGTTTGTTTCTGCTTCTAGATGCATATGTGAGTAGGTTAGGCACGTCACGTTGCTGCAGATGTCGCTATCCGCTCGTGTAGTTGGACAAGATTCAGACTATGAGTGAAAATGTTTTCAATAACATAAAAGTTTCAAAACCCTACGTTCTCAGGAGTGAAAAAAATGTCCATAAAGTCGCTCCCTTTTTGAAGCTCTTTTTTGCATATCGCGGAATTATAAATAGCCTGGAAAGAGTACGAAAAATGACACCTCGTTATTAGTTATGACGTTGCGAGACATTCTGCCCTAGAGACCAGGCAATAAATCTATCCATTATCAGGGCGGTTGGACATTTTTTGACGCACAGATAATAGGGTGGATCCAGAAGGTATATATCACCATCTTCAGCGTTGTGACTCCTGGGGTAAGGGGAAGTTTTCTCCCTCGTTGATGACGCCAGGGGGAGGAAGGGGCGAACTCACCGGTCAACCAATGGACTCCATTTTTTTTAACCCTCGAACAATAAGTACAGGGTCAAACGTCAGGTTACATAGACAAAGAAATACGTACACCCAAACATACAAATGACTGATATGTAATGGTTACAGTCATGGACGACGCCCACAGGAGTTTTTCCAGGGGTGGGGGCAAACGAGATATATTTTCACATAATAGAGCTGCCACCTTAATAAACATTAATACTGAAGCTATAATGTTCCTGCAACACTCTTCCCATAATTAACATAAATTACTGTGAATGAAATGAAATATATATGTGTGTAATATATAAGTTTATATATTTTCCAGAGGGGCGTGGTTCCCCTTGCCCCCGCCCCTTTCCGACCCTCCCAGTTGCGTCAGACGTCTGATCGTGGAGATGGCATATGCGATCCTTTCTCTAAGGTGATTCAGGTTCTTAGTTTTCTTAAGTGTACACGATGGTCTTTACGTATCCCCACAAGTCAAAATTGAAAGGTTTTAGGTCTGGCGATTGTGGTAGACATTCACCTATGACTTTTGCCTCACCCTGTAATATAAACGCCATTCTTAAATCCACAATACGCAATGGAATGTGATATTAAGGTCATGATAAATGCATGTAACTGAAACCACGCCTTAAATGGCCTCCTATTATATCTTTTTGTCTTTGAACAACTTTTAAATCGAAGATTAATAATTGTAATTATAAAACATTTTATAGTATATCCCCCTGGAATGTAGCTATGTAAGATCCACTTTCACAATTCCAACCCCCTGCAAAATAAGCCTGCGTACGCCAGTCCAACACGCTGTGGAAATGTCTGTATGTTTTTCAATGTTAAATATTTCTACCTAGTGCTCCATCTTTCGGGAAATTTCAGTAACACATTTGTTTCTTTTTTTCAGGTGAGTGAAACAATGGAATCGTTATGACCAACGTCACAATGAAACACAACAAACAAAACTCATTGTTATGTAGTGTAGCTAACCTGAGCGTTCGTCGGGGACTAAATATGGTAAGTGAAGTTGGATACACTTCAGTGGCGCAACCTGACCCAAAGGCCGTGTCCGGATTGGCAAACGCTCCGTCCAGTTCTCTCCCGTTGCTCTCGCGTGCCGTCGAAGTCACGTCCAAGTCGTCCGAATCTGCATGTCCCCTTGTAGTACGGTTATCACTTTTCCCGCCAGGTGTCAGCTCGAACTTCACCCACCGCGCTCTGGGGCGCAGGCGCATTGCACGGAAGCAGAAGGCAGACGCCAAACAAACATGACAATGATTTCCACCTATTTACTACTCATATTAAAATGTAACACGCTATTTCATCATTTACAATTTTTCTGCATTCAATATTATCTATAAAATGTTAAAGTATAACTGAGTTTTACATCCTCTAATCAGTAAATGTTGTCTGTACAAAGTGAAAGTTAGAATATGGCTGCCAAGCGCAGCGTCACAGCGAGTTCAAGCGTGCATCTGTCGCTCCTCTCTGCTCTCCCCTCCGACTCCACGTCTGCCGCGAATTCGGACAACGGAGGTTGGCTGACTCCCCGGATGGAACGGTGCTCTAGGTGACATCTGCTGCCGATTCGGACGCGGCCAAACCTTTGACGGAAGTCAATTCTATGGGGGAAGCAAGGGGGGCAAACATTGACGGCCAAGGACACCTGCAGGGCACAGAGGGGCAATTACCCCCTCGATTTCTAATTTTATTCAAATAAAACAATATTGTTTTCAATTGCAAAAGTTGGATCTAAAAATTTTCTTGCTCGCTTCGCTCAAAATATTATTTTTTTCTGTAACATAATGTATTTAAATAATATGTGTTATATTTATGTATTCAATAAAATTTGAATACGTACACAATTTAGTGTTAGCATGTTGCATATGTATTTTCTTATTTTATGTCGTTCCATGTTGCATATGTGTAAAACATATGTTGTACATGAATGTTATACATGTTATATGTACAAAATAATTATCTTCCTAATGCATTTATCAATTCATTTTCTGCCATTCAAAAATACAGTTTGTGTGCTTCTTTTACATTATAAGCTAATGTGCAATTGACAGTGTTGAAAAAATGGTTCAAATCGTTTGTTCCAAAGAAATGCTTTAGCACCTTGCGTAATTTATGAGGATAATAACATCTTTTATATTACTACTAATTCTACCACTAGAATAATAATAACAATGGTTGTTATTATAGTTATTATTATTACTATTATTATTATTGGTACGTTTTTCCTGGTACTTGCCCCCCGCGCCCGACAAAAATTCTTGGTTGCGCCTCTGTTACACATCCTTGAACTAAGACTTCAAACCTTATTTACATTTCGATCGTTGATCTATTTTGAAATTATCTTCGGTGTTGCAAACATTTGTCGCGGTTGAAACAAGTGTCGAACGAAAGAACAACTCAAACAGTTCCTTCGCGCGTGTACTGTGAAGCTGTAGTACACATTTCTGCCACCATGCGGCGTTAGTGAAATTACTTAGCTCCATGCGTGCTATATTTGTGGAGAAGTTCTGTGTTCTAATTTCATGTTTCTAGGTCCGTAATCACTGTGTAATGTGCGTTTCGTGCAATTCAGTAAGAACCCATCTACCAACAATTCCATTCGGGCGTGGCATAGTCGTTCGTGCGAGAGGGACAAGGCGCAGTTGCCTCCTTGTATTTTCACTTAGAAATTCTGAGTAAAGGGATTTTATCGTCTTTAATAAATAATATTATACTCGTTTTTAACAAATAGAGCACTTTCAAACCGATGAACATCAAAAAGAGCATGAAATTATTTCTTCTAATTAGAGATGTTTGAAACTCTTGTACCAACTCAACGAAAACTAACATTGAGAAGGCACCCATCATCAATTTCGTCGTCACGATTAGGCGAAGGCGACAGGAAAGCTACACAAGCATACCAGAACACAAGAAATTCGGTCAATATGTGTGCAACTAAGGAAATTGATCACAAGTACATGATCACGTTTAATTTTGATGTATTTTAAATATTACTATTTTTATGATTTCGGTAACTATTTTGTAAGTTATAAGTGTCTAAATCCGCGCTTTCATCATCAAATCAAGTTGATAATTCACAGCATTTCAAATTTCTTATATTTACTACTCGCTGAATAATATTTCAAATCCAAAAACAAGAGGGGAGAATTACTCCCCCCCCCCCTTTCCTGCCATAAACACCACTCTGACTGTTCTTGACCTGCTCGTATCACCTGCTTGAATCTACGCAACACTCCAGGTTCAAGTTTTAATTATTATTCGAAACAGTTGAAAAACGCGATCGCTGCATTTCAAGTTGGGAATTTTATGGCTGCCGATTATGACTGAAATTTTATGGCCACCCGTCCGCATCCAATAACTTCCATAGGCGCATTTTACGATTCATTACATCTGGCACAGGTGATTCTATCAGTGATAGTTTGAAACAATATGCTCTTTTTAGATTCTTTCTTTAAATAGTTATCCATAGTATAGCTGCGGAGAGAAAATATGGAATCGACATTGTGAATTGATTGTAGTCAGTGTTGGCAGACCCTACGCGGATTTAATAACTGTGATGATTTGGTTTCAACCTATGGACAGATTGCCACAACTCTTGTGCTATGCACATTTAAACATGTTTAGAAGTAATATTATTAGAGATTAGACGCCAATAACAGCGTTATGCTTTTTTACAGCAGTTCGTATATAAGAATGAAACTGATAGATACAATGTACAGTGGGATCCATGAGTATTACCCTGCAAATTGTCCATGACTTTTCTCTTACATCTTGTTTTAAGTTTTCTTTTAATTCTTGAAGCTCTCATTGCCTCAAATAAAGTGCACGAACATGGTGATGGAGAATTTGCACGGTAATACTTCTGGAGTAAAAACTGTCAATTTCAAGTGCCGAAAATATCAAGAATTAACGTCTCTTTAAATCCTTTGGATTTCCTCGGCTTCTGTTCAGGATTACGAAAAGTCGGGAAATCATTTCCGGAAGTCGGTATCTGACCTTGATAATTCACACCCCGCCATTTTGAATTATTAGGTATTAAAGGTATCGTGAAGGACAGTGGATTAAGTAGTCCTTGTTTTATATCTGTGCTTTGTGAAAAAAGTACAAAAAGACAACAAACTGTTCATGAACATGTGCTAGATGTTTATGGAAAAGAAGTAAGGTGAATCTAGTTTCTATTTAGATAGCAGACTGAGCTTGTACAGTGGGATCCATGAGTATTATCGTGCAAATTGTCCATCACCATGTTCGTGCACTTTATTTGACCCAATAAGAGCTTGAAGAATTAAAAGAGAACTCAAAACAAGCTGTTGATAACTTCTGCACAAGCATACATAAAAATCCATCGCATAAAAACACACAGGATGTAAGGAAAAAAATTAATGAAAATAATCATGGACAATTTGCACGATAATACTCATGGATCCCACTGTACACAGCGCTAAAGTATTTATAATTCAATTTGAATTTTACTATTGGTAAAGTATAATAATAACAATAGCAGTAATAACAATACTACTACTACTACTACTAATAATAATAATTAAATTTATATGAACTGAAGAGCAAGATATGAAATATTACTCTGCTCCCCCTGAAAAAAGATCCTACGGACGCCCTTGGGCATGGCATTCTCAACCAACTCCAGTCGATTCCCTTCTTGAGATAGACACCATATTGTGAGCAAGTGTAGCCATTTAAGACCATTTCAATTCAATTCTACTGCAATAAGATGTTATCGAACTTCATCTCTTTTGGAAACACTGCCAAATTCTCTCTAAACGTCTAAAAGTATAATTTTCTTCCTGTTATTTACGACACCAATCCCAGGAAGAATCCGTGTACTACTATCCGAGTTCCCATAACCTTCATGGAAACTGGCCATAGACGTGAAAACAAGACTGTCGGTTAGCGGTATTGTCGAGCGGGCCAATCATTACAATTCCCTCCATTTTTTGCCCGAAAACGGGTCGCCATATTGGCAGCAAGTGCAGGGAGGTAAATGCTATTCCTGATTTAGTTGGCTCTTACCCAGATAACTCGACAAAAGCCTGTGTACAATGTAGACTCCTTTCGCCTTGGGCCAGAGGGGTCCTTTGGAAGGAGATGTATTCAATCCAGCCAGCTCAGGGGACACGATCGATATTCGAGATGTCGGAAGAATGGGAAAGAAAAGTGGTGGGACGGACCTCATCCTTGGAGTGGACCCTGGCGTATGCAAGTAGGGGGAAAGGGGGGGGATTGGCTCCAGCCTGTGTCAGGAAGGACCGTTACCTTGACGTGAAACGGCGGACTGAATTTTTCATACAAAAGAACCCCGCACTCGATTTTTCTCGGCATTTTGAGGGCACGCGAGAGAAAGGTTGGCGTTCGTTCAGTAAACTGTAATTTTTGGTTATGCGTTGCCGTTTTGAAGAGGCGGGAAGGGAACATTCTCGCGTTCTCGAGAAAGGAAATCGATACCTTCTGAAATTTGCATCGAATAGGGGTTGGGTTGCGTTTCTTAAAGAGGATGTGGTGGTCTGTAGTGAAACGAGCCACTGAAAATCAGGCATATAAAGCACAATGAACATACCCAGACATTTTCTTCTCCAGATGCGGGAGTTTCGAAGTGTAAAAAGCAGTGTTGCCACATGCCTGATTTTTTGTTTTTGGATTGAGTTGCTGTTTTAAGTCCACTTTATGCACAGTAAGGCTAATCGGAACTGGACCTACAGTTTAAAGTGGGATCCGAACCACTTGTGCCTCCAGCGGGTATCGAACCCGGGACCCCTTGATTACAAGGCAATGACGCTACGACTGCGCCATGAGGGAGGCTCTTGCCTGATTTTTGTTCAGTCGTTCAGTGATGATATGATGAAATTGATGAAGAGACACTCACAAAGATCAGCCATGCCCAGGCCGAGATTCCAACCCGGGACGGACCACGAATTGTTACTCCGAGGCATAAGTTTGGCAATGCAGTACACCACAAGTATATCCCGTCACCATGTCAACTGGACCAACCTGATTGATTCAGGGTGATTTCAGGATGACGTTCCGTATGCAGTTCTGTAATAGAAAAAGCGATTGGTGTCATGTTGTGACACGCTACTGGAAAGGAGCAGCTGTGAATAAAGCCAAAAAATCTAGGAAATTCTCAAACAAAATACATATAGTATATTTTGATAGAATGTGAGTTTTTTAAAATGAAATTTATATTTTTTAATATTTTCCAAATTTTGATTTGTATTTTTTGGACAAGAATGTCAAAATTTCTACTATATTCGTTACAAGATGGCCGCAAAACTTTATTTTTTGCTAAAAAAAATGAAGTAATTCCAAATTCATTTTATAGCCGCATTCAGGAATATTATGTTTGTCATTTTTTGCTCTATAGTATCAGAAAAAGGTCGCCAGGTCCAGCCTGCGGGGAGGATGGATCGAAAATTGTCATTGTTTGAGTTGATGTTTTAAGTCCACTTTATACACAGTAAGGCTAATCGAGACTTGACCTACAGTTACAAATGGGATCCGAACCAGTATCTGCCTCCACCAGGTATCGAATCCGGGACGCCTTGATGACAAGGTGGCGACGCTACCCACTACGCCATTGGGAAAAATTTGAGGGAAAAAAAATTGTTAAAGCTTTCTATTGGGATTTGGAACCCTTTAGTTCCCTATAACTTGCAAAGGAAAGGATTTAACAGATCCAAAACCCTTCAATTGGTTTAGTAAACATTTTGCAATAATTACCTACAATGTCATCATCTGTAGGTTATGTACCGCAGCACGATATCAACATCACATATGGGAATCACCATATTGGAATTCTTGCATTTCATCCACTCCACTACGTTCAAACCAGGAGCGTATATTGTAGGCTAGCTAGGCTCTCTGCAAAGTCTGAAGTCTAGAGAATAAAATTCAGGAGAAAAATCGGTCAGAAATTGTAAATATTATTATTCATATCAGTGAGATGATGATGCTGATTCTGGAGTTGGCAACGTGATTTCTTATGAGTTGGCAACCTGATTTCTTATGAGTTGGCAACCTGATTTCTTATGAGTTGGCAACCTGCTTTCTTATGAGTTGGCAACCTGATTTCTTATGAGTTGAGTCATAGCCTAGGACCACGTGACATAGTGAGATAGCCCAGATTTTCGACTCAGTATACGCCACTGGTTCAAACCATGTCAATTTTGCCCCTATTCTGTAAGCATGTGCGACAACCATGCTGATGTGATAGGATCCAGACCTACTATTGATGACGTACTTTGCAAGTACGCAATTGTGTCTGCGCAGGCCTTATTATATGTAGGAAGACACAGGTTAGGTTGCGACTGTGACTATAACATCCACAACCTACCTACCACTGATGTGACGTTACATCTGAACAAAGAAAGTCTACGCAGGCCTTATTACACGAAGGCACAGGCTGGGCACACATTTACGACTGTGATGCTGACATCGAAATGCAATCCACGACCTACCTACCAATGATGACGTTGCATTAAGCAGACGCCGTTCTCACAGGCCTTGTTATAAGAAGGTATTGGCTGGCCCAAGCCAAGCTACCTTTACAGTTCCAAAAGCGAGACTAAGGTCGATCTCAGAGTCCTCTATTGAGGTCTCAGGGTACGACAACATGGAGGATTTATTTATGACGCGAGTTTCAGAAAGTTACATCGCCGTAATCCCGTATGTTTTGAGTTGGATGAGGGAACGGGCGTTGCCTAGCAACTGTAGCTGCTTGTTTCCAAGTTTGACGGTTTTGGGATCAATGCGTTAGCAATGCTTCAAGTAAGAACAACAAACAATGATATTCCCCTTGCACACCATTCAACAGCCAACACCCCGTGAGTTTTGTTTCTTCGGATTAGCCGAAGATTAGAGACTTTAACTTCCCACAAATCTATGCGCTTCCGAGATAAGCTAACTCAAGAAATGTCGTTGGATTGTAACAATGAAAAGGATTTATCTTCTTTCCTTTCTGATAAATTATGAAGTTGGAAAAGAGATTACAGTTTTAGATCGGGTTTTGTTTCTCGAAAATTGCAACATCGTGTTGAGAAGTTTGCTTTAAATTCAGTTTCCTTAAAAACAAAAATATCTTCCACCCGTAAAATGCAAAATTAGTATGGAACATAGGCGTGTGTACGAGGGGTGCCGGGAGCTGCCTCCTAATGCATCCTAATAAAAATGTAGAAACAAACTACCATTTAAATATTGAAAATAATATCCGTGTTTAAAAAAAATAAGCAAATTCGTTTCATTTCAGATCCCCCCCTCTGTCTCTCTACCCCAAATTAATGTGATATTGTTTACTATAATAATCAGTAATCGCGTAGTAATTAAGATATTTTTCACTTTATTAATCGTACAGAGCTCCTCCACAAAACAGCCCGGACTTATACCTTCCCGAGCATGGGTCTTTGTGCGGGATTTATATGTAATATTTTTATGTAATATCAAAGTGCAAAATATGTACATAAATATGTAATAATAATTGATAAAATATGTACTTAAATATGTATTATCAAAAAGTATCAAAGAATATGTAATATTAATAATCCAAGCAATTTCAAGAATTCTGCTACATATTTATTTTATTTAAACATATTCAACATAATTATTAGGACATAAGTTGTTCAAATTAAAATTTGTATCAAATTTATAAAGTCAAAAAACACAGCAACGTGTACATATTTATGAAACCAATTTTGTCAACTATTAATTACTTTTTTCACATCGCAAATTATTGTATAATATCTAGCTACCAATGATGTAATATCAAAGTGCAAAACATGTAGATAAATATGTAACAATAATTAATAGAATATGTACCTAAATATGTATTATCAAAAGGATATGTAGCTCAATATCAATTTCAAGAATTCTGCTAGATATTTATTTTATTTAAACATATTCAACATAATTATTAGGACATAAGTTGTTCAAATTAAAATTTGTATCAAATTTATAAGGTCAAAAAACACAGCAACGTGTATATATTTATGAAACCAATTTTGTCAACTATTAATTACTTTTCACATCGCAAACTGTTGTATAATATGTAAATATGAAACAGAGCTCTTTGTAACTTTCGAAACAAATTGTGAAAAGAAGCATCTACAGAGATAACAATCGGATGAAAATACTTTTGTACTTTTTGTACAAGCGAAGGGAACATATTGTGTAACTCGCTACGTACAGGAAATTAGCTTCTCGTCCACCGATGCGAAGTTTATAGGTTCTTTGCCTAAACCTAAAAGCAAAGCGAAAATATATAACCAGAAAAGAGGGGGGGGAGAAACTTCAGCATATTTCGATAAATAACACGTATTTATTTGGTCTTCAGCTTGTCTCTCGAATTTGCAGTCAATTTTAGATGACGGTAAGCACAATGCATCTCACTGATCTCAAACCTTAGGTCATGTTTAAGAGATCTTAAACATAGGAAAAAGGATTAAGATAGGAAAAAAATTACCGAAATATGTTTTATACGTAAAGTAAATTAGCAAATATGTCAAATATGTAATATCCTGGCAAATATGTAAAAATATGTAACATAAAACTTATGCAAAATCATGTCAGTTGCATAATTCGTTGATATTTTCCAGTTCAAGGTTTGTATCTAGAAAGGAATAGAATATGTAATTACCGTACCCTCCGAGCACAGCCTCGATTGCTAATGAAACCCTCCTCAACTGACTTATTTGTTTATTTACTTTTATACACAAGAAGAAGATTGCGGTAGTAATCAAAACCGGACTCGGAAGAAAAGAAAATGCAAACCGATTTGTGAAAGTGCTCTGTGCAATTTATAAACTGATAATAATAGTGATTTAATAACGGCAAATAATAATTATGAGAAGTTGTTATTTATTTAATGATAGAAATATAGCTGTGGATTGTATTACATTGGTTAAGAGTTGGTTATTTTGTACGTCCAACGGCGAAATAAACAGCAGGCAAATTGTCCACCACCAATGTCATTTCGTGTGACTTACACAGTGTGATGACAATGAATTGAAATAAAGACGTCAATTAGCAGAGAACAATGCCTGCTTCGAATCAACATAGTATCATTCCTTAAAACAAGACAGAATGTAGAATAAAAAGGTAATGAAAATACCGGTGGACAATTTGCTTACCATTATCTTTGCCGTTGACTGTACCAATATTGATTTTCAATTGTTTACTTTCATTATTTAAATAATAATATAATCAAATTAAGGTCAAGGTCAAATCAAGGTCATTCGAGGTCAAATAAAGGTCATTCAAGGTCAAATGAAGGTCAAACACGGTCAAATTAAGGTAGAGGTCAATCAAGGTCAAATCGAGGTCAATCGAAGTCAAATCAAGGTCATTCGATCTCCTTACAACGACAAGAAAACCTGTACTAAAGTGACAACGAATATTCAGAGACTATATTGTTAAAATGTCACCTCATTTATTTAATGTACCTGAACCAAATATGGCCTACCTAAGGTTTGAGAATGTTTCTTATGGTGAACATAGTCAGAAAGGTAAAACTAATTGCAAGCTTCAAAATAGGGGACATTTCTGGACGTTTACTGAAAATTGGAGCCAATCCCAAAAAATAACATTGCTGTATGGAAGATTTTATTAAAAAGTTACGTTCAGGCCATATTGGGTACATATGTACCCCATATGGCCTAGTCATGTATTTTGTTCTATCACATCAAAATATGCAACAGAAATTGTAAGGAAAGTACCACAATGTTGTTTTTATATATTGATATACTTACATTCATTTTATTTGCATAATGACAAATGAGATTTGCACAAAGAAATAACATTGTTTGGAAACCAATAAACAGGGGAGTGACATGTCACAGTTTGTTATCTGAAGACCATGCATTACACACCACAGTCTGGGCAAATGAAAGGTCCTTTATCATCATCCTTAGTGAGTTCCACACACTCTACATGAACATATGAGTTACAAATATCACATTTGCGCATGTCCTTCACGATATATTGTATATAGGTCATATTGAGCCCATTACATGGAGTTCCTTTTTCCTTTGTTATAAACAATACTTTAGATTAAAGTCTAAACTAAGTACATTGTTGTAAAGTACAAATTATGAGCTACCATAATATGTACTAGAAATGTAACCTTGTTGAATGAACCATGTAAATACTTGGAAACAGCAAATAGGCCATATTGAGTACTAGGCCGTATTGGGTTGACGTACCTTATTAGTTTGTGTGGAAAGTGAACATCAAGTTACGACAATTAGGCTAGCATACCCAATTATGGGAAGTTGTTATTTAAGACAGCCCCCCACCCAAGATAACCCAAGGAAAATTCGAAAACAGGGCGTCGGGTGAGGTGGATTTTTGACGCCCCCTAATTTTTACGCTGCCACCCCCTAAAATTCCACCCTGATTCCCCCTTAATTTACACCAACCCTCAAGAGAAGACAATTACCATGTTATATAGCTTAACGAGGTAAAATAGTAGCTTTTTTTGTAAAATAGCTTAAGTGTTACTGTTAAAGAACACCTTCATTTTAAGTATTCATTTTTTAATACCTACAAAATGATATCAAAATGACTAATCTCTTAGCTTACATTGACATATGATTTTTGCAATATACTTATGTTATGTAGAAGTAATTTGAATTTGTCTACACAAAATCCAACTATTTTTATAACAAATAGCCACGCTTATGTAATCGGAAGTAAACTTTTTGCACTACTCAAGGGGGGCGCCCCCTTTTGGTGTCCTCTGAGGGCGGTGCCCCGGATCGCCAGGCCCTCAACCCGCTCATGCAGCCGAGCCTTATGGTATAGGTTCGCTGCAGCCTACCTGAGCAAAAAATGGATGTATAACGACTTTGATATCCCCAATCGAACGTTTCGTGAATATTGAGCTTAATTCACAGCGAATCGAAACAGATGCAGGAAATAACACATCATCGTTTACAAATCACTTTTCCTTTTAAAAAGAAGGAAATTGATGCATCTAGTCATGCTGCAAAAGCAAGATGAAATAATCCCTAATTGTGTGTTTGCCGGGAAACTCGTTCGCGGCGCTGGAATCGCGGGAAGCCAAAACTTAACCATCAGACGATTCGCGACTGTTTTTCCCCTCTTTCTCTTGCGGAGAACAAGGTGATAATGAGAGTGTGTCATGATTCCGTCGTTTCGGAAAAGAAAATGGGAGCGGAAGTGACGTTGACAGTTTGATTGGCAGTCGCGAATGAGGCAATCTCTTCAACGGCTCATCAGTGAAGGGGGGCGGTTACCATGGTAACGACCGCGAATCTCCTCATGTGGACCTTATCGGGGGCTTCTAAGCGCCTTGCAGGAAAGCCTAAAGCAGCTTTTATAATGCGCGGAAATCCCTCTCGCGTTGAATTCTGGGTAAATCCCTCTTCTTTTTGCAGCAATGGTAATGGTACGTAATGCTAGAATGATTTTTGGAGAGCCTTTGATCATGCTGAGCGAGTTGGAATCTGAATAACGTATAAACCAGCCAGTGCATCCTATTCAAAGCACATAGTTAAAGAGCTAGACGTGGACACTAACAGAAAATTATCCAGGAAGTAAAAATCGAACAAGTTGTGTCTTTCATTTTGACGTCAGGTGTACTTGTCATTAGAGGGAACGTTCTGAAGGGGAGAAAAATAAGTGATATGAAAGAAATGACAGTGCACGAGTTAAAGAAGTCACGTGGCAGGAATGAAAAGGGAGAGGATAGAAGGGACAGGTAGATAGAAAGAGAAATAAAGGGAGAGGGATAAAGATACGAAAAAGAAGGTAAAGATAAATAGAGAAGTTGGGAGACCTAAAGAAGCGGGAAAGAAAGGAAAAATAAATTAAGAGAAGGGAATATGAAAGGGATAATGAAAGAGAAGGGCGAGAGAAATGAAGATAGAAGAGAAAGAGACAAGGAAAATAAGGAAAAAGAAGATAAATAAGTCGCGAATCGTTTGATGGTTAAATTTTGGCTTCCCGCGATTCCAGCGCCGTCAACGAGTTTCCTCGCAAACACACAATTAGGGATTATTTCATCTTGCTTTGCAGCATGACTAAATGCATCAATTTCCTTCTTTTAAAAAGGAAAAGTGATTTGTAAACGATGATGTGTTATTTCCTGCATCTATTTCGATTCCTACAATCGAAGAAATCGCTGCAAAGGAAATTAAGCTCAATATTCACGAAACGTTCGATTAGGGATATCAGAAAATAGTTGGTTATACATCCATTTTCTTCCTCAGGTAGGCTGCTGTGAATCTACACAATAAGGCTCAGCTACAGGGGCGGCTTAAGGGCTGGACGACCCGGGGCGCCGCCCACGGAAGACACCAAACTTGCGCGTTCCCTTTGAGTAGCGCAAAATTCTACTTCCGATTACATAAGCGTGGCAATTTGTTTCAAAAATAGTTGGATTTGTGTAAAGAAATGAAAGAAGGGAAACACAGAAACAAGATACACACGCAGAGAGAGAAAGAGAGATGAGACAATCTCTATATATATAAAAATGGATGTATGTGTGTATATATATGTGTTTGTTCCGGTATAACTCTCAAACGCCTGGAGCGATTTCAACCAAACTTGGTACACGTATCACTTGCAACCTAGAAAGAAATACTGTGGGGGTAAGACACCCCTGGCACCCCTAGGGCTAGGAGTGGGAAGGGGACATAAAATAGCATTCTGTTGCGAGGCATTTTCGTATCATAACCTGCAAATTATGCTTCCTGCTAGACCGCACGGCGAAGTTGGTTGCCTACACAGAAGATGCGAAATTGCTATCCTGGGGCAATATCAAGCAAACTTGGTACACATATCACTTACAATCTGGAAAGAAATACTGTGGAGGTAAGACACCCCTGGCACCCTAGGGGTGGGGGTGGGAAGGGGTGACATGTAAAATAATCGATAACGACCTATATTAGTGTGAAATCCATAGTTTTCGGGGTCGCTAATGCTAGTAAAGAATAAAATGAGACAGAAAACGAGAGAGAAACATAGGAAAGGAAAAGATCAAGTTGAGTGAAAGTAGGAACGGACAAAGAGGTAATAAAACTAAGGAAAGAAAACAAAAATCAAGAAAAAAGAAGGGTACATAAAGGGCTTACCAATAAAGGGAGGAGTGACTCCCCCTGACTCTTCCTCCTGGTGTCCATAAGCATGAGTATCCACAATATTTACGGGGGCCATTAACAAGTACAAGAAAACTCCTTGATTGACTTGTTTAATCGCAATTTATGCAACAAATAGAGAACAAAGGAAATGGAGCGCAGTGTTGCCACGTGCAGGGAAATTTCCCTAGACGCAGTGGTCAGATACAATTTTATTATTTGGTGATTGTTTTTATGACTTTCGTTTCCATGGTTTCTATTGACGTTGGCTGGTTCACTGGTGTTCTTGCAGTAGGGGTTCTGCTATTCCTGCGCCTGTTGCTTGGGGTCCGTCTTGTGTTGAGTTTATGGTCCTTATAAGGGTCAAATGAGTCTTGGGTTGGGTCTGTGGTCCTTATAAGGGCCAAAGAAGTACTAGGCCGAGTCTGTTTTCATTATATGGGCCATAGGAATCTTCGGTTGTATGTAGCCCTTTTAAGTGCCAAACGTGTCTTGGGTTGAGTCGAAGGTCCTTATAAGGGTCAAACAAATCTTGGGTTGAATCTGTGGTCCTTATAAGGTCAAACGAGTCTTGGGTTGAGTCCATGGTCCTCATAAGGTCCAAAGGAATCTTAGGTTGAGTCTGTGGTCCTCATAAGGGTCAAAGGAGTGTTGGGTTGAGTCTGTGGTCCTCATAAGGATAAAAGGAGTCTTGGGTTGAGTCTGTGGTCCTTATAAGGGCCAAAGGAGTCTTGGGTTGAGTCTGTGGACCTTATAAGCACCAAAGGAGTCTTGGGTTGCGTCTGTGGTCCTTAAAAGCGTCAAAGGAGTCTTGGGTTGAGTCTGTGGTCTTTATAAGGTCCGAAGGGTTCCTTGCAAGGAATATATCACCAGGGGCGTACGTTCCTGTTGATGATGGCCCATCCGAATTTCCTTGTACCAATGCTGCTGATATCACAATAGGAAAGTATTATTTAGCTGCACCAAATTTTTCAGGTTCTCCTTGGTTCAGGTTTAGGTCCTTGAGGAAATGCCGGTGGGTGGTATATCTCCTATGCCCGCTAATTAATCTCGCTGCCTTATTTTGGATGACTTGCAGTTACAATTTCGTTCTGGTTATGTTGTGCCACGCTAAGCTAATATACAGGGTGAGTCACCTAAAATTACCACCGGAAATATTTCGTGAACAACAATAAATATTCAAAAGCTACTTTCATAGACATAAAGTTATGAGAGGGGCTAGTGAAATTAGTGGATACAATCAGAGGCGTCTCGTGAACGCATGCGTCAATTGTGGGAACTTGGATCTGAAGGGAAAGAAAGTAATAATTCTTTCCCCACAATTAATGCATGCGTCACATCAGATCCAAGAAATGTAATATAAGCTTAGTTCAGCGCTCTCGTGTAAAATAAATACTTCTCCTATATGAAGAAATTAGAATGTAGAAATGCTCAAGTATGTCGTCGCAGAGCAAGCTGTCCTTTCCCCCAGAATTGACGAATGCGCAGCATGCACCGTATGCGTTCACGAGACGCCTCTGGATACAATACGTTCAACTACGTCAAGAAGCACGATTATCAAAATAAATTTATGCAAATCATGCGATCAAAAACATTTATGTTGTCAACCTAGAAAATTGTATTAAGCATAAGAAAATAATATCTGACTCCTCACGAGTTTCTAATATACAATTATATTATTTACGGCAAATTCACTTACTTGTACTTACTGCCATCTATCGGCAAAAGATGGTATCAATCTAAATTTCCAGTGCAGTTTCTTACAGCTGGTAGCTGCGATAAGGCGGTTCAGGCCTGGAGAAAATTTCCAGTTACGGTAAACCTCTTTCTTTAGTTTCGTACTATAGCCATTAAGGATTTTTTTCTTCAAAACGTTATTAATTTTGTACATTGAAAAATAGATAAAAAGTTCAACTGATGAGTTGTGAAACTTGATTTATGTAGCCCCCTTTTCATTTCTGCAATGCGGGGAGGGTAAACTCAGTATCGCACTGTTACACGCCAATATTGTTCAACGCATTTCAACTATCTACTTTATTGTCTGGAACAATATGTTTCAAATTTTTTGAACCGTGTAAGGATGGCTTTATAAGGCCACTATTGTCTAGCATTTTGGTTTAAGAAATTCCTTCAGTGCATTTTTCGGAGCTTAAATGGTCCATAGAAACAAACGAGGATGTCCTGTTCACCGCCCCCCCCCCAAAAACAGGCGCAACAGGCCATGCGCGGCTCATCAGCATGGCTTACCCGTTGTCATGGATACGGGCCTATCATCCATGACGTCAGCCAAAGCACGGATTAGGAATTCCTTGCGTGCTTCGTGTGAAGGCAGCGGGACATCAAAGGAGAGTGATAGGGACATGAGGGAGGAAGATCGGGGGGGGGGGTAATGCTCCCCCCCACACATGGAACGCAGCCGATATTTTACTTTTAAAATGGAAGAGCAATGTACGTTAATGACAGCATTCCTCTTAATCTTTTTTTTACTTTTCCTTTTAGATCATCTGAACTTAATACCCGAATGGAGTCAGGAGCGATTCGCTTAATGTACGAGGGTGCATCAAAAAGTAAAGGAATGCATAATTTTTTTTACATTTTCCTTGAATTCCGTCATTGTTCACTTTTCCAACCTGACTTGACATGGTGACGTAAAACGCTTGTATGATCAAGAGATCGTGGAATCGATTCCCTCTCTGTTCACATTTCTATATTCAGAATTCCACCTTAAACTGTGGGCACAGTCTCGATTAGACTACAAGTGCATGATGTGATCACAACCAAATTTGCGTAAATATTTTTTTTTATGATATATGTAAGATATTCAGGGCATGTTCGCTAATCTTGCCTGTCGATAATATATATGCCACTTGCAACCCTGGTTTGTATCGTTGGACCTATACACCCCCACCCACACACACACACACCTTTCAATTCTCGCTTGTAGAGATTAGATCTGATTTGATAGTCAGCACTGGTTTATTTCTCATTTTATCAATTGCTTCTCTTTACTGTATTTTCCCCTTTTATCCTGCCTTATTTTTTCGCTTTCGCATGAACTCTCAACCTCTTCTCTTTCTCTTGCTTTTCATTTCTTTCCCTTTCTCCCGTATGCTCTTTACTTTCCATTCTCCTTTAATCATTTTCCTTTCTCTCGTTTTCTCTTTACTTTACCTTCTTTTTATTTATTTTCCTTTCTCGTTCCCTTTACTTTTCCTTCCCTTTTTATTTCTCTTCCTTTCTCTCGTTTTCTCTTTACTTTTCCTTCCCTTTTCTTTTCCTTTCTCTCGTTTTCTCTTTACATTTCCTTCCCTTTTCTTTTCCATTCTCACGTTTTATCTTTACTTTCCCTTCCCTTTCTTTTCCCTTCTCGTTTTCTCTTTACTTTTCCTTCACTTTTCTTTTCATTTCTCGTTTTCTCTTTACTTTTCCTTCCCTTTTCTTTTCCTTTCTCTCGTTTTCTCTTTACTTTTCCTTCCCTTTTCTTTTCCTTTCTCGTTTTCTCTTACTTTCCCTTCCCTTTTCGTTTCCTTCCCTTTTCTTTTCGTTTCTCTCGTTTTATCTTTACTTTTCCTTCCCTTTTCTTCTCCTTTCTCGTTTTCTTTTACTTTTGATTCCCTTTTTTTCCTTTCTCGTTTTCTCTTTACTTTCCCTTCCCTTTCTTTTGCTTTCTCGTTTTCTCTTTACTTTTCCTTCCCTTTTCTTTTCCCTTCTCTCGTTTTATCTTTACTTTTCCTTCCCTTTTCTTCTCCTTTCTCGTTTTCTTTTACTTTTCATTCCCTTTTTTCCTTTCTCGTTTTCTCTTTACTTTCCCTTCCATTTCTTTTCCTTCCTCGTTTTCTCTTTACTTTTCCTTCCCTTTTCTTTTCATTTCTCGTTTTCTCTTTACTTTTCCATCCCCTTTCTTTTCCTTTCTTTCGTTTTCTCTTTACTTTTCCCTCCCTTTACTTTTCCTTCTCGTTCTATCAATCTTCTTCGTTTCTGCTTTGTTTGCCTTCTCTTTCACTCTGTTTATCTCTCTTTCCTATTTATTAAATTTCCTTGACTTTTCACTTATCTTCCCTACATTTCTCTTTTCACTTATACCCAATTTTTCTTTCTCTGACTTCCTTTCTCTCTGTTTATAATTTCTATTTCTTACTTTCAAGCTCTCTTCATATTTCCTTCTCTTGTCACTCTATTTCTGTTTCTGTATCATTTCTATCAATTGCTCTCTTCTCATTCCTTCCTCTATTCCACTCTATTTTGAAAATTTATCTCTCTTTACCTTCCTCATTCACACTTTATTTCTCTATTTTTGTATTAACTCTTTCTTTCTGTTTTCACCTTCCTCCCCTGTTTTCTCTTTTAGCTTTTTCTGTATTTTCTTCATCTTAAGTTACTCTTCCTCTCTATAATTTTCTTCCTTTTCATTCTCTCTTTTTTTTGTTTTTCATCCTTCATCTCTCTCTCATTTTTCCTCATTTCCCATATCTTTCCTCTCCTCTACCGCTCCAGTTTCTTCCCTTGATCACTCTTTCACTTTAACTTATTCTCTTTGTTTTATCTATCTTGTTTCAAATTTCTCATGCACTACTTTGGTGCGCAGAGATAATGATTAGGATAAAGGTGCCCCATTATAATTTCCGGTGACTATACCTAATCAGCATTTATCAGGAATTTTGACCTATTTTAAGTTATTTTGAACCTACTTCAAGATTTTTCGAGCATAACAAGATTTTTAGGACCTATTTTAGAATTTTTAGAGCCTATTTTAGGAACCTATATCACACTTTTTAGAACCTAAAGATCCGATGTCTATTGATGAGGTATGACTGCTTTACAGTGGGGGCTAAAGTACACCCTCGCCCCTCTAGCGGCTACATCCACGATAAAGACACTTCAACTCTATTTCGTGTTAATTTTTCACCCAGCATTCCCAGCGATAATCTCCCAGTGTTGCCAGCAATCATGTTTTTCCCACCTCTGCTCACTAGCTCACCAGAGATTAGTGACAATTCATCTCCCGGCATGCATTGCCATATGTTCCCGGCATGCTTCGCGCCACCTCGAGAGGATACCATGTAACTGGGCGGTTTAATTTTGGCAACATCAATTCCCTACCTTTATTAATACGCCAGAGCCAGTGGTTGCCTGTCACTCCCTATCGAGTTAGGAAGAAGCATGTCCGAACATGCCTCATTCGATAAATGGAGCTGTTAGATCGTTGGGCTGCTTCAGCGCAATGCGAGGAAAGCTTGGGGAAATTTTACCGCCGTGTATTCTGTAACGTGAAGAGTTTTTCTGCCCGGTCTTGTGGTCATAACTTTCGATGGGGACGATGAGGGGGCACTGCCCCCTTTGGTTGATAATTGTAGTGCTTTGGAAGATGGTGTTTATACTTCTAAACCTTGATTTTTTGCAAATGCGATAACACCGAGAACTGTTAAGTTTTGCAAAAAAGCGTTTTTGTATGTGTAGTTACATGTTCTAAGCACATAGAAACAGAAAAAGTGAGCAAAGAGAAGCAGAAAAAGTGAGCAAAGAGAAGCAGAAGAAAGTGAGCAAAGAGAAGCAGAAGAAAGTGAGCAGAGAGAAGCAGAAGAAAGTGAGCAAAGAGAAGCAGAATAAAGTGAGCAGAGAGAAGCAGAAGAAAGTGAGCAGAGAGAAGCAGAAGAAAGTGAGCAAGATTTCATGCAATGAAATCGCGAATTAAAATACAAACTTTGGACTTCTTTCGAGAATTTCCACACACTTGTGGTTAAAACTAAAAACTAGTGTTGTTCGATATATGGTCCAGACGATATATCGCGATATTGAAAAATATCGAGCAGGCGATATCAACTAGACGATATATCGTCACGATACTTTGACTATATACATCATGTAGGCTATATATCGTCACGATATTTGGCGATATATATCGTGTAGGCGATATATCGTCACGATATTTTGGCGATATCTTATCGTGTTGCAGATATATCGTCACGATATTTTAGCGATAATATCATGGCAGCGATATATTGTCACGATACATGGCAATATTTATCGTGGAGACGGTACATCGCCGATATCACGATACGGAAAAAGATATTGTATCGTATTGTCTCTGACGATATATCGCGATATCAAATTTCCGATATCGTCCATCCCTACTAAAAACACTGCGATAAAATCCAACATTCTTCTGTGTTATGTATAAAAAATAAAAATTGTACATATTTTTGCGTGTATAACTCGCACATATTCAAAACTTTTATCCACAAAAATACTATGCTGCCTGTCATATATGGAAAAATTTCGAAAGCTATATGAATCCATATGTAAATGGATATATTACACATTTTTTTCACATTTTATTGGAACGTTTTGCATTACCGTGTGAAGTGGCGTGGTTTTGTCGGAGATCGAGTGAGCACCTGCCGTCACACGGGCACCGTAACATCGGTATATGTTTCCAAAATCGTTTCCAACGTATGAATCACGAAACAGGCGTAGACAATGGGAGGCATTATGATAACGACATAGAATAACCATCTTTTCCACTCTTAGGCTCTTATTTTTGCAAAACAATAAACTAATCTCTTAAAGATGGAAGTGAGCTTGGTTCCTGTTTAAATTTCGAAATGATTCTATTCAACAGTACAAGTGTAACATAAAATTGATTCTCAGTGAAGTGAGGTACTTGACCTAAATTCGCCCCTCGCAACTGGACCTTCTGAATCCGCCACTGCCTCGTCCTGCCTTAGTTTAAATGTGCATATAGACAGTAGCGTACCCAGGACTTTTGAAAGGGGGCTTTGCGTCTACTTTCTTTTAGTAGCCAACCATCATTTTGCCATCTTTTCCTACCTTTGACATTCTTTCTATTAAAAATGATTACGACCTCCAACAACACCACCTTTGGGTACGACACTGCGCACAGAGATGAAAAGAAAGTGAGCAAAGAGAAGCAGAAGAAAGTGAGTAAAGAGAAGCAGAAGAAAGTGAGCAAAGAGAAGCAGAAGAAAGTGAGCAAAGACAAACAGAAGAAAGTGAGCAAAGAGAAACAGAAAAAAGTGAGCAAAGAGAATCAGAAGAAAATGAGCAGAGAGAATCAGAAGAAAGTGAGCAGAGAGAAGCAGAAGAAAGTGAGCGAAGAGAAGCAGAAGAAAGTGAGCAAAGAGAAGCAGAAGAAAGTGAGCAAAGAGAAGCAGAAGAAAGTGAGCAAGGAGAAGCAGAAGAAAGTGAGAGAAGAGGAATTGAAGAAAAAGATAATGAGGGCTAAAAGAATTGGAGATAAGGACAGAACGAGAGAGAAAGGAGGAAGCAAAGAAATAGAGAGAAAGAAAAGGAAAACAGGGAAATAATACTACGACCATATAAACAGAGCCCCCAGAACGAAAAAATTCCCAGCCAACGCCACTGAACGTATCTCCCATTTCTTTAACGTTGGATCGGCATAACAGTTTCATATTCACTCCCGCTCCAATTCGTTTGAGAGAAGTAAATGATTCTCTGAAAAGCTTTCTTGGTTTTCCTGGGGCCACGCAACCCCCTCCTCCGTCTCTTCGTTCGCCGCGTGGAGGCGCTGGGGTGTGCCGCGATTCGAGAGACGCGTGACCCACATGACGATAGGGGAAGGCTTCAAGCCATGCCTTCTTACATACCAAGGCCGGCGCACTCTTTAAAAGCTACGTCATCACTGGTAGGTCATGGATCGCAAAACTATATCTCACCACAATAGTGCTAAGTTGAGTTTGTAAGTCCTCTTTATCGGGACTGGACCTACAGACTAAAGTAGGATTTGAACCACTATGTGCCTCCATCGGTTATCGAAACCAGGACCCCTTGATTACAAGGCGGCAATGTTACAACTAAGCCATCAGAAAGGCCCTCAGCATAGCAACAGTGTTCAGAGAGTTATTTTTAAAAGTAACTAATTACAGTTACTCATTTTAAAAAGTAACTCACAGTTAGTGATACTGAAATATTGTTTCAAATAAAGGGGGGGGGGGTAATGACAGATCACTTTCTCTTGGTAGACAAGGGTTAAGATTAATATGCCATTGTGTGTTGGCAAAATATTGGGGGGGGCGGAAATGTCACCGAAATGTCTCTCTTCCACGAAGAACAGTCTGGACTGCATTCTGCAGACTAGCGAGGCTCTGGCGCCTGGATCCTTCGCCAGTATAATCCTCTATGGCAGTGGCGTATAATGAGTCCAAGATCTGGGCTATCTCACTATGTCACGTGGTCCTAAGCTATGAAAAGAAATAAGTTTACCAACTCCTAATAAATCAGGTTGCCAACTCCTAATAAATCAGGTTGCCAACTCCTAATAAATCAGGTTGCCAACTCCTAATAAATCAGGTTGCCAACTCATAAGAAATCAGGTTGCCAACTCATAGGAAATCAGGTTGCCAACTCATAGAAAATCAGGTTGCCAACTCATATGAAATCAGGTTAGTAACTCATAAGAAATCAGGTAGCCGACTTCAGAATCACCATCATCATCTCACTGATATGAATAAATTTATTTACATTTTCTGATCGATTTTTCTCTTGTATTTCATTCCCTAGACTTCAGGCTTCGCAGATAACTTAGCTAGCCTAGAATATACGCTCCTGCTCTATGGAACTTTTATCCTGTCCATGAGTTCTTGTGATTGTCTCTTCATCTTATCATAACTCATCTTCATCTTCGCAATTAGCAAAGTTTAGGCCGGGGTCAAAAGTGCCCCTCATAATCGCCGTCACTGTTACTTAACATTTTTGTGGCGTTATCACGTTTGCGAAAGATCAAGACCCTAATTATATCTCATGAATAACAACAAGTAATGTAACTTCACAACCCCCCCCCCCCGCCCCATAAGAAGAAATCACAGGGTGCAAGATCACACTCCACCTGCCAAAACACACACATTGGTAAGAACATGTCTGCCAACCTCGAAACAAAACAATAACACTCGATTCAAATTCGGCGTCCTATACGGAACACCCTATATAACTGTATCTTTGGAATAGGCCACACATTTCGTAACATGGATAATTCTTCACTGAAGACTAATCAGTTCCAGGTTGCATGAATTTTAGAACATTCTTCTTTCTTTAATTTTCTTGCCGTTCTGCGGCTGCTTCTTCCTCGAAACTTTTCCATCAACAACATTCACAGAAATCCTTCACTTCTTCTTCTTCCACGCCTCCCTCATTTCCCCTCCCTCGGTCCGGAACACGGCAATATTTCTCCATAGATGGCACTGCGGGCGGCAAGGCCTCGGGCTTTCAGTTCGAGGGTGGCAGGAAATGACATTTCTTGGAAAGAGGAACCAGAAAGAAAACAATAAAAAGAAAAATAGCGAAGGAAACTTTTGAAATGGTGTGAGAAACCTGAAACACAGTGTTGAAGTTGAAATAATATATGTCACAAGATAATTTGTAGCCAGTTTTTTGAAGTGTCAGAGGTTATATGTCTTCCTCAGCATCTTGTTCCTCTGCATCCCATTAAGTCCTCGTTAATTGTAACTTGATTATAATCCCCCTTTCCTCTTGTAATCTCTCTTCATACACAAGGTGTCCAAAATCAAGCGTCCATTGTAAATTCAAGCAATGGCATTGAAAGCGTTGAATTCCAATAAGAGTCCGTGCTCTCTATGCAGATGATCCGCACAAGAGAGTGCTGTTTTGAGAGTGGTAATTGGCAAAATGTGCCGTACAGATGGTTGGATGAAGAGGTTAAGAAGAATGCCCTCCGCGTTCACCAGACCTCACGCTAGTAGACTTTTTGTATAGGGGTGCATAAAAGATAAAGTTTAAGGAGATACAAAACCAGCAAGGGCAGACGAAAAAAATAAAGGCCATTAAACGAGAATGCGAGAAATTCGTGGTATTTCTGATTCCACTGTTTTGTATTTCCAGCAGTGCCTAGACCTGAACGGTCATCAGTTTGAAAACAGGTGTTGCGAAAGAAAATTATTCATCATGTCTGTACTTCATTTTAAATTTTAAAAATGAGCATGACTATATAGTCATTCATATTCTTGAGACACCCTGTTGTCCCCTTTTCTCTCCTGAAAAGATTACGCCCTGTATAATGTCATTATCACTGCCCAAAAAACTGCGTTCGTCATCAACAACATCTACCGGGTGACCAGAATTAAAGTTACCCAACTCAGAGACCTCTGTAGCCTGTTTGAGGCATCGTAGAACTCTGACATTTGGTGAATCCACTATGCAGACCATGGGGAAGAGTATGGCGATAAAAAAGTTCAATTTTCCGCCACCAGGTTGAAATGTGGCGCTGCCAAACAAGAAGCGTCTTCGCGTGGAACAGAAATATAACTGCAAAACGCTGATTTTTAAAAACCGAGTCGCTTTGTAATCCGAAAACGTTACGACGTAAAACTCGGGGAGTTTGACACAAACTGAAATTTATTGACGACATCAAAGCGGGCGCTGGCGAAGGGCGGGAGGAGAATTTACGACGAGTGTAAAAACCGCCCGTGACGAAAGACTGTCAGCAGCTGTTTGTGTTCAATGCAGGGCTATATTGAAACTCCAGATCTGCAAGCGACCTGTTTTGTGTTAGTTGCTCCGAACAACGTTTTCTTTGTCCTTCTGCACGGACTTGAATCTGGACGATCTGGCGTACAATTATGATTTAAAGAGGGGGTAAGGGGGCATAAAGAGAGATTTTGTTATCTTTCTCGGCAATAAACGGACGATATCCAATTCTCGGTTTTTATATCGATCAGTTTTGAAAGGTCAAGTGTACTGTACTGTATATTCTCTAAGTACACTCCTGTTCACATAAAATGGCACGTTTTATAAGGGTGGACAGTTGAAGTATGTGCCACTTTAAACAGGAGTGTACAAGGGGTTAAAATTAAAGATGAACCACATACATTTTTTTTAATCATTACTGAAACGCGAAAATATTTTACGAGGGTTGGTGCATAAGTCATGGCAACTATTTTTTTCTTTCGCGAGAATGCAAAATATCGAAATATACGAATCGAAGAGGACGCTTTATAGAACTGAACAATGTATGAACAAGGCAGGTCATGTGTATCAGGGTAGAGAAAAACTAAAAAAAAAACATGAAAAAGTTACGTCCACATGCGTGTGGATAAAATCACCATAAATAAATAATATATAAATAATTTTAGAAATATTTTTTATGGTCTGTTTTACTTAAATCGGATTTTTAATTTAAATTGGTTTAAAAATAACACGATTAAAATTCCTTGCATGTTTTTGGCACCATACATACAGATGTGTGTTTTCTATAGAAAGGCTTTTTCTCGTAAAGGGCCTTGTAAAATAGTTGAATAGTTTGATTAAAGCAAATGAATAAATATACATTTTTCTGTTTCTGATACTCTATACAGGGTGTATCATAAGTAATAGCGCAAACTGACACAGTTGAAAGTACACGATAATAGTAGCAAAAAAGTCTCAGTAAACATGTGTCTGCAAACGAGCCGTTTTCGAGATAATTGCGAATGTGTGGTTACAAGCCGCCACTGATTTCATTGTGTGTAAACGTCGTCCTAGTTGGTAAAATGCTAATAATACAGTAAGAACGGTTATTGGAGATCTCATTGCTTTGATTGAAAATTCTACTTACTAAAGTAGGAAGGAATACAGTACTACGTTAGCATGTACATTCGTACCTGTTAAGGCGAGGAGATACAATTACGCACCAATTGTGCATTTATTTCAGTATTGCCCCAATGGGCACTGCTACTAAAACAAACCCTGGGTGTATCCAAGAGTATGAATTTCTCTCCATGTTGCAAGTGCAAACATTTTGTTATGTTGATTATTAAGCTGGACACGATGTTTGAAAAATATGATGAATAATAATTTTCGGAATCCCATGTATTCCTTATGGGGAATCAACTTCAACATCAAGTTACGGCTAATCAAATGGAAGTTTCCGCTGGTGAAATGCATCTTCAAACTGCCCTCTTCCCGTTGACATCTCTTTCTATTCCATCGGAAGTTTTATATTCACAAGAGAAAGAAACAAAATAATACTCCCATATGATCAATGCTTTTTCCCTTGCCTCCTGGCAGTGTTGCCAAACCTGATGGGCATAAATGAACTAAATTTCACCTTAAATGGAGTCAAAATGACTCTCATGGAGCTAGATTTACGATGGCTGGATAAAGTGCCTTCTAGGGTAATGTTAGTTGTCAAAGGGGTGGGGAACTGCTATTATCGTTAACTCTAAATTGATGACAATTTATTCTTAGTTTTCAACATCTAGATCCGGCGGCATCGCCCATCTCAATAATCCACCGATGGTGGTATGGAATCGAAAGTAAACAATTCCCTGACGTCAATATTATGTCAATTTCACGTCTAATATTGCGCTATAAAGAAGTAGCTGGGGAGATAGGAGAGAGTGGGGCGACGCAGCCAATATAACAATATCACGTCACGTGTATAATTATGACGAAAGGTGGTCTATGTGGGTCGGAACCAGAGATGGCATCATAGTGGGGCACAGGGGGTGGGCGTCCCAGTTTACAGCCGAACGAGTGCAGGAGAGATTGATTGATTGATTTGGTTCATTTTACTTCGCGTTTTGTGCCTCTTGGCTAATTTGTGAAGATGGGGATGAGTGATGAAATTGATTAATGGACATTCACAAACAACCAAGCCCGAACGGGATTCGAACCCGGGACCCTTGAAGTCGCAGCGCAATGTGCTGACCACTCGGCCACAGGGTTCGGCTAGAGTGCACGAAAGAGCCAGATCTGGCTCCAAGAGAACTAAGTTGGCACACTGCCATGGACGGAAGGGCTTGGGAAGACTCCCGTGGAAATTGTATCGCATGCCCTTAAAGGAGGTGTTCAAAGTGTCGTCCTTGCTTCTGGTTCCATTTTTACTACGCAGTACAACACAACTGACGTGACTTTCACAGTACGATTAGACTGTGTACTGATTGTATCTATCCTGTTTCATTACGACGCCATCTTTTGGAAATGTTGTGTTTTGTAAATAAACAAGGAGCAAACCTCGGAACGCACAAGGAGTAAAACACTCGGTGTTTACAAAATGCAATCAGTGACGGCTTCTAACCACACATTCGCACACTTTATTAGCATTTTACCAACTAGGACGACGTTTACAAACAATGAAGTCAGTGGCGCTTGTAACACACATTCGCAATTATCTCGAAAACGGCTCGTTTGCAGACACATGTTTACTGAGACTTTTTTGCTTCTATTATCGTGTACTTTCAACTGTGTCAGTTTGCGCTATTACTTATGAGACACCCTGTATATGAATCTACTGTGGAAATGTTTTATGGGTGTTTTAATGAAACTGTAATAATTTCAGAAACTTTTATTCCAGTGAAAATAGAACATTCTGGCTGTACTCTATAATTGCAACTAAAAAAATATTTTAATTTTAAAGTTTTGTAGCTGAATTTTCGAATTTATTTTAATGATAGTTTGTAAAATATCACATGCCATGTTTATTTACAGTTTATTAATAATGACACTATTTACGGTTTAACATGATTAGTATTATTTTTGCCTATAAAAATTATTAAATTTTAACTCAAGATAAATGTAAGCGTGTTTACAGTATACATATTGCATTTCCTTTCGCATGAACTTTATTCCATCAGTACATATATTTGTTTCCATTCTTAGAGCCTAATAAACGCCATTAAATGATTACGAGATTAATGTACCTTCACTAAAAGTGATTCTGATATCTACAAAATCATTATGTACATTATTCTATCAATTAATAAAGTGATTTAAATCAACCTGATTTAAATCAATTGTCGGTATAAAAACAAAAGAAGTGCCCTATGAACCCTCAAAGTAGTCCCAACAACATGCTGCCAACGATATGGTAAACGGTTTCAGACTGAGACGAAATTGCCATTACCATGAAACGTGAAATGTCCATACTCACACCTCATGAGGCGAATCATATTCGGCGCCTCAAATCGTCCAACCCTCGTGTATTCGATGTGAAATATAAATGTCAATTTCCACATATATCATGTATTCTCGACAATCCACATAAAAGTCGTTTCGCCACCGGACGTTCTCAGGTTCGAATCCTGACCCGAGCACAATCATCACTGATTCTCATCGCTGCGATTAGTCAGTGATTCATTTACACACCCCTAGCACTCCCATCCGCCAAATTTACTCAATATCCGCCTATTTTTTCCGCAAAGGCCCAACTTATGGTCATTTTGGCTCCAAATACATTTTTGCGCCCCTAAATACGAACTCCCCCTTTCCAGATGGAATAAACATGACCAAAAAGCAGTATTGAAAATGATTTCTAGAAATCTGTACATACAAGTAGACATTTAGTAGTACAGTGGGATCCATGAGTATTACCGTGCAAATTGTCCATCACCATGTTCGTGCACTTTATTTGAACCAATAAGAGCATCAAGAATAAAAAGAAAACTCAAAACAAGGTGTTGACAACTTTTGAACCAGCATACAAAAAAATCCATCGCTTAGAAACATCTAGGATGCAAGAGAAAAATTAATGAAAATAGTCATGGACAATTTGCCGAGCAATACTATACGACGCACGGTTTTAGAAGCAATATCGGGCGGAGCTACAGAGAGCGTGTCCGTGGCGACCAACCAATGGCAGGAGTGCAACGTTGTACAGTTAGGAAACTGCGGCGCGCTAGTTGAACGCCGTGTTTTGTTTTTTTTCTTGCGCGTAAGAAGTGTTCATAAAACTCGCCACTTTAACGTTCATCATAAGATGGGGCAAGACATTTCGAACCTGACTGTCCAAGTCCCATGAATTTTCGTCGTCTACAGCCGGAGTTACCGCTTCTCGAAGAAACACGAGGAAACAACTCGTCTCTACACACACACACATACAATCACCCTTTCGTTTTCCTTCCGTCTGCTTTTTAGTCGCCACAATCTTGACTCCGCTGAGTCGTCGTGTCTTGGTAAAGCTTTGAGTGTCAAAATTCGGCTGAATATGCGCAATGACCCTTCATTGTCGTGGGCGCTCACATACATTGCCAGCAGAGGCGTCTCGTGAACGCATGCGTCAATTGTGGGAAAAAGGACAGCTTGCTCTGCGACGACATTAATGAGCATTTCTACATTCTAATTTCTTCATATAGGAGAAGTATTTATTTTACACGAGAGCTCTGAACTAAGCTTATATTACATTTCTTGGATCTGAAGTGACGCATGCATCAATTGTGGGAAAAGAATTATTACTTTCTTTCACTTCAGATCCAAGAAATGTAATATAAGCTTAGTTCAGAGCTCTCGTGTAAAATAAATACTTCTCCTATATGAAGAAATTAGAATGTAGAAATGCTCATTAATGTCGTCGCAGAGCAAGCTGTCCTTTTTCCCACAATTGACGCATGCGCAGCATGCACCGCATGCGTTCACGAGACGCCTCTGATTGCGAGTCAGTTAAGTCAGTTTGAGTTAGCGTTATCGTAACAAGAGCGGTGTTAGATAATTTTACTCGGACCCCACGAAGAACAGTTGTAAGAGGATTCTATACAATCCTTATTGATTGATTGATTGATTTTACTTAGCTTTTCTGGCACTTATGGCTAATCGTGAAGATGAGGATGGGTGATGATATGATGAAATTGATGAAGGGACACTTACAAACACCTATGTCCGGGTCGGGTTTCGAACCCGGGACCTCTGGCGTCGTAGCGCTCTGTGCAATACAGCCCTTATGCTTGATAGTTGTGCAATGGTGTGTGTTCCGTGAGTGTTATTTAATAATGTCGCGCCAATCCGCATGGTAGAGTCCCGGGTTCGAATTTCGGCCTGGACATGGATGTTTACGAATGTCAATTCATCAATTTCAATATATCATCACTCATTCCCATCACTCATTCCCAGCCAAAAGTGACAGAAAAGGGAAGTAAAATAAAGCAAATCAAATTAATCAATAATGTCGCTCTCGAAACCTAGTACCAGAAGTACAGACGCCAAGGGTAAAATATTACGTTCACAAGACAGAAATCTTACTTTTAAAGTATATTCTTACTTCTCATAGCCGAGAACTTATGGCTAAATCGTTTGGTGTATGTGTGAATACTGTGTTGCGTATTATAAAATAGGGTAAAGTATACACCACAAAGAAATCGGTTAACCCCTATTCAAATCTCCTGGGAAACATGCCAGAAAACTGAATAAATACCTTCAAACTTCTTTCAAATACGAGTTTCTCTTATATGCTGCAGTGATATTATTACGTTACAAAATATCGAATACAAACAATCTTCTCTCTTCAATAAAATCGTTAGTAACGCTTAACAAACTTTGAATTACGTTCTCGCTGCCATCTGTCGGTCATAATTGTACTTTAAAGAACCTTCTCACGAAATTGTCTACTGTGGAAACCATTTATATATCTTCTTTTCGGAAAGACCAATCGGGAGGGAACAATCTTTAGTCCTTTGATGTATTAATACCCGTTAGAGCACAAAGGAATCGCCGATGTGGAAATAAATCTTTCGGTTTCGCCTTTAAAAAGAACTAAATTAAATTCCCGAGCCTCGTGTTCTGTCTATAGAGCTACGAGCCAAAAATAATAGCCAGTGCAGTATGGGAGTTACGAAATATATTTCTTTTGTTGCAGAACCATACGTGCCTTTCTATTCGTCCGTTCTCTTTCTCTCTCCTCAAATTAAGCTCAATGAGCCAATCGCTTTCCTTCGCCTCTACGGATGGGCCTGATAGTTTCTCGCTATGACGTCATCTGTTAGGTTAGTACCAAAAGCAGCCAGATTGTGGCGCTGCGGTTCGGGTCAAGTCATATTGTCTCCACCGTTGTGATTTTTGCTCTGGGTGGGTGGATGCCCACGAAAAAGAAGTGGGAGAGGTTTTCACACGGTTAAAATTGTGATTATGTTGCCTATAGTATATTAAGGAACTTATTGCTTCACCACAGAAACGTTTACAGAGTCTAGATGTCATAATGCAAACTTTTCTTGTACAGGTTCAGGATAAACAAAATATGTGACTTCTCTAATTCTATAGACCAGAGTTTCTCAACCACCGGACCGCGAAAGGTTCTCCTGAAGATTGTGACTTGCAGTTCAAGCTGGTAACCACCTGGGAAGATGGCCTTTCATTCGGGATTCACCAGTGATAAGCAGTGGCGTAGCGTTATAGTACGCCTGGCGTTCCCAGATTTAAAATTTCAAAAATGCTAAAATGCTGTGATTATAAAGTAAAACGTGACTAATTTCATATATGTTTGACCTTCATGGCATTATAATAGCTATTTTTCGCGATCCGCTTGCAACGCTCCACTCTCAACACTCGTTCTAGCATCTCTTTTCAATGCCTTTCCCGGCCGGACGCCGAGCAGGTTCGGCGTACAGGACTCTATATTCCTTGCTGCCTTAATGGAGGGAAAGCTTCTATTTCTACAGCACGTGCGTAAATGGTCTCTCTTACGCCAGCGTACGAGAGGTCTACCGTGATTGGTTCATGTACCATGTTCCTGCCTTCTGAAGCAGACGACAGCGGCAGAATTCCTACCCGGTTCTTCGCGCTCATGCAACTCGTGCTATGTGATGCTACAATACGCAATATTGACTGACGTAACTTTACCAATCTCAAATATACTGCTTCTTCATGGCCACTGCATTGTATAATTTATCGCAAGAACAGCGATGTGCATTAGAAACTAAAATATCAACAGAGTTTTTGTCAAATAAGTTGGTGAAGTCCTCGTGGTAGAAATTCAGCCTGTGGCTGCTCTACCACTTAACCCGCAAAACTATTATTTTTTTATTGTATTTTTTCGTTATTATCTAACTACTTAATATTGTGTGAATGGAAATGTTTAGCATTCATTTGAAAACTCTTAACATCGAATGGTCTCGAGAAAATTATTTTAAAATGTTTATCAGCATTCTCAAGATGTAATAAACAGTGGTCTGAATTACTAATCGGCACTGTTACGTCAGTAGAGTGTACGATATTTGGATCATCCACTCTGCTTTTCACAGTGCGCCAAGACGACAGAGGTCCCTGGTTCGAATCCCGGCGTGAGCACGGGTGTTCTTTGTCAGTGTCCCTTCATCAATATCATCACTCATATTCATATTCGCAATTAACCAAAAATGGTAGAAAAGCGAAATAAAATAAACCAAATCAATCAGTAGTTGGATCGCCCACAACAATGACGTCTACTGTTGTGCAGAGGCGCTTGTGATTCAGGTAGGTTTTTAATGACTTGCGTCATGCGGAAAGATATAAAAAAAGGTATAGAACACCAGAGTTCAAAACATCTGTGGCATAGTGAGGCATCTAATTTTCTAGCTAAAACATGCAATGATGATGTTTTATTGAAAACCCAGCTTACTTCAGGCAAATAATACCTGTGGCGACTAATACCATAAGTAAATTATTAAGCAAGAAAGAGCCGACTCTTCCTTCGGACTTGGCGTTCCCACCCGAAATGTCCATGCTACGCCACTGGTGATAAGAGGAAATTCATTCTCGCCAGTGAGAGGGGACTGTCACCCGTGCAACCTCGAAATTTGAATTTTTAACGGTTGGATCTTTCTTGAGTTAGAGCAGGAACGGTGAACCTGCTCCCAGAAGAAAAAGGTTTATAATCTATCTACGTGTATAAAAGAGTCTACGTGTAGAATGTTGACCATCGTTGTTTACACGTACACATGTAGACAACATGACGAAAGGTAAAAACTTAGCTAAGGGCGCTGTAGAAGTAAAACAAAATTTTACTGCGTATCAGTGGCTACTGTGCAAGGAAAACCTTTCATACTCGTCCTTTGAATTTCAACATTTTCTCACTTAGGAGGAAAAAAGCCTAAAAAGAAATATTTTAGTGTTTTGTGGGGAAAGGGCTACTTTTGCCTCACGACTGCCATCTGTTGTCGTTTTTTGCATTAGATTTATTTTCTTTGGAGAGGAGAGAAATCTTGTACGTAAATAGGATTCTTGTCAGTTCATTAGGAACAAATATAGTTGAAAATGTCACTTTCCTTTCATTGATTGATTTAGTGTTTTAAGTTCACTTTGTGCACAGTAAAGCTAATCGGGACTGGACCTACAGTCCTCCACCGACACTTTCCTTCCATGAAAGGAGTCTATGTAAATTACAACCAAATGTAATCTACGCGTAGATTACGTGTATACAACGCATGTAGACGTAAACTTGTAGTGTACATCACTACCTGCACTACAGTCCTGCCGCTATAACTCCCGGCGTGGAGACCGCCTGAATTACATTCACTCGCTGCTAACAGCCAATTAGGTCCACCGCTGCCCCCTTGTTTTGGCAACAAGCGAGAACACTGGTACCCTTCCTCCCAGAGCAGTCAACAGGGAAACAGGATTTTGTCAAAATAACCGTTCTGCATTTTGAATGGGGGCCGATTCTTCTGATGGCACTACTGTACACCTGGTGTCAAAAAGTGCAGCATACTAGACTGGCAGTGGCGTGCCCAAAGGTGGGTGGGTTGATGGAGGTTATAGCCCCTCTTTCGCCCAGTATTCCTAAAAAAACGTCAAAGGTAGGAAAATATGACAAAATGAGGGCTGACTACAAAGAAAAAGTATACATACCCCCCAACCTTTTCGAAAATCCTGTGCACGCCACTGTAGACTGGGTTGATGTATGGTATTGAGAAAACGTCCTAGTGCAAGTAACACATCCAGTTTCTGTCTGTTGGTTTCCAAGAGACACGTGTCGCAAGCCCCCCCCCCCCCACATCCTAACCACGTTGCAGAGAGGGAAAAAATCTATTTGATTCTCACTGAAGCAGAAGGACATTATTCCACGATGCTTCTGCCACCTATCTACTGGAATCTCCTATGGTAATCAGAGTCCTCTGGTGAGCTCCATCTTTACTAAGTGTTTTTTTGTCTCTTCCGACCACATTAATCTCTCCGCAGAGCGAAGAGATAGCTGGTTGCTGGATGGAGCAGAGGAAACGGTGAATGTTTTGCTCCAAGGAAATAAAGATGAATCATGTTTTCCGTGTTATAGTGCTGTAAGCATCTGCTCGCTTCTTCTCCTCTTTCGGGATGAATCTATTAAGAGGTTCGAATGGGCCACTGCATCTCGAAAGCATCCAGTCGAAACTCATCACATATCTCAACACAGTAGAGAATTTTCTAAACTGGATGAAAATTCAGGGTGTCTATCAAAATAACAAATCCAAGATTCTTGACTTTTTCTTGCTTTTTTTCAGTTTTTCTTAACCTTTATTTATACGGCTTGGGTAATGTTGGAAATCAGTAATTTAGGAAATAAATATGTATTTAATTAAAATACAGTTAAGGTGAAAACTGAAGCTGTATTTAACAAGAGAATTAGAGTCAGTTTATCTATTAATGCATCCTGGATTGCATTTGGCAACGTCTGGATCAGGGGCGCCGACTTGTCAAAATTATTGGGGGGGGGCTCTGATCACTGAAATAAATTAATGAATGACTAACTCTGTCCCTTTTTTAAGTTTTGGCCTCAGTGTTCGGAATCTCATAAAAGCCCATGAACTCCTCAAAAATATCATTTTTTTTATTCACAGTTCTAATGCAGAATATTAATTGTCCACGGATTGATATGTCACAAGTTTCGTCAACCATAATAGCAAAATATTCCCAACTTTTAATATCTGCTACCACGGAGCGCAAAACAGATCTCCCTAATATATCAATGATCTCGTTCTGAATGTCATGTTAGAGCCATTTGTAGCCCAAACGTCCCATCCACTCTCCTAGTTCATGCACATCGTCTTTTGAAACTCTTTTTAGTAAACATTTAACAATACTCATAATTACATACTTAGTATATAGTAATAAGTCATGTGTTTTGCTGTCTCTGGTCATAGCGCCCCAAATTGATGGTCTAGAACATTTCAAATGTGTATTTAAAGTTAAGTTCATGTGGCACAATTCAGAGTAAACTTTACAAGAGAAGCAAAATAATACATTAGATCCTCTTAAGGAAAATTATTTTGGGGTTCTGCCCCCACATCGTTAACATTGGGGGGGGGGCTCGAGCCCCCTTAAGCCCCATGGAGTCGGCGCCTATGGTCTGGACTCACAGTCAGTATAATCTTATGTGGGGCTTGTGTTGTCGTCCGTATATTTGTGATTGTCCCTTCATACATCTTACCACAATTCATGCTCATCTACGCGAAAGAGACAGAAAAGTCAAGTCAATTAAACTTAGTCAATTAATCAGACATTGTGGTGGCAAAAATTCTTGACCACAAATATAATTTCTTGACCTTTTTGTTTACTTCTTGACCTACTTCTTGATTTCTTTACTTTTTCCTGAATTTCATGACTGGTATACACCCTGAAATTGAAAGATTCTGTATTGATGTGGTGGGAAATATAACGCGTTAACGTTTTGAAAGAGACACACACACACAGAGAGGGGAGAAATAAAAAGCAAGACTTACATGCGCGACTCATACAGCAAGACATATATATACGTATGTGATATGCAGCTCTGAAAATAAGGCGCCAGGAAACCACCTACTAGCAATTGTGCATACTACAGTGTGTTTCAAAAGTCGCACAACCCAAACTTTGAAAATGTATATCATGAAAACCGTAAGAGGTATTTACACCAGGTTTTCTGCACTAAACTAATCATGTACGCTATCACTGGGTTAATAAATTTATGTTAGCATGTATCCAAATAAAAGCAATTACATTATTTTAATAAATATTGTTAATTTGCTGAAAACATCTGAGAATTGATTTTCAACAATATATACCAACGTAGAAATTTTCAGCGAAAAATGCATGTTCGACCAGGACTCGAACACGGGTCTCTGATATACCGTGCCTTTGCTCTAACCACTGAGCCGGCCTGGCGTCGACTGATTTTCGCTGTCGCTGTTTTACCTGCGTGGAATCTTCTCTGCCAGTGCTACCGCAACGGCGTCTGTTGCCTTTGAAATACAGTAGACTTCGACGTTGCCTGGTTTCACCCAGCATAGAGATGTTAATTATTGAAGATGAGGCACACACAGGAAATGTACTACGTAGCGAGGAACCAGGCAATGTCGAAGTCTACTGTGTTTCAAAGGCAACAGATCCCGTTGCGGTAGCACTGGCAGAGACGATTCCACACAGGTAAAACAGAGACAGCGAGAAATCAGGCGACGCCAGGCCGGCTCAGTAGCTCAGTGGTTAGAGAAATCGTACGGTATGCCAGAGACCCAGGTTCGAGTCCTGGTCGAGCCTGCATTTTTCGATGAACATTTCTATGTAGTAATTCTCCTGTGTGTGCCTAATCTTCAATAATAATACGAACTCTTAACAATTTGTGGGATCATTTGTTGGTGTTTGACTAGTCGTAAAACAGTTGCTTTGTAAGATACAGCAGAAGTAGCGGATTTTTCTTGGGAAACCTCTTGCACATGAGTGTAAGAATGAGTAGCAAAATACTCTTCAGCAATGCACACGTGCTGCTCCAAAGAATATGCCATGCTGAATCAATTAAAAGAACAGGTATAGTAGCGTCGAAAGTGAGCGAAGAGAATTCAGTGTAACCAGAGGCAGACTAGGATTCTCTCAAGAGTCCAATTTCGGCACAAAATCTTGGTTTATGATTTTTCACGTAAATGTATACCCAATACTTAGGCACATGTGGCGTGCGTCTGTTGACAATATTTCGACCTGCTAGCATTGCCATATATGTCCCAAAAATGGCACTTTTTCACCCAACCCATAATATCGCCAATAAAAAATTAATCAAATGTCGCAAATGACAGATTGACATGACATCAGTCATCAGACATCTTATTATGACCCTTCGATAATTTCTTACGTATTTTTCTCATTCAAAATTGCATTTCTGGAAAAATTTTAACGCTGGCTTCCGCCAGTTATTAATTTATCTAAATTTTCTGTATGGAGAAAACTGATAATTTTAAGCATTGAAAAATATCTCAATGGATGAGGCTTTATAATGCAGAAAACCAGGTGTAAATATCTCTTACGGTTTTCATGATATACATTTGCAAAGTTTGGGTTGTACAACTTTTGAAACACTCTGTATATGAAGCTGAGCATCACGGTATTCAAAACATCGCTAAATCATTCGAGAAAACAGGAAATGGGGTTTTGGAGGGACAGAGAGTAAGAAATTATTACTGACTCTCTGGAATGTTCACAACGTTGATTAAAAAAAAATTGCTAACTTACGCTGTACTGCAATTTGAACTTAGAAGCATCAAATTTCGTACATATTACAGCGCCAGGCTGAAATTTTTAGTCGCCATGGCGACCTGGCGACCGGGATTTTTCGAGCCCTGCATAGACGTATGTAGAATTTTTTCATGCGAGGGCCACGGAGTATGTTGTAACATTCTAACCATATAAAATGTAATATTATAAATAGGAGTGTCTGAAAAGTGACGCAACTGAGATTTTGAACGTACGTAATTTTTGTACAAAAAGCTGTAGCAACATGAATTAAACATTAAACAAGATAATCCTGTTCTATATGAACGTTCAGTAGAACGATTTTTTTTACGCATTTCAAATATTACAAACTATTTTATGAGATTATTTATGACATATTTACCCAAAAGTATGTTTTTTTCGAAATTACGAGGTGTACTGGCAACATTGGACGTGTCTCAGAGCAGTGCCATGTTGTTAAACAAATTAATTTAGACGATTTGATTGATGTGTACAGTTTGAAGGGGAAAAAACGTAAAATGACTTTGTGTTGAGTCAACAGTTACTGTTGAGACATCAAAAGAACTTTTTTTCAATTTAATTTTTTTTAATTTCTGAAGATTACTATTGTACAGTAACTTTTTTCAATAAAAAATTAATGAAATGCAATAATCGTACTGTTTTGCTTCTTTTAAAACTGATGTTTGTTTACTTAAGCGAGGAAATTTAACATTTTCAAATCAAAAAGGTCTAAAACTCAGTGTTTTTAAGTTGTTTTTTTTTGTTTGTTTTTTTTATTTCCGGGGGAAGGCCTCCGGACCCCTTATAAATTAGGGGATATTCAATAACACTCAGGTACATCATATGCTTCTCCGAAAGTCTGCCCCCTCCCAAAGCAAAAGCTCAAACTCCGCCCATGGTTAGACGATGTGAGAGCCTAATATTAAATACTTTTCAGAATGTGCTATATCAACACAAAACACATCTGTATATTTTAACAGCGTTTTAATAAACTTCAGTTCACTCCTCTACCCTGCATATTCGATTAAATTATCATCTAATCTTTGCAAGTCGATTTTACGCACAACCAGAATGAAGCAAGCTGCCTCACAGAATACTATCCCTTGAACGCCTCGCCGGGTCGCGATGCGACGCGAGGCGATGCTGTTTACCAGGTTAAGACAGTGACGTCAATGCTTTGCGTCACTCCTTCCCGAGATGACGGATTCGAAGCTTCTCTAGGCGCATTCGCTTTTTCCTGAACCCTTGTCGGAAAAGAGGCGAGGTGTGGGGGTGGGGTGGGGTGGAGTGGGGGGCAGATGTGCAAGAGCAAGAAAACGAAGCAGCGAATGGAGAATAAGACAACACTTTGTCTGCACAATAAGAGTTCTGTATAAAGTTACTATATTTCATTCATTTAGACTGTGAATGCCTGCAGAAAATTAAGGTGTGTTTTTACTTCAGCAACAATGTAATGAATCAATTTTACACGTATAAAGGGTTCATATTTATAAGCACGACTGCTACAGGTATATTACAGTAAAGTAAAAGTAAAGTGCTCCCCTGTGCTTTGCACCACGCCATGAAGGCGTATAGGAGGTGTGGAGTTAGGGCCCCACACTTTCATGATCACGGCCGAAGGTGTGGGTGATGTGATCAGCACCACGCCCCTGGCCGCCTTTACCCCCCAGGGTTTCCTCCAGGTACACACTGTGTGGACGCCGCTTGAACAGGTGACAAAATCTCGGTTCTCCCCAGCCGGGAATCGAACCCGGGTCTCTCGCATGGTAGTCAGACGTCCTAACGACTGAGCTACCGCGGCAACGCTGAAATTAAAAATTCGAGCACTTTTTTAGAGGGCATAACACCGTTTTGGCCTGCAGAAAACCGTGCACACAAGCATATACAGCGTAAGTCAAAATGATGTTCCCGATTTCAGTGTCTATTTATTTCATTGTAATGATACGTAAATGACAGAATACACATGCAGATTGAAAAACTCAAAAAGTCTTCCTGGCATATTATAAATGTTCTATGTGCGATCCACGTGTAACACAACACCCATCTAGTCTATATCAAGTTCCTGCCACACACTTCTTTTGGCTATGGCCGCAGTGATGCGCTCACGCAATTCCACCAATGTTGTAGCAAGTGGTGGCACAAAAACTCCATCCTTGATCAAACCCCATAGGAAAAATATTACAGGGGTTGAGATCTAGGGATCGTGGTGGCCATTTCATTAAGTCTTGACGTGGACCATGACATGCTACGAAGAGTGTGGCAGGAACTTGATTATAGACTAGATGTGTGTCGTGTAACACGTGGATCGCACGTAGAACGTTTATAATACGCCAGGAAAAATTTTTTGAGTTTTTCAATCTGTATGTGTAATCTCAAGTCATTTACGTATCATTACAATGAAATAAATAGACACTGAAATCGGGAACATCATTTTGACTTCCGCTGTATATGAAATACTTAAGAGCGGATTTAACTAAAACATCAGATAGCCAATCACATGTTATAATTAGTCATCATTTCACCTTCATTTATAGATCTTAACGTCCGCAACGATTGATTAAAATGTCGAGCAAACTACAGTATATTATGGACGTTTTGATTTTCCACTTCAACTACGAGTTATCATAGTTAGCAAAAACTGTTGGTTAAAATCCTGAAAAAACATTTTGTTCTGTATAAAATGTATTTTATTTCTTCTAAACAAAGAACGCTAAAAAATAACATTCTCAACCAAACACAGTTTAAAACCAATATCGATAAAATATATTTTTGTGCATGATTGGTTGTTTCTTTAGACACGAAACGATGAAGAATATTAATTTCTAAATTCACGACCTTTATTAAATAAATGAATATGTTCCAAAAATCTAAAATTTATAAACAGATCTTTTCTGATTTTTTATATAATTTGCTGTTACTGTCAGTAGCGGCGATTGGGTTCCAATACTGGGGGGCAAAAAGTGGTAGTGGGGGGTAACTGCTCCCCCAATCCCCGACACTGGTTACTATTAATGTATTTTTGTACATGAAACATTTTAAATCGGTCATTTATTCCAACAAAACCGTTCTTTGTTTGAATTTTCTTTCAAAATGCATTTTTGCCTTTCAATTTGTTTTTAGCATAACAATCTTGCTAGTTATATCGTAGCGTTCCAACATGAACGCTCTCTCTCTCCGAGTTGTTATGCGAAACGCAGAAGTCATTCGCATGTCTCGAGTTACGATACAATGTGTTGAACTATCCGCCGACTCCGCGGGCTTGCGAACAACACTTGTTGACCAAACGTCAGCATTGTTGATTATACAAGACTCTTCCAGCGTGTGGCTAATGAAAACAAAGGACTTTCTTTCTCGACTAGCTTTGAGCTAAATTTTGTTCAATTTAATTTTTCGGTGTAGGGTTTGCGGCATTATTATTTTATTTTATGTAACCTTTTTTCATGTAATAAAATACCTTTTAAAGTTTAGTGAATGGCAGAAGGTTCAATTTCAAATTTTTTAATGATTACAATTTCAATTTGGGAAATTGTTTTGCAAGAGGGAGATCGTAGCATATCCGCTCGGTTAAGAAATATTGACCCTGGCAGAACTTGCCAAGCTCCTGCTCAGAAATGTGTAGGATAAGCCTTTTACAGGAAATGGTAAGAACACTGGCCTTTGGCAAGAGGTGACGAGAGGCCAAGCAAGAGTTTAAATAGGTGTGCATGAGAGCGACACGCGATCTTTTTACTTGGAATCATCGGAGAAGCAGGAGCTATTGGTCTGTTTTCTAAACCGAACAGGGTAAGCTATTCTACACCCTTATCTGTCGCATTGCTCAGTTCAGTATAAAACCTAATAATGAGTCTATATTAATGTTAAGTTATATATTTGTACCTGGCCCGTTCAGGGTTGCCTCTACCATCAACAGTATTAATCGGGAGGGGCAAGTTACATCCCTATTTAAGATCCCCGCGTTCATGTTGGAACGATACGATATATTCTATATATGGTGTACGTACATTTTGAAATTCAACTAACGATGCTCATTTCTTCTTCTTTCAGGTAAGTGTGGACTGGAATTGGAGGGGGCTATATTGTGAAGATACCACTGCTTTTATAAACGACAAAGTATACCGAAGAATATGGTGCTGTTATCCAGTGTACCCTCTCTCTTATACTATGTAAAGCCGTGCCATAGGTAAGTGCACTTCGATTCGATTTTACATTTTCAACGAGTCGTGATTTATAAATCAACCTACTGTCGGATTAAAAATTATGGATTCTCGAGTTTGGAGTCCAATTAAATATGAACCAGTGGGCCTACACAAAAATGTGGCGCTGTAATAATGAATATTGAAAAACATAAGTGATTTAGCTGAGTTATTAATTAGAAAGACATTTGCTAGTGTCTGGAAGTTGCGAAAAAATAATCTCTCGTTTATTGCAAGATTGCAGGGTAAAGGCAAATCCATAACCAAATTGGTGCAGTTTACGTCATTATTACAGCCCATCATGGAAGTACAGCGCCACATTTCAACCTGGTGGCGGAAAATTGAACTTTTTTATCGCCACCTTCTTCCCCATGGTCTGCATAGTGGATTCACCCAATTTCAGAGTTCTACGGTGACTCAAACAGGCTACAGAGGGCTGCGAGTTCGGTAACTTTAATTCTGACCACCCGGTACTATAAATAAAAAACCTGTGGTCCGATCGTAATGATATTTAAATGCAGTGCAGGTAGAAATGTTCTAAATATAACACTCAATTTAGATATTTCTTTAGATCGGCCAAAAATGAGTTCTTATCAGTTTTGTGAAACCACTGTTTCTTAGTATTGGTAGTCTTAAAAATTGTTTTCAAGCTCTTTGCAGCTGTTTTGAAAACCCATTAGCATTGCCAATTCACATTCCCTAACCGATTTTATACAGATTTTTATTCAAGGGAGTAAAGATGTGTGTTGAACGTGGCAACGCAGCTTGCAGTGACAGCCCACAGTTTCCATTGTTTAACAGACATCTCTTTAGCGACAGATAAAGCTCTGCAGCAATGAAAGACGTTGCCATGTCTACCAATGTAGTGTATGTAGCTAGCGAACTACGCTCGTCTTCTACATGCTTCATCGTATGAAGACTGCAGTGCGCAAGATTCAATGATATTTGAACATTTTCTTCTACCAAGATCTTACGATCGATGCGCCATCTCTGAACGATCTTTCATATCATCTCTCAAGTCTCCTTTCGCGAAGTGACGTCACCTGTCATGTCCATTATAGAAAATTCAGGAGCAACGAAAATCCTCAAAGTCTATTCCCGTCTCGTCGTAGGGAAGGTAAATCTGTCGGATCATCCCGTGAAGCAGATTGCGGTTCCGCCTCCCCTTTAATACGTGAGAGGGTTGAAAGGGCGTCTTCGGGGATACTTGCTATCGAGGGTGGTTACCAGTGCCATCTATACGCGTTCGTCAGAACTATTCTTGGATTGGAAAATATTGCATGCACATACCGTGGGAGCCTTGTTGAGTGTTTGCGACGGTGGGTTTGGAATCAGAAGGTCGCGGGTTCGTATTCCTTCTGTTCCCTCTGGATTACAAAATAAAAATAATACACTTTAACATTTTAATGTTACAAATTAGTCTTGCTGCTGCCAGGTGGCCACATCGGATTGCGTTGAAACTTGGTATAGAGGCTTTCCAAGGGGAATCGAATGCTGTCGACAAAAATAGTTCAAATTTTCACCACCAGGTTGAAATGTGGCGCTGAAATCTGGTGCACAGTGAGCAACATCCTGCTGTTGAATAATGATCACGCTTCCAATGCATATTGAATATTTCTCTCCTGACAAACTAAAAATAAAATTTTGCATACCCGATTTCTAGTTGTTATTCCAGCGCCACTTCTTCACCTGGTGGTAAAAATGTGAAGTACTTATTTCATAATCTTTCGCTCACCCATAGTCTCAATAGCCTGTATACCAAGTTTCACCGCAATATATTGCTTCAAACGAGCTCCAGAGGGCTCTGAGTAGGGAAATTTTAATTCTAAACGCTACGTTTTCACCTGGTGGTGAAAATTTGAACTGTTTTTTTATATATATATATCAGCACTCGCTTCCCCATAGTCTCTGTACAAAGTTTCACTCCAGTCCGATGCTTTGAACGGGCTCTTGAGGGCTCTGAGTATATCAACATTAAGTATAGCCAGCTGGTATAATAAGCAGGGGTTGCCAACTTTGCAGAGGTTGCAAACTTTGCAGGGGTTGCCAACTTTGAAAATATTCTTAGCCAAAAAAAATCCGAAAACGTTTGATAGGAAGCTATTCTGTTACTGTTGATAATTTTGTAGCGGGGTATTATTTCCCAGAAACGTACGGTCGGCTGCTAAAATATCTGAGGGTGAATTTATCCTTCAGTACCTTGGGAACAAGTTATTTGAACTGCTCCCGGGTTAGAGACAGTAGCAATGCCTGAAAATATTTTGAAAAGCCATGCGCGTAGTTTAGTAGGAACTAGGGGGGCTCAGCCCCCAGAACCCGACATAGCATAAAATAATTAAGAAAAAGAAACTGCACGAACTTTATAGAATTCAACATCATTCTTTCATGTTTTACTCTTGTGATGTTGCAGTTCAAATTGATTTTCTTGAACCATCCCATTTTGATTGATTGATTGATTTGGTGTTTAAGTCCACTTTATGTACAGTAAGGCTAATCGGGACTGCACCTACAGTTTAAAGTGGGATCCGAACCACTATGTGCCTCTACCCATTTTGATTGTGAATGACATGTCTCGACCTGTAATGATTTTCGTCATGAATAAGAACATGAATGTTATCTCGAATTATCCCCTCCCCCAAGTGAACAGACGGAACTTCGTATGGGAAGGGGCCAAAGATGGACTAGGGTGGTAAATGGGTGTAGACGAAAATTCTCACAAGTTCGAACGTTAATACCGAATATCACATATGGAAGAATAACAGCATTATACATTGACAGTTCAAATATCTTCTTTTTTTTTTAATCTGGGGAGCTGTGCCCCTTCCTCTGCCCCTCCTATAGCATCAATTCTATTTGAAGAGTCAGGACAGGTTGTTTGATAGAATTCGTTTCCCCATAGTGGATTTCAGGTGCGATTTAGCTACTTTCTAACTGCACGGTTTGGCTACACTGTCGTAATCTTCCCTCAGCAATTCACATGATGGCGCTGAATTTAATAATGTGAAAGTATGCTAAATGATGCGCATGGCTGTCGGCAACAGTTGATTTTTGCCGCCAATTGAAGTTGCCCAGGCCATCACTGCTACGTACCGTTTGCATCCTGTTGCCCTTGTGGCTGTTTTTTTTTTATTATTAAAAAAGAAACGACAGTTGAGAGTTTTGGATGAAAACGAAGGGGATGACATTGTGAACAATACCAGCGAGCATTCAATTAGTTGAAACAGCAATTAGGTTCAATTATCTGAATTGAACATTGGTGAAGCTTGTCGTTCATAACTCACTCACTCTCACTCTCTCTCTCTCTCTCTCTCTCTCTCTCTCTCTCTCTCTCTCTCTCTCTCTCTCTCTCTCTCTCTCTCTCTCTCTCCTGCTATACATCTTCACGATCTAGACCAGTGGTTTCCAACTTCAAAAGGTCCGAGGGCCAAAATTATATCCAACAGTTGATTGGCGGGACTAATATTTTTTTTGGGGGGGGAATAAAAATTACAATTTATTTCACAAAAAGCCAATACTTATGGATGAATTGAAAGAAATAAAAAACACGCCATACAAATAAGAATCCATCATAGTAAGTGTTCAATGTGAAAATTGAGACCGATCTGCCTCTTTTATCAAAGTTGGAATGTCCACTTCAATTTCTGTATTTGAAAGTCTCAGAAGGTGAAGCAGTGAAGAATCTGCAGTCAGCTTCTGTAGCGGTTCTTGATTAACTTCACTGAAGAAAAAACACTTCCACACGTGTATGTGCTACCGAACATCGATGGCATTATTTGCCCCTTTTCTTGCTATTGTTGTTTGTAACGAGGCACTCTTTTTCCTAACGTTTTCATTTTGAATCTTACGTTTTTTGGAGATATTGCTCATTTCGGTATTTGCACAAACTTGAACAATCAGTCACAGTACAATCCGAGTTGGAACACTGGAAATCTCTTCGTACGTAGTAAAACAGATCTCTATAGCGCCGCTCTGGAGTTTGATTCTAAACACAAAGAGTGAAGCCTTCGCTGAAGTGGGCGAGTTCATTCCGCATAGCGAAGAGGTGGGAAGCGGGCGAGTTCATTCCGCATAGTGAAGGGAAGGAATGCATGGTGTGAAGAGAAAGTTACGTCACTTTAGATTCCTCTGATGATCATTACTGACTACAAAATCAATTCAACCTGTGATAATGTCTTTCTTCACAGAGCTTCCGTTCCTTCAGCAAAAATAGAACGTATTTTAAGAAAAATACATAAAATTAATGTATTTTGCAAACTGGCTTCGCGGCCCGCAAAAAAGGCATCGCGGGCCGCAGGGCCGCCAGTTGGAAACCCCTGATCTAGACCATTATAGAGGTATAATCAGTACCACGCTCCGATAGCATTAACCCAAGGACTGATTGAACCACGGAGCCGTCTTATGCATTAAGTCGGTACCTCGGTTCTTTTGCGCAATTTTTGCACAAACAATTAAACTATTTTTACCCTGTAAGAAAAAAACATGAAAGGAAAAAATATTGTAAAGGTCAAATATGCACTAAATCTATGACAAATGCACAATCCATTGGCATGCCCACGCAGAAAGCAGTGTAGCCAACCCAAAGAAAATTATAGGAAAAGTGCAGATACTTATTGACCGACCCTCGTATGTACAGCCCCTGGCCATATTATTAGACGCACCGCAATTTTATTTAGAAAATAAGTTTTGAAGGGGAAAATTATACAAAATTGACCATTAGTTATCTGAAAAGTTTCCTGTGCGTTATTTGAACCAGGCAAATACGAGTAATACGTAAAGCACTTTCTTGCACAACATTGATAACAATAATAGTAATAATAATACAAAGTGATGTAATTCGACACAGTGAACAATTTTAACAGTTCGCTTACTTGTCACATTTAAAATGTTGCAATAGGGTTCTTTGTGGCTGAACTTTCATTATTGTAATGAACAATATGAAAAGAGGAGGTACTGTTGTTACAAACAATACCCGCCAACACCAAATGTCATTGTTGTTGAACGAACATGCCGCAGTTCAATTCAAGCTGAGTTGAGAGGAGGACGTCTTGCGAATAGTGAATCGTATTTGTGATAAATTTTGCAGTGATATTTTTTGGTACAGTCAGTATATTTTTATAATTTGATTATTAACATTAGGGAGTCATGGGTATAGTCCACTTGTTTACTTGGTTAACGTCCAAAAACTGAAGAAAGCCGCCGCCACAAACGTGGGTGGGAATAAACAGCGGGCGAGTTGTTTTCGTCCAATCACACTCAACCTTCAGCCAATAGGTGCAGCTGTCATTCTGCTCGTCTACTCCACGTGGAGTCTCAGTCACATGACTGCGGATACGCTGTTGCCGTACTTTGCAACTTCAATGTGGAGACCGTGGGCAGGTGCTTGTGCGCAGAGGGACAAGTAGATGTGTGGCAACACTGTGCGTTTAATGTGATTGGTGCAGCTGCTGGGCGCGCTCTGTGGACTTCAAACCCAGCCGGTCGTTAACGTAGCTAGCGCGTCTGCTTAAATTAAGACATTAATAAAGACTAAAATGTTCTCTAATCCAGAGATTTGTCGAAGATCTCAGGTGTCTGAATTATCTGTGAAGCGAGTAAAGAAGAAAACTGAATATGGTGGACAGTGTGAGCCACAAAGGAAGAACAGATGTGGGCGTAAAAAAAATTTTACTCCAAGATCATTACGCTGTTTGAAGAACATTTGCCTCACGAAGAGATTTGCGAGTACAAAGGTACTTAACCCTACAATGTATACGCTAAAATTACGGTCACAAACGTATACGTGGGGTCCAGGAAATCCCATATGTTATTTAGACATAACATGTAAAATGAATTAGTTAATATATTTTAATAACAAATTTAGTACAAAATGAAAACTTATCTGAATATTCAGCAATGTTCGTTATTGTTCAAACTTTGTCGCAGTCAATACACACAATGGCACGGTAATTTTCTGAATTATATCCACGGAATAAACCAGTGTTCATGCATCCAAAATGCAGCGAGCTTGTTCACAGCAGTAAAGTTGACAATATTCCTTGCAGGAGTCCTACGAATCCTTGTCGGCTTTTCAGTGCTCCACAGGTGTCATTTTACATGCTTCTTTGACTTGAGATGTGGCCGGCGGATCATCGACATTACTGTCCGAGGCATCACTACAGCTTGATGTCTCTTGGTGTGTTTCTTCCAACACGAAATCCTTGTCTAAGGGCCCGGAATCGTCACTTTGGGTGTCAGTCTCTACAATATCATCTTCGTCCTTCATCAATACATTGCAAAGTTCAGAATCCGATAAAGGCCTGCTGCGCTGCATTCTAAAAGAAACAATATCGATAGTTCCACTTTGTTTTAAAAAAAAAATACACTTTGACAGTATACGTGGGGTTTCTGGTGCCCCAAACGCAGTATCACGTGACAGAAAAGCAAGAGAAATGTGCGCGTATGTTCACAGAGAGAACCAGTACTAAAATGAAAAGTCAATAGACCCATGCGCCCCCTATCAGCCAAACTACGCAAGCGCAGAGCGATGACGCCTGGCTGCCTTAGCCGAGACCATGGACGGAAGTGCGCATGCGCCAACCGGGCGTGTTCAGTGGCTAAATAGGGATGACGCCACTTTGGGCAGGAAGCGGGTTCCTTGAAAATCGTCTGCTGTGGAAACAACAATGAACTTTCAGCGCAGTAACATTGCCGCCAAAATACATAGAGAGATGTTTACGAATTATGTAAGGGTTCAGAACGAAATTAAAGCCATGCATATACTATATCAGCAAACAGAACATATCAGGACAGTATTCATCACGTCTCATTAGTAGATAAACTTGTTTGTAAAACAGTAGATTTATTTTAGATCATTCAATTAAATTGATCTCTTTAGTAAATATTATAATTAGCACAAATGTACATAGCATTAATCAGGATAGTATTAAATAAATGTAGTAACTGAATGTTTTGTGACATTTTTAGTATAATGAGGGTGTTTTGTTGAATGTGCAACAGGGGGCCAAAACGTCCCAATTATCTTCATGCCATTTCGAAACGGTTTCTTGAGAATTGCAAGAGCCATCACAAACACAACACAGCATGCGATAATAAGCACAGCAAGCGGTAATAAACACAACAAGCGAACACATATAAGCGAAATAGTTTTGGGGAGTGCATCTCCCTGCTTCCCCTCTCGCGTTTGGAATCGTTCTTTCCAGGTAGTTTCGTCTTCCTTGGCCGGACTGTATACACCTCTAGGGTTAAAGATAAACTTGGAAAGAGTGGTGTTCGTGCATCTGAAAGAACAGTAAGGCGTAGGCTCTCTGATATGAACCTGAAGGCACTCAGACCTGCTAAGAAGCAAAAATTAACCCCTGCTATGATTCGTAAACGTTCCCGTTGGGCAAAAACTCACAAAGAAAAAGATTTGAACTTTTGGAGATCTGTTTGCATTAATGACGAGTGCATGTTTGAAATCTTGGGGAATAAATCTCAGTTTGTGAGAAGACGTCCGGTGACAAATACAATCCTGAGTGTGTTGTGCAGACTGTAAAACATCCAATAAAAGTTATGATTTGGTCAGTCATTAGTGGCAAAGGTATTTGGTTCAAGGAACAATGAGGCAAGAACAGTATAGGGAAGTGCTTAGAAGAAAGTTGCTACCTCAGGTAAGAGAATGGTTCCCAAATGCAGAACCGTTCGTATTCATGCAGGATGGAGCCTCATGCCATACCGCAAAATCACTAAAACAGTTTCTACAGAGTGAAAATGTCCCTGTCTTGCCCTGGCCGGGAAACTCTCTACATATGAACCCAATTGAAAATGTTTGGTACCTAGTGAAAACAGAAGTTGCAAAGCAAACAATTACGACGAGAATTGGCCTAATTGAAAACATTATTCAAGTGTGGAATCACCATCCTCATATGAAAGAGACAGTACAAGCATGCATTGATAATATGCCAAGACGAATCCAAGCACTGATAAAGACCAAAGGCGGCTCAACCAAATATTAAAATTGACTTCCAGTCATATATATTGTATAGCTAATATTCAGGGAACACAGTAAGAAATTATATTTGTAATGTTTTTTGTTAAGGTTCACATATAATCAATGCAATATTTCATGTAATATTTTTTTTAAAAAAATAGATAATAACAAAATTTAGACGAGATAATATGTTGTAATTTTCGGAGGAAAAAAATTAATATATCAAGCACCTGCCTTTAAAATGCATATCTATGAAATATGTACTCAAATGTAATAGCATGCTAAAGTATAGAAGGTTTCCATTTATATATAACAAAAGCAATTTCCAAAAAATGGTAAAATGATGTATTTCAAAATTGTGGTCTAAATATGGGCTACTACTGGCAATATCACAAAAAGCAATTATAATTTTAAAAAACAGTCATTTATCGCTAAAACATTATAAAATTCATATTTATGAATAATCTGTTGTTTTGAAAATCACGCGGAATGGAAAAAATCGAAATTAAGAAAAACATCCAAATATTTGTTGAAAATGTGATCTCAACATTACAGCTCATGTCGTAGCCCATATTTAGACCATCACGCTATTTTTCTTCTTCAATTTACTTTCGCTCTCTGTTGTACATATTTCACAAACAAATCATGGCATTATAAAAGCCCATATTTGTTTTATGTACCGCTAATATCATAACCTATACAAAGCAGATGACAATTCAGAAAACGCTGAGTTAAAACATACCTGCAAAAAGTTTTCGCAATTCTATAACAGCGTCCAAGACCGAAACTAACCACCACTTTCTCTTGGGAATTGGCGCCGCAACCGTTATCCTTGAGAGATAACCAGTTCCAATAGCCTCTGCCAGGCTGCAGCACCCGAGAGCGCTGTTAACTCCAAAACCCATATTTAAACCTTTGCCCATATTTAGACCTTCTCCTCTAACATATCCTAAAAATTTTGCATAAAATTTGGAGGTAAAGGTAAAAAACAGTAAAGTGCTCCCCTGTGCTTAGCACCATGTCATGAAGGCGTATAGGGGTGTGGGGGTAACGTTCCACACTTTCTTGATTCGGTCGTGAGTGGGGGTGATGTGATCAGCATCACGCCCCTGACCGTCTTTACCGCCCAGGGTTTCCCCCAGGTACCCATGTCATTCGACGCTGGGTGGGCGCCAGGGCCTAATAATTTGGTCAGGAGCTGTAGAATGATTTTCCCAAGTTTCCATCATTTGGCATTTTGGATTTGAGTTATCCTAATGTTGGGTAACATTCATGTAAAATAATATTTTAATTTTGATTAATTAATTTTTAATATCGGGTCGGAGAAAAATCTCAGTTAATTCCATCCTACTATACAGGGTGAGTCACCTAAAATTACCACCGGAAATATTTCGTGAACAACAATAAATATTGAAAAACTGCTTTCATCGATATAGGTATGAGAGGGGCTCATGAAATTAGTGGACACAATACGTTCAACTACGTAAGGAAATATGATTTTGATTGATTGAATTGGTGTTTTAAGTCTACTTTATGCACAGTAAGGCTAATCGGGACTGGACCTACAGTTAAATGTAGGATCCGAACCACTATGTGCCTTCACCGGGTATCAAAATATGGTTTTCAACACAAACTTAGTTTTTTTAATAGAAACCCCATTTTATTTTCAGCTCATTTGAAAGTACGGAAAAATTCATTAAGAATGGCGTTTGTTACATTGAAATGCGTCAAATAGTTCACAAGTAATTGTAACCTGAAGTTGACGCTTGAAGGCGCACCTCTACCATGCCTGTCGGCAGAGCCGAGCGCAAATGCCGTCGCGCATACAGCCTGCACGTTTGGGCTGCATTTTTCCTACACTCGCCATAGATAAGTTACATACCGGCCTTTTCAGAGTTTGAAAATACAACAATTCTGACGTAATTACACTATCACAAACGTCTACTTAATTAGTGTACTTTGTTACGCCCTTGCTTTATTTGATAAAGTTGATAAAACAATTTGAAAATGAAAAAATGTATAAGGTGCAAAGTTTAAAAGTTGAAAACTTAAAGATTTGTCATGAGACCAAACGAGAGGAGTTGATTGTTCCGATGTACTAAAAATTATGACGTAAATGAATGAACGCCAATTAAAAATTAGAAAGATGTTATTGTACTAACATTGATGTATGTAATTGATGACAGAATGTTTAAAATGTATACTTTTTAATTAACAAATATTTGTTAACTCAGAAAGATGTATCAGAACATTTTAAATAATTTGTCAAAGCTTACTTATGTACAAACTGCACATTTTATTGTAACCCGCAGTACTTCGAACGTAACAACTTTCTTAAGCACAACGCATAGTATGCAGAAGAGTAACATGTTTGTTACGATACACGAATGGCGTTAAAAGGGGGATATGTACGTATGTTATGACACACGGATCGACTTGTAAAAATGTTTGTTTCAAGCGTCAACTTCAGGTTACAATTACTTGAGAACCACTTATATTGCAATGTAACAAACGCCATTCTTCATGAATTTTTCCGTACTTTCAAATGAGCTAAAAATAAAATGGGGTTTTCATTCAAAAAACTAAGTTTGTGTTGAAAATCATCGTAGTTGAACGTATTTTGTCCACTAATTTCATGAGCCTCTCTTATACCTATACATCTGCGAAAGCAGTTTTTCAATACTTAATGTTGTTCACGAAATATTCCCGTTGGTAATTTTAGGTGACTCACCCTGTATATGGATATTCAAAAGATGCTCTTAGTAATTGTACTTACTAGAAAGCAGTGGTACCATCCCTGACTCGTTTTTACTAGTTTTTTATTATATTTTCTGCTGAGTGTTGACAAATCGAAGGCAATGCCGTAGAATATGTTTGTCTCAATAACTATTGTCTTGTTACAACAAGGAAGTCATTGTGATTGACTGATTGAATTAGGGTATTTTACGTCGCTTTTCTGCTACCTTTGGCTAATCGCGGCGATGAAGATGAGTGATGATGAGCAGAAAATCAACGTAAAATAACCCAATTCAATCAATCCCCTATTTATTGATTGCTTCATTAGCGCCGCTTTTGGGCCACATTTCACTAATCGCGACGACGGCGATGATGTCATGAAACTGATGAATGGACACTCACAGAGGACACCCATGCCGGGATTCGAACCCGGAACCCCTGACATCGTATCGAGCTGTGCTAATCCCCTAATGCTTGCCATTCCTAATGTTTTCCAGTTAAATTTCGATGCTTTTTTTGCTGGTTTTATCTTAACATTTATTTCCTGTTGCAGGGACGATTCCTCCATGTAGGAAGTGAGGAACTTCCTACAGTTTTCTTGTATTTATTTCCAGTTCTCTACTTTTCAGGAGTTTAATGCGCGTTATAAAATTATGAGCGCAATGTACCTACAATTGACTAGAGTGCGCGTCAAATCTCCTGCATATGGCCTTGAACGGCTGAACAGCACCAGCGAATCACAGACGTGCGGCGTTGCCTAGTTCCGTGACAATGCGTTTCGCTCAACCACGCTGTCTCTTTTCCGTGTGAGATTTCGATATGGCACCGCTGCAGTGCGCTGCTATTGGCTATTGCCATATGCAGGAGATTTGACGCGCACTCTAGATTAGCTACTGTCAAGAGTTCACTGCTTTCGCACGCACCAGCAGCCGAAAGACGATGGCCACAGGCTTTCTGCCGCTCGCTGAAGAACATCGGCGGTAATCCTACAGACAGATAGATGAGGGGTGGAAGGGGCAGTGAAGGGAGGGGCTGCGAGGATGCAAAGATCGGCGAGGACTGAGGAACCAGCAAGTTTTTCCTCAACCAGCGTTGCCAACCCCAGCAAGTACAAGGATAGTACAAGCGATACGTGTGAATGTAACTGATCGTGTTTTTCAAACCTTCCTCGGTTTGCCATAACTTCTTCCAAACTCCGAAAAAGTCACGAGTCGTCACTGTCCTTTTGTATTATATTTTTCCATCTATCTACATCAATAGATGCTTCTATTTCTTCACCTCTCGTTCTATTTCATATTGTTTTCCCTATTCACAGCCACAATTCTCCTCCCACTGTTATTTATCAATTGTTTATTGATCCTTAACAGTGCACGTTTTGTTGGATTCTTGTACATTGTTTCCTTTCTCTGCCAGTTAATTATTGTTCTTCCTCTCAAAGCGATTGTTGACGGAGCGATAAAGTCTGAATTCTCGCCGCATTGTAACAAGAGGCTGCTGATGCCGGATTGCTATTCAGTTCGCACGCCACTGTCTCTTGAAAAGCTTATTGAAAGGGAAATCATGGAGTCTCAGTTTTAAGGTGAAGCCAGTTCTTGAGTGCTGCCCTCTTGTGATCAGGAAGGAATTGTAAGGGGGAGCAGTTTTAGCGCAGTGACGTGGCACAAGGATATCATCCTGGAGGGTGTAATGTTCAACCTTGAAGGGGGAAGCTTTCTGCCCTGTCATCAAATTTTCAATTCTAAGAGCGGTTGCACACGGACCGATTTTTTGCCGGAGTCATTACCAGCGAAGACACCGACGCGGATTTTGCACACGCGCCGATAAAATCTGGGTTGGACCTTAATTTCGTTTATTCTCTTTGCTTTTCTGCCACTTTTCGCTAATCGGGAAAATAGGAATGAGTGATGATGAAATTTCGGACAAGAAAATGTCTTCATACCTTTGTGGATATATTGAGGGCTTTAAAAACTCAAGAGTATATAAGACACTGATCTGACCAACAATACTGTATGGAAGTGGAACCTGGGTACTCACGGAGAGATCGTCATTCATGCTGATGACTTGGGAAAGAAAAATACTATGAAAAATATACGGACCAAAATATGATGGTGAAGGATGAAGAATACTTTATAATTATGAATTGACGTTAATTATATAAATCTCCTGATATTACACTGGGGAACAGTGAAATTGCGGCACAGTGTTTGAGAGCTAATTTAGGGCGATTTTATGCTGCTAAATAATGATATAATAATATAGTATTTCCTAAATTGTCTCTAATTTATTAAATAAATGCAACTAAACCAAAATGGCTGAAACATAACACATACATATAAATGAACTTCCAACAACAATTTAATATTTCTTTTTGTGATTAGAATCATTAACATGATTTTTTGGTTCACTCCATGTCATGGGCACTCCAAATTTGAGTCCCTTTCGTCCGCCTTGGCCCCAATAAGTGATTCCAAACAAGTTTTTCAAACTATATGTGGGACCCATTTTTTATTCTGTTGTTCCAGATTTTTGGCAAAATAAATCTCTCACTACATCCGTGATATTTCTTCCCTGTGATGGTAGACACTATATTCCACATATATAGCAAAAAACATTCGGGTTATTGAAACACTTACTACGTGAGGAACTCATATTTCCAATGTATTCACATTAAAAGCATTTCGCTTATTTATACTACAAAATTCAACATTAAGAGATATATTGGATATATTGCCTAGCAATGCTTCATAAGTTGCCTAGCAACAATTTACAAATAAATAAATAAGTTTCTTGATGGGAATTTCAGCCCATTATCAAATTTTGATATTACCGAGAAAAGCGTGGAGTAATTTTACTTCCTACATTTTCCATAGTGTGTTTATTTTTATAACTGGAGTCAATTTAACTGAACCAATCATACAATTGGCAATCACGGCTGTTTTGTGTGCTGAAACTGTTATTAAACTTTATGCCACAAAATAAAATCTTTTTTTTGTTCCCCAGTGTTATAGCTGAAATCAAGGCAAGGAGATTGAGCTGGGCAGGATATCTTATTAGAATGAATGACGACAGATTGGTAAAGAAATAATTCTCCGTAAAACCTGAATGCATACGAAGCGACCTATACTACTTTTCCGGAATGTCTGGAGTAGCGACGCGCGGAGTCGAAAGCTTGTGGGCGGGGCCAGACTATGCGGCGCTCTCCTGAATGCAGAATTCTCCTAGTAGGCTTGCGAGCTGTCATGTTTACTACAGAACTGCTGACGAGGCACACACCCGCAACGTGCGCCCAGGTCGCGTTCGCGTTCCGGAAAAGGAGTATAGGATACGATGGATAGATGATGTAGAAAGAGACATCAGAACACTGGGGATAAGAAGATGGAGACAAAGGGCGCAAAATAGACAAGAATGGACCGGAATTGTTGAGAAGGCTGAGGCTATACTGCAAGGGCCGTAACGCCAAAGGAAGAAGATGATGATGATAAGATAGATGAAGGGACAAATAAAAACCCACGGAGGTTTCTACTGGCCGTGAGTCCAGGTGCCAAAGCTTCGCTACTCTGCAAAATGTAGTCCAAGGTGTACTATGTGGAAGGGTGGTTACACCCCGAAGTGATGGACAAAGTCGGAAAGGGCAGATGGCTCCTGCCTGCCTCCACTTTACAAAACACCTTCTTCCTCGACGTAACTAAAATTTGTGACTGGGGGGTCTGTGTTCTCTTTTTCATTACCTGAGGCACAGCGGGAGTTCTTTCGACTGCCGGTTTGTCGAAGGGATCTCCGCTGACGAATTTTCTTTTTCCAGTCAACTTGTGAATGCGGTTTCATTTCTTGCTCTCTGATTGGCTGTTCGAAAGTTACGGTGCTGTGATTGTGAGAATGTCTTATTTCCTATTTTTAGCGCAAATTTGCTGCTTTCTAATCTAACCTAACCTAACGCACAGCGCAAACAAGATATTCTCACAATCACAGCACCGTAACTTTCAAACAGCCAATCAGAGAGCAAGAAATGAAACCGCATTCACAAGTTGACTGGAAAAAGAAAATGCGTCTCCGTCTGCATACCGACGTGTAGGTGGCCGTTCGGGAAAATGTATCGTGCCGGACCACGCGCGTAGCTGTGCCATGAAATCCTTTGGTTTCTGGTGCTGACGATTTTAACGTTGCGCGTGGAAATCCTCTAAAGGAGTTTTGACAGGAGCTCTTCCATTTTAAAGCAAAGCAATCACCGCACATTCGCGAACAACAGATCGAGACGACACCATGCATGCCAATCGGAGCGGGATTCGAACCCGAGAGTCCGGGCGTCGTAGGCAGTGATGTGCGTCTACGCGTAAACAACAATAGTCTACATTCTACACGTAGACTATTTTATACACGTAGATGACGTAATCTATGTAAACAACATGGCGAAAGGTGATCACTTAGCAAAGGGCGCCTTGGAATTAAAAGAAAATTATACTGCGTATCAGTTGCTGATGTGCGAGAAGAACTTTTCATACTCTTTCTTCCAAATTCGAACAATTTCTCACCTAGGAAGAAACCTAATATAGGAAATATTCTAGTGTTTTATGGGGAAAAGACCACTCTTGGCTCACGACTTCCATCTGTTGTCTTTGCATACTATTTATCTTCTTCCATAGTTGATAAAAGAGAAGAGAAATTTTGTTGTAAATAGGATTCTTTTCATTTCGTTAGGAACCAATATAGTTGAAAATGTTACTTTCCTTTCATGAAACCTTTGAAAATTAATTTTAATGCACTTTAGATTGTCGACGTAGTCTATGTAAACTACAAGCAGTGATGTGCCGTAGACTATAAGTTTACGTCTACATGCGTTGTCTACACGTAATCTACGCGTAGATTACATTCGGTTGTAGTTTACATAGACTACGCACACAATCTAAAGTGCATTAAAATTAATTTTCAAGGCTTTCATGAAGAGAAAGTGACATTTTCAACTATACTGGCTACTAACGAACTGAAAAGAATCCTATTTACAACAAAATTTCTCTTCTCTTCTATCATCAACTATGGAAGAAGATAAATAGTATACAAAAAACAACAACAGATGGCAGTCGTGAGGCAAGAGTAGTCTCTCCCCCATAAACAGTAGAATATTTCCTATATTAGGTTTCTTCCTAGGTGAGAAATTGTTCGAATTTGGAAGAAAGAGTATGAAAAGTTCTCTTCACACATCAGCAACTGATACGCAGTATAATTTTGTTTTACTTCCACGGCACCCTTTGCTAAGTTATCACCTTTCGCCATTTTGTTTACATAGATTACGTAATCTACGTGTATAAAATAGTCTACGTGTAGAATGTAGACTATCGTTGTTTACGCGTAGACGCACATCACTGACTACAAGCCAATATGAGCTACGCGTAGATTATGTGTAGACAACGCATGTAGACGTAAACTTATAGTCTACGGCTATAACGTTGATTTAGTTTATTTTACCTCGCATTTCTGCCACTTTTGGCTAATCGCGAAGATGAGGACACATAAAGAACACCCATGCCAAGACCGAGATTCGAACCCGGAACCTCTGGCGTCGAGACTACACTGGAGTGTAAGAGTTGATCCTTTCTGAAGACAGCAAATGTCAACCTCTTTTCCGCGCAGTGCACCCAGGACTGCATTTCGCAGACTAGTGATGCTCTGGCGCATGGTCCCAAAGCCAGGATAATCCTGTGAGGTTCGTGACGTGTCGTCCATATGTGTTAGTGATCTCATCTTACCGCCATTCATCCTTGTCTTCGCGATTAGATCAAGGTTCCAGAAAAGCCACGTAAAATGAATCAATCAAGGCTATGCGGAGGCTTAAGCATCAATTGTTTCTCGAAAAACGCGTTGGAGGAAATGACGTCATAGTATACGTCAGTTATTTCCTTGCATATAAGTTTTTAACATTCAAAACTTCGTATTAAGAATGAAAAGTCTTTCACGACAGGCTCTCGACAAATCAGAGCACCACGAAACTAAGCCCCGCGACAGGTTAAGTGTGCAGCGACTTTTAGCATGTATAGACAGAAACGTGCGCGCAGAAAATAGTTCCGCTGCAATACTGTCAATTTTCTCACTGTCTACGATATGAACATCTCTGCGGTTGAGGCAAGACTGGTACGGAAGATTCTTAGCACCGTTCTCGTGTGGATTAATACATTAAACCTGCTGCAAACTTAACTTGTCGCGGGCCTTACTTAAAAATGTTAACATGTCGTTGTGAGAAAGCAAGGATGGAACATCATGACGATATTTAATTAATTGTAATTTTACAAGAAAGAATAGTGCATGTATATTCATTATTATATCAATTTACATTTAACATCTAAGCGTAAATTTAAATATTTTTGTATCGTTGATCTTTAAATTGCATTTTAGATTAACAAAATGGGAAAAAATTGCCTATATATCTGTGGGCGGTGTCGAAAGTCTGAAAACAATGGCGATGGGATTCGATGACCTGACCTGGTGTCACACAATGAAAGAGCCGATTGTCAGAGAACTGCTGTGTCATATTTTTATATATCTATGGAAATAATATTCAGTGTACATTTTGGGAAAATATTTTGAATTTATAATAAGAAAATACATCACATTTCTTTCAAGTTTACATACGACTTCTTTTGGAAAGAAATTTTCGTTACGGCTAATGTATTCATTTGTTTACCTCTCAACTCAACGCAAGGATACACACTGCCATATTTCGATAAAAATGCAAAATTGTCAAATTTTTGTTTCATCATGTACAAGTGTCATTTCAGACAAACCTTCAAACACAAGTCAACGCCTTTCTATTGTCGATTTTATTGTCTTGAACATTATGTTTGAATGAGAAATTAATTGTGTAGCGACAGATTTAATCTTCTAGGCTTTCATTTAAGTTATTTTTAAAATATATTCGCGTTCTTAAGTCATGTGCAACAAACTTTTTGTCTACGATTTTTGACGTAAATTATCCGTCAGTAGAACATAGTAATATTCATATGTTGCTTGGACAAATAACAGTGAAGCCTCAGAGACATCTAGCGGGAAAGTTTCCATTCTCTTATTTCCCTATGAAGTTAATTCTACTTGTTAACATTATTTGTAGGTGTGAAATTCACAGAAGCTACTGTAAATGTGTCCAAACTATGAACATGATAGTCACAAGAATAACGCAGCATTTCTCTATTAAAAACAATCTGAATTGGGCGTTTGTGATTCTAATCAGAAGTAATGGCTGGAAACGACATTAACAAATAACGAACTACGCGTTAACTATGAAGATGGACATGTGTAATCTGTGTATGTTTCCACATTTGTCCGTCAGTTTTAACCAGTGATTTCATTGCTGGTACCATAGGCGCCGACTCCATGGGGCTTGGGGGGGCTCGACCCCCCCCCCCAATGTTAACGATGTGGGGGCCAAGCCCCAAATAATTTTGCTTTAAAGGATCTAATGTATTATTTTGCTTCTCTTGTAGAGTTTACTGTGAATTGTGCCACATGAACTTAACTTTAAATACACATTTGAAATGTTCTAGACCATAAATTTGGGGGTCTGAGACCGCTAAACGATCAACTTTGGGGGGGGGGCTATGACCAGAGACAGCAAAACACATGACTTATTATATATTCTAAGTATGTAATTATGAGTATTGTTAAAATTTTTACTAAAAAGAGTTTCAAGAGACTATGTGCATGAACTAGGGTAGTGGATGGGACGTTTGTGCTACAAATGGCTCTCACATGACATTCAGAACGAGATCATTGATATATTAGGAAGATCTGTTTTGCGCTCCGTGGTAGCAGATATTAAAAGTCGGGAATATTTTGCTATTATGGTTGACGAAACTTGTGACATATCCATCCGTGGACAATTAATATTCTGAATTCGAACTGTGAATAAAAACATTATCTTCCTTACCACAGAAATTCAAACCATTCTAAACTTATTCTACTATTGAGCGACCACAAGGAAAAAACCTTGGACGAAAAGTCCCCTTTCCCTTCTTCCGTTCAGCTCGGGCCATAAGGAAGCATGGTCCACTCTCCCCCTCCCCTACTCGCGGGAGTACGGTGCACAGGAGTCGCGGGTCTGCACAGGTTGTTTTGCTTGTGGTTCCACTATACATTGTGGTTGCTACTAGTTAGTTCATTGACCTAAGTTCTTGGAAACCTCTTTAAGGAGATGAAAATTGTTTAAAATGTGTGTGGAACGATGGAATCAGATTTGCTCTAAAAAAATCACACTGCAGACGAATGCTTCTTTGCGTAAGGGGGGTACACTTTTCTAAAAAATGATCGCGTCGATTCGAAGATAAGATACAAATCTTCATCAGAAGAGTACATGACTGATCCCATTTTCTTTTGAATATTTGAAATGGAATTTTCCAAAACGAAATACTTACACGAACGAAATGAGACACTACAGACCAACTTGGGGGGTACAATGTACCTCACCCATATTTTTCATAACTTTGTAAGGGGTGTTCGGAATACAATACTTAAACCTATATATTAAGAGATTTTGAAAATAGAGTCCCGATTAGCCTATCTGAGCATGAAGTGAATATAGAATAAGTTTTAATGACTTCCGAGCGGAAACCGAAACAAAAATTAACAGAAACAAGAACGAGAAGGACCTCGCCACACAGGAGACGAGATGAGGCTGTGACAATTTTCTACTCATCGCATCGCGATATCATTCCTAGGTGAAATGAAATTTTTCCTAGACATTTAAACAAGGTGCAATTTGTGATATTATCAGAGGGGGGGGGAATTATTTTTACCTATGTATTAGATATACTTATATTTGGACATTAATTGCTTAAAATCTAATTTTGGTATCGAATGCAACACAAACACAACGCTATTTTAAGTTAAACCCTAAAGTCAATCTGTAAGAAAATTACATTAGTCAGATGAATGCACGAGATAAATGAAACTCACTGCAGGTTCTATTGGTAGATAGATTTTGGATTGGTCTTTTAGTGAGATGAGAATGTTTGATTGATTTGTATGGTTTATTTTACTTCTGCCACTTTTGGCTAATCGCAAAGATGAGGATGGGCGATGATATCAAGAAATTGATGAACACTCACATGCCCAACCTGGGACCTCTGGCGTCAAAGCGCGCTAAGCTAACCCCTCCGCCACGTAGGTGGGAATGTGTTTTGGATTTTCTTTGTAGATGCGAAAATATTTAACTGTGACGCGCACATGCTTTTGCTTACATTAAAGTTTACCTTTTCACATAAACGAGAAATTGACATGTCACCCTAAAACACACGCATGTATCTGCATTTAATACCACTACATACGAAAGGAAACCTTGGGCGGTTCTTCATATTGTCCACCAAAGATTGATTGATTGAAAAAAAAACTTTTGAGCGTATGGCTTTCCTTGCTTCCTCTGAGAGCTGAAGGATTTCGGTTTTGTATATGTAATGATAGTACTTTCAGTGCTTGAAGAGTGTCATTAGGTACAGCTAATTTTATAACAAATAAATGCTTTGTCAAATGTTTCAAAGTTAGACTTCTTACGAGTTGATCGGGAACCATCTAAACTCAGTTTGTTTCTTTTTTTAATACAACGCCCTACAGATGTCTGAGTAAATACCAAATACATGGCTTCTAAAAGACATTGGATGTGGTACACATCTGCCATAAATTGTTTAAAGATATTTTTATGCGTAGCTATGGGACTTTAAAAACAGAATGAACTGAACTGGAACTCTATTAAGTATGATATATTCAATAATGTGGTTTCTATATTCAGTGGGCGGGAAATGATTATTCCTGGTTGGGATGGCTCAAGATCCTCCTCATGCCCTTTAATCTCAACCTGCATTAAAATGAATAGATGTATCTTTGTTCGCAATTTTCACATTTCGAGCTCCTGAACGAAGTCCAGAGCTTTATATGTTTCAGAATTGTTAACTGGTTTTAAAATCTGTTTTAAAAAAACGTAAATTCTAAGAAAAAAAAAGAAAAAATAGTTATGCAAATTTTGCATTAAATAACAGGACATTCGTGTGTGCTGTTCTAAAATAGAATATTTCCCATGCCTTCACATTATACCTAAGTATCAAGGACGTATTTAGGAGGGGGTCCGGACACTCCCCCGAAAGACTTACCAAGAAGTAAAAGTAAATTATCAAAATATAATTGCTTAGTATTTGTTATATAATCGATGGTTATTTCCGCCGAACTTATTGGAAGGCAAGGAATTTGGCTCATACAGCTTTGAAGGGTTCCAAAAGATTTATGCACACAACTAATGATAATATCCATAAAATATTAATCAGAAACTTTACTTTTCGTTAATTGAATCTAACTCCATGTTTGTTATTCAATAAATATTCAATTATTTTTCTATTTGACATTAAATTCCTTGCCGGGGCAGTTGTTTTTATGCAAATCTTGGCGATCTTAACTACACGTAAGCTAGATAATGAATATATGCTTTTATATCTCTATTCTTTTACTATCTTTTACCTATTCTTGTAATTACAACAATACAATATTAATTAACTTACATTTTTAATTAATCTTTTAATTTAATTAAATATAATTATTATAATTATAATTATTTATTATTATTGCAACACTTAGTTGGACCCCAGAAATGTATTTCTAGGTGCAATAGTATGTGTGAAAAACGTTCCTGCGCCACTGGATCCCACTTGTACAACTCAGGACAAACAACGGAGAAACACTGAGAGTCATCTAGCGGTGAAAATGAGAAACATTTTTAATAAAATTGTGGCATGTTTTATTTGTTTTTTTTAAAGGCACATCAACGTTTGTGCTTGATGTGGAAATAAGTCTACGGATGTCATTCACTCGCGGTGGATTACGGGACGAGCTTCCCCCTCCCCCATTTCGTGAATATTTTCCCGCCAAAATGGTCAACTTTTCGGCCCTTCCCCTTTATAGCAGACCTTGCGCGCATGCGCTCAGCGTCGGACTTTCGCCCGCTTCGCCACAATCTATAACGATCGTATTTTAGGAATCGAAAGAGCAAATTTGACTGCCGCAAGCGCCGTACAGCGGCAGATTGGCGAACTACCATGCAGCTGGAAGCAGGGTTGCCAGGCGTGGGGATGAAGAGCCACGGACGCTTTTATAATACTGTCCAACGACGGTAAGAGGTGAATTTAACCACTGGAACGAAATCCAAATCTATGCGCTAGTGTTGCAATACGCAGATAGGGAACAATGTCAGAAACTGAACACGCGTAATAGAGTACACAAATGCGCATTTCCTGATATAAGATGCTTTCTCCTTTATAAGCAATAAACGCATGTATAGTTTATGGCTTCAGATCAGTGATGTGCCGTAGACTATAAGTTTACGTCTACATGCGTTGTCTACACATAATCTACGCGTAGATTACATTTGGTTGTAGTTTACGTAGACTACGTAGACAATCTAAAGTGCATTAAAATTAATTTTCAAGGGTTTCATTAAAGGAAAGTGACATTTTCAACTATATTGGCTCCTAACGAAATGAAAAGAATCCTATTTACAACAAGATTGATCTTCTCTTCTATTATCAACTATGGACGAAGGTAAATAGTATGTAAAAAACAACAACAGATGGCAGTAGTGAGGCCAGAGTGGTCTTTTCCCCATAAAACACTAGAATATTTCCTATATTAGGTTTCTTCCTAGGTGAGCAATTGTTCGAATTTGGAAGAAAGAGTATGAAAAGTTCTCCTCACACATCAGCAACTGATACGCAGTATAAATTTCATTTAATTCCACGGCGCCCTTTGCTAAATTATCACCTTTCGCCATGTTGTTTACATAAATTACGTAATCTACGTGTATAAAATAGACTATCGTTGTTTACGCGTAGACGTACATCACTGCTTCAGATGAATTGAATATACTGACGGGTAAACTACTTATTATAACATGAAATAAATACTATTACACGCTGTTTAAAACGAGCAATAAGATTTTTTGTTTCAATATGTTACACAAAATGTAATTGAAATAATACACCCTACGTACAACTTAATTTGACGAGGTTTAGTAAATCACTCTATGAGTTTCTTGAGCCGCAGTCAATATATATATATATATATTCAACCTGTAGACCATGGCTTCGTAACTTCAATTTCACGTTCAACTGTTCGACGGTGTTATTGGCTACCGCATCTACTTTTCCACAGGCTATGGTAAACATTCTTACCTAGATATTGCTCTTGGTCAGATGTTTAATATTTGCACGTGGCAACACTGTCCTTCAGTCGCTTCGCGTGGCTTCACATTCAAGAGATGCATTCACTTTACCGCTAACCATTACAAACAAAAACGTGAAGCGTAACCTTCGATACAGGCGGGGTTGGTCCGACTGACAACGGATGTTAGTTTACTGGCCAAAGATCTTGTAAATGCACGCTCGGTCAACAGATGGAGTTGTTTTTACTGATATAATAAATGCTCGAAAAATCTGGATGAACAGCTCGTGTTAGGAAAGGAATGACCTTTACTGCCACTACTTTTCTGCTACTCACAGTATGGGACCATTCTTGCAATAGACAATTATTCACGCCCTATGAATAACAATAGGTACTACTTCAATCTCGTGAAAACACCTATAACTCATTTATTTCGTCCTCTTTAACATTCCTACTTACGTATTCTGCATTGCGGAACATTCTTTAGGGTGGAATTATTCTTGTCTCACTAAAATAATAGTGGATAGCCCCACAATCCATTCACTGATAGCCCCACAAACCATTCACGGATAGCCCCACAAACCATTCACGCATAGCCCCAAAAACCATTCACGCATAGCCCCAAAAACCATTCACGGTAAGGTTAGGTTAGGTTCCGTTAGGTTAGGCAAACATAGTTGAAAATTCATTTTTCTAGAAAAAAATCATGAATTCGCGCTAAAAAAGATTACACGATGAAAGAAAATACATTGACGAACTTCGATAATGCTATAGAAACTGATTTCCGTAAGTAGTTTCTTCTGTAAAAATGAAGAAATCCGTTGTCACTAGATCGAAGTGTTACGTAACAATATTAATACTAATTACTATATTACTCTTTGCCATTTGTATTTTTATATCGTAAATTCCTTGTAGGAGTTGCACATTCCGGTGAGGATCACATCTGCAAGTATAAATTTATTACAAATGTATTTCGATATTTAAATGTTTTACGTGATTTAAACAAGGATATACTATTCAACAATAAGGAGTTTAGATGTTGGAGTAAAAGTAAATTTTAGAAATATATTTCGCGGGGTCCAAACCATGTGTCTAAGATATAATGATATAAATATTTAAATTAATGTGTTAATCTAATTTATAGGTCCATTAATATGTAAATTAATTAATATCGTATTTCTATTATTAGACGCTGCATGAATAATTAATAATATAGATATAAAAGGACGTATTCATCATCTTGCTTACGCGTAGTTAACTTGTTTAAAAACAACTGACATTCGAAACCGTATGAACCCATTCTAATACTTCTCTTCAGTGGCGGCGATTGGGTTTCAAAACTTGGGGGGGTTCAAGGTGCCAAAATCCTTTCAGATAAGGTTTAGCATACCGCGAGGGCAAAATTGGGCCAAAACTGCTTGTTGTCCAGTAAGTCTGGCGGAAATAAATGACGCTTGATTATACAACAAATGCTAAACAAGTATATTTTCATTATTTAATGTGAGTACTTGGTAAGTCTTTCCGTGGGTAGAGGGCTCGGACACAGAGGACCGCCTTTCCTAAATCCCGGGTGGCCAGAATTAAAGTTACCCAACTCAGAGCCCTCTGTAGCCTGTTTGAGGCATCGTAGAACTCTGAAATTTGGTGAAGCCACTATGCAGACCATGGGGAAGAGGATGCCGGTAAAAAATAGTTCAATTTTCCGCCACCAGGTTGAAATGTGGCGCTGTACTTCCATGATGAGTTGTACAAATAATCACGTTAAGTGATTTAGCTGAGTTATTAATTAGAAATACATTTGTTAGTGGCTGGAAGTTGCGAGAAAATAATCTCTCGTTTATTGCAAGATTGCAAGGTAAAGGCAAACCCATAACCAACTGGAGCAGTTTACGTCATTGTTACAACCCATCATGTAAGTACAGCGCCACATTTCAACCTGGTGGCGGAAAATGTAACTATTTTTATCGACATCCTCTTCCCCGTGGTCTGCATAGTGGATTCACCAAATTTCAGAGTTTGGTTGTTCCAACTCATGAAGCAAAAGGGGAGGGAGATTAAGTGCTAATGTAGTTTCCTATTTTTACTTCAAAATACATCACAAAGCTTTTCTGTGTAAGTCATTCACCAGGAGCGTATATTCTAGGCTATCTGCGAAGCCTGAAGTCTAGAGAATAAACTACAGGAGAAAAATCGACCAGAAATTGTAAACAAAATTATTCATATCAGTGAGATGATGATGGTGATTCTAAAGTTGGCAACCTGATTTCTTGTGAGTTGGCAACCTGATTTCTTATGAGTTGGCAACCTGATTTCTTATGAGTTGGCAACCTGATTTCTTATGAGTTGGCAACCTGACTTCCTTTGAGTTGGCAACCTGATTTCTTACGAGTTGGCAACCTGACTTCCTATGAGTTGGCAACCTGATTTTTTATGAGTTGGCAACCTGGTTTCTTAGGAATTGGTAAACTTATTTCTATTCATAGCCTAGGACCACGTGACATAGTGAGATAGACCAGATCTTGGACTCGGTATACGCCACTGTCGTTCACCTCCTTTCAGAGCGAACCCTTCACGTTACAGTAGTTAACCATCATCTGAAAATACTAGGGCTGAGTCGATACCGATACTCTCACCGATACCCACCGATACCGATATTCATATAATTCCAAATTTAAAATAACAAAGGTTATATTATATATTTACACACACATACATATATCATAAATACTGGGTGAGGCCCCGTGGAAAATGTGCTCCTTGCTTGTAGGCAACCCTGCTACACCGAAGAGAAGAGCGGGTTACAGAACAGTCCAGGATATGTCATGTCATGTCATGTTGTCGAATATGCTTGGCACCGATATCCTGGACTGTTCTGTAACCCGCTCTTCTCTTCGGTGTAGCAGGGTTGCCTACAAGCAAGGAGCACATTTTCCACGGGGCCTCTTTTAAAAGACTCACCCAGTATATAAATCCCTTACATTGAAAGAGGAACATAAATTGACAGTATTTGAAAATAAGATCCTTAGGAAAATATTTGGACCTAAAAGGGATGAGGAGACAGGTGAGTGGAGAAGGTTACATAATTTAGAACTACATCATTTGTATTAATGTCCAGATATTACTAGAATAATTAAATCTAGGTGGGCAGGCCATGTGGCACGAATGGGAGAGGAAAGAAGAGTTTACAAGATTCTTGTTGGGAAACCTGATGGTAAGAGACCTGTAGGAAGGCCAAGACGAAGATGGAGGGACAACGTTGAGATGGGCCTAAAGGAAATCGGTAGGGATGGAAAAGAGTATATAGATCTTGCTCAGGATAGGGACAGATGGAAGGCCTGTCTTGCTGCAGCCATGAACCTTCGGGTTTAAGAAGGCTAGAGAGTTAGTTAGTTAGTTATATATATATAAATTATGTGTGTGTGTCTGTGTAATTATTATTATTACATTTTATACGTATGCATTTCTGACGTAGGGCGATGAATAAATTAACCCACCAAACGATGCTCTGTTGCAACGATGCATCTCAACTTTACATTTGTTTTAAGTAACAATCGATCAGATGTTTCAAATATTAGAGAAATATTACGTGAAGCTAAGAGCAAGGCAATCTTGAGATTATGCCTCTTCAACCTTCTATAAAACTAAACGATAACCCTTCCCAAACTAAGTAACATTAAATCATCCGTGAACACAAGAATAATTGGCGATTTACCAGCCCCGGACACGACGTCTGAAACTAAGAGTAAAGCTGTAATGTGAAACCAATCTTGTATTCTTTTTTTGTCCTTTAACAAAGAAAATAATAATTAGTAAACGAAATGTAAGGGGAGAATGAAAACTTACCAGTCTGTTGCTTCTATATCAGGCGATTGACTGCAGTACAGTGATCTTCCGACGTGACTTTGCTTTCGATATATACTTTCGGCAAATGAAATGCATGGTTCTATCGCTTGGCATTGGAGGAAATCCAAACCAATCACTACACTTTCCAGAAACTAACTGCCATCATCATACAATTTCTTTTCTTTCGAAGTTATTAGAAGAGAAGATAGAAATTTTGTTGTAAAGTTCATTAGGAATAAATATGATTAAAAATGTCACTTTCTTTCATGAAAATCTTCAAAATTGCTACTTGAGATTGTCTACGCTGTCTATGTACAAATGTAATCTACACGTAGATTATTACGTATAGAGGCATCCCGTGAACGCATGCATCAATTGTGGGAAAAAGGACAGCTTGCTCTGCGACGACATTAATGAGCATTTCTACATTCTCATTTCTTCATATAGGAGAAGTATTTATTTTACACGAGAGCGCTGAACTAAGCTTATATTACATTTCCTGGATCTGAAGTGAAAGAAAGTAATAATTCTTTTACCTGAATTGACGCACGCAGATCCAAGAAATGTAATATAAGCTTAGTTCAGCGCTCTCGTGTAAAATAAATACTTCTCCTATATGAAGAAATTAGAATGTAGAAATGCTCATGAATGTCGTCGCAGAGCAAGCTGTCCTTTTTTCCTACAATTGACGCATGCGTTCACAAGACGCCTCTGTGTAGACGTAAACTTATAGTGTACGGCACATCTGAACCATGTTGTCTGTGGAATGTTTGATTGTAATATGATCCTTTTCCCATTTCAGCTGGAGGTCAAGAGAGCGGCAGCAGGGCATTGTGAAGCCAGAGACCACGCAACCATGACGAGCCTCCCGACCACCTCCACTTAGTGGCGCCCCGGTGGCTGCGACTCGCGCCACCTACCCTCGCAACCATGAATCTTATAAACATGGACGCAGAGAACCGGGTCGTGCTGAACGTGGGCGGGATCCGGCACGAAACGTACAAGGCGACGCTGAAGAAGATCCCTGCGACGCGCCTGTCGCGTCTGACGGAGGCGCTGGCCAACTACGACCCTATCCTCAACGAATACTTCTTCGACCGACATCCGGGGGTCTTCGCGCAGGTCCTCAACTACTACCGCACGGGAAAGCTGCACTACCCCACGGACGTATGCGGGCCGCTCTTCGAAGAGGAACTCGAATTCTGGGGACTTGATGCGAACCAGGTTGAGCCATGCTGCTGGATGACTTACACCCAGGTAAGAAGGGATGATTTGAAATTTGAGAGGTGCATCGATGCTGGCGAAAAAATATATAGTTTAAATTTTCTCTACCAGGTGGAAATGTGGCGCTTAAAATTAAATGTTCCCTACTCAGAGCCTTTTGGAGCTCGTTCAAAGCCTCAGATTGCGGTGAAACTTGATGGAGATGATGTGCAGACTATGCGGAAGTGAATGCTGACGAAAAAAATAGTTTAAATTTTCACCACCAGGTGGAAATGTGGCGCATAAAATTAAATGTCATCTACTCAGAGCCTTCTGAAGCTCGATCGAACCATCAGATTGCGGTGAAACTTAGTAGAGATGCTGTGCAAACCATGGGGAAGCGAATGCTGGCGAAAAAAGTTTAAATTTCCACCACCAGGCGGAAATTTGGCGCTTAAAATTAAATTTCACCTACTCAGAACCTTCTGGAACTGGTTCGAAGAATCGGATTGCAGTGAAACTTGGTAGAGATGGTGTGCAGACCATGGGAAAGCGAATGCTGGCGAAAAAAATATATAGTTTAACTTTTCACCACCAGGTGGAAATATGGCGCTTAAAATTAAATGTTCCCTACTCAGAGCCTTCTGGAGCCCCTTCGAATAATCGGATTTCCGTGAAACTTGGCAGAGATGCTGTGCAGACCATGAGGAAGCGAATGCTGGCGAAAAAATATATAGTTTAAATTTTCACCACCAGCTGGAAATGTGGCGCTTAAAATTAAATTTCCTCTACTCAGAGCCTTCTGGAGCTCGTTCCAAGAATCGGATTGCTGTCAAACTTGGTAGAGATGCTGTGCAGACCATCGGAAAGCGAATGTGCGGCTGTAAAAAAAACAACTTTAAATGTTCACCACCAGGTGACACTGATGCACTGGAGTAACATGTTTGAGTTTATGTCGGCACAGCAGCGTTCAGTATGCGTTCCGTCAATGTGAATGAAGGTTTGAAAGCGTAAGACAGCGTTATCAATGATCTCGCGATGCGTTTCCCGTGTTGTTGTTTCATATGTAGCAGGTTCCAGCGCCACATTTCCACCTGGTGGTGAAAATTTGAACTAGAACTTTTTTTATCGTCAGCATCTCTGCCATACAGTCTCCATAGCTTCTGTACCAAGTTTCAGCGCAATCCGTTGCTTCGAACGTGTTTCAGAGAGCTCTGACGAGTAGAGCAACTTATTTTGTGACCACCCTGTATACGGTGGAATATCTCCTTATCTAAAATCATTACTTGAGAGTTTAAAAAAGGCATGTAAAAAAGCCCCTTGATTGACTGTAATTAAAGTTGTTGGTGCGTCAACATAGGCTATTGTGCAGCAGTCACATTATACGGGGCAAGCCCTTTACCTTAGCTAAAATCAACACTTGTCTGTTAGGACTAGAATCTCCTTACCCATGTTAAAAGCTGAGGCTGTAAAAGGGCACTCAGCACACAAAAAGACAACACAGGAGGAGGATTATACTGCCGTAGGTCCAGTCGCCAGAGCCTCGTAGGTTGGGAAGTGAGGTTGACATTTGGATGCCTTCACAAAAGGTTACCCCTTACGCCCCAAAAAGCCTCTCGAGAAAGGATGTTTAGAGACATGCACAGGACAAGCATAATACATTAAAAAGGTAAGAATTCACTTAAAACTCCCACACAAACAGTGGAAGAGACTAGCTCTTCGTAAAAAGCTAAAAACATTTGATAAAACACTGTCATCTGCCAACAGGGATGATAAACAGTTCGGAAGATTAAAAGTCTGCCTGAGGAATCAAAAAAAATGACAACACAGACGATGGTCCTGCTCCAGTGCTTTCTTTTAATATCGATGCCTAGATCCCAATAATTTCTAGTCGTTAAGCTTTATACGAGGAGGTATCAAAAGGTTTTCCCTCTTGAGGTATCATTTGTATAATAATGGAACGATTGAAACAATGAACATACATATAGTTTGCCTGCAGTGTCCTCTACTCAGAGATACCCTTCCACAAAATTGCCATCACGTTCGATGCATTTGTGCCAGCGTTTTATCCAGCCCTCAAAACCAGTTTGGAAAAATTCCACAGAATACTCCCTGCCCCACTGTTCAGAGCTGTTTTAACCTCCTGTAGGTCATCGAATCTCATGCCACGAAGCACAGACTTTGCTCAGACTTTATGTTGTCCCAAACTCACAATACTTGCATGCGCTGACCCATAGGACATGTGCACTGCATCAGAAATTTCCTGGATGGTGATCCTCTCGAATGAGCTCATCATCCCTGTGGCGGTTGTCGTCGGTCAATAACGTTGATGGCTTGCCCCTCCTTGTCATGTCGACACTTTCGGTTTCTCCCACTTTGAACTTAACTACTTAAGTCTGAGCTAAGTCTGTGCTTCTGAGTCGAGGACACTACAGGCAAACTATATGTATGTTCATTGTTTCAATCTTTCCATTATTAAACAAATTATACCTCAACAGGCAAAACTTTTTGATACCTCCTCGTACATTTTTAATCTGCACTCTTAAATTTAAATGTTAATAAATGGGGTTACCCTATCTCAAGACACCAAAATGTCAACCTCTCTTTGTGGTGGGGCGAATCCCCGGCGTCCCCCCTCGCACACTAGGTGTTTAGCTATAATTCTAATCAGACGTAATTGCTGAAGACGATTAAATGACATCAACAAATGATCAACTACGCGTTAACTGTAGACAAGCCATATTTCATGACTGTATAATCTGTGTCTGTCTGCATGTGTTCATTTTAACCAATGATTCCATTCCTACCAGTGCAACTTCAAAGGTAACACTTCACGCGTTGACAGCTATTCCTGAAGCCAGCAGCGCTTTGCAGATCGCATCAATTGGACTGTCAGAAACAGACGACTGATTAATTCTAACCCCTAGGCAAGGAATCAATCCATACCTTTGGACGTAACTATTAGTGAAACCTGTTATTGTGTTAGGTTTGGCATTTTGTAATACTAAACTTGTGTAATAATGAAACTAGTTTTGTACGCTTTGTTAATGACTGTTCCTAGTTAACTTGTGAAATCCTTTTATTTCTAAAGTGAATAAAGTGAAAAGTTTAAAACTCATTAACTGTAGCAGAACATTAAAAACTCAACTCAGTATTCAAAATTACCATTCTTAAACATGTCGGACAAATCTTACAAAAACGTGCAAGGGCAAAATATATCAGTTCGTGTATCAATTTGTTTCAATGTTATTAATTTGAAAAAATGTTATCTTCAGTTTAATATACACTCCACCATTTTTTAAGTTTTGCTTAGCATTTGATACTAATATTTCAGTATCACACATATTTCCTTTAAAAGCGTCTTATATTTCTTCTCAAATATATTTTAAGATGCTCAAAATGTGTAAAGGAAGAACATGGATTCTTCATAAAGTCTTGTCCAGTCATAAAATTCTCGAGAAAAAAACTTGTACCAAATATTGTCGTGCGTAATGCCTTTGGTAATCATGCACGCGTATTACACACACCTTAATTGAATCCTAAAACGAACACTATTTGATGATGCAAGATAATGGCCGTAATGTCAAACACTTCAATTTACAACTTCGATCTCGAATTCAACCCCTCCGTTTGATGGCGCTAGTGACTACTGCATTCTCTTTTACATCTGGTATTTTAGACATCCTTATCTAGAGATCTCTTGCCTCTATGTACTTGCACCACTGTTGTTTCATCGCTTCCAGTGATACATTAACTTTGCCGTCAGCACGTCATTCCCAACAACAAATTTAAAGTGTCAACGGGGAGACAGGTCCAGATTAATGCACAAACTCACAAACAAAAATAACGATATTCAGAACGTAAGAAACATATGGAAACAGTTAAAATGTTTCCGTGTACATAAATGGCAGCGAACGATCCGTCGCTTGGTACAAAAACCGTAACACAACCCTACATTTGTCAACACGTCCAACATTCATAATTTACCTATAAATACATCGATTGTAATCAAACTAAGGCCTTTCAGCAACGTACTACAGGATGTCCAAAAAGTCACGCAACATTTTTGCTCTGCTTTCTGCATGCAAATACTGGAAGAACTGATCACAACGGCTACGGTATAGCTAGCTTCCCCATGTTATGTCAGAATTATTATTTTGTGATGCACATACGGATCTATGAAAGTGATTTCGGTTGCAATTAAATGACAATTAGTGAAATGGCGCGAAAATTTGCTGTAAAAATAGAAACTTCAAGTTCTGTTATGTGGAAAATACTGTTTGGAAATATGTTCTACTCCTCATAGCTCCATACATGCACATTTCTGGGCTCTAAAATCTTCTGTTATCGCCTTGAAGAAACTTCATCTTTACGTGGGAAAGAGATCAACTGAGTTCATGATTTAACATAACATATTCACCAATACCTTATTCATTGCAAACACAGTACTCAGAACATTCTACATTCTTTAGTTGATGCAGGCACAAGAGTAAAATCCGAAAAACCAGCAAATTCGTCATTTCAATCAGTATGTATGGCTTTCTGGAAAGTGGAATGGCTTCCTGTTCCATTCCTACATAATGGAAAATTCAAGATTGATTTATGAGTCCGGATTTACGATTCCCCATCGCCCATAAAAGCCAATGAACAGTTGTAAATGGAATTTCTCAGTTGTAAAAGAATCGATGAAGAAATCCAATATCTGGGAGCATTATATGAGAGAGTTGAACACGTGATCTCACTAAATTACGTCCTGATGAAAATGTTGACGGAGACAGTCCAGATCAACTCTGTAGTAATGCAGTTGTAATCATGACTGCTGCAAAATGATTTCTAACAGTATAATTCTCAACGATAATTTATTTACTTAAATAACGATTTCAAGTAGATGAGAATGATCAATGTTGTTTCCAGGATATGCCCTCATAAATTCATTTCCAACAGGAGAGATTAACAATATATGTACAGTGCGATCCATGAGTATTACCGTGCAAATTGTCCATGACTATTTTCATTAATTTTTCTCTTGCATCCTACGTGTTTTTAAGCGATGGATTTTTATGTATGCTGGTGCAGAAATTGTCAACAGCTTGTTTTGAGTTTTCTTTTAATTCTTGAAGCTCTTGTTGGGTCAAATAAAGTGCACAAACATGGTGATGGACAATTTGTACGGTAATACTCATGAATCCCACTGTACTAAAGGGTGTCCCAATAAAAGCGACGGATTTAATATGCTTAAGAAAATACTGTACATTTATAAAATGACAATTTTTTTTACATCATTACAACGGGTAAATGTTCCGATTTAAGAATGAAAGATGACAGCCGGCATATGTCCCCCGACTAGATTGAGAGCGCGGTGTTTTAATGTCTGCTGTCGAAGCTGTTTTCTCAAATTTTTTGACGAACTTGCGAAATAAAATGTACATTCTCACTAGGCGCACTTTCACGTCCAAGGATTGCACGAAGCTTCCTAACACACTGTGCATAACACTCGCCATTCTTGTAATGATTTTTCTCTATCAAAACTCATTGTTCAAGTTCAAGTTTTAAAAGAAGGAAAAGAGTCGTTGGCGAAAGGTGAGCTGAAGTTCTGTACTCCGACAGGTAGATAACAGCCCAGGAAAAAGCTAATACAAATTTCGTTGAGAATCCTCAGACCATTCCGCTCCCTCCAGGTTGCAACACTGCGAACCAACGTCGCTGCGGTGAATGGAGTGGGGAAATGTGGTGTGAGCTGCGCAACAGCTATTTGCAGCGTCTTGTTTTTAAACTTGTCAAGTTATACCAACCCAAACACAAGACATGTTGCGAAAATCAAACTTGGCATTCTTAAATCCGAACACTTACCCGTTGTAATGATATAAAAATACTTGTCATTCTGTTGCAATGTTTCTTTTCGTAAAGGGCTGGAATTGTAAAGGTAAATATTGCATATCTGCGTGCTATGGGTACACTAATAAAATATTTCGGAATTACCGTTTTTGACCTTCGTTTTAAAAATTGTTCAAGGACAAATATGGTCATCGGGGTCATTTTATGGTGGGTTTGCGTCAGTGGCGGCGATTAGGGGGGTGAGGGGGCAGTTACCCCCACTTTTTGCCACTTTTACCCCCCGCACTATGCTAAATCTTATCTACAATGGGAAATGTACTGTCTTTGCCCCCCAAGTTTGGCACCTTGCCCCCCCTCCAGCTTTTTGACCCAATCGCAGCCACTGGTTTGCGTTTTTGCTTTTATTTGAAAATATTAATTTTCAAAAAATTTCGGGAACGGCTATAGCCCCACCAGCTTCTCCCTGCGTACGCCACGGATAACACGAAACAATCACAAATATCTATCCTCCATCCACTGCAAAGACAAAGTTAAGTAACCTCTTTAAAATAGTACATTTCCTGTGTGTTTGTACTGGTGTTATTTTGCACATTAATATATTGGTCGATCGTAGCTGCAAGGTTCATAACAGGTGTCCCAGAAGTCACCGAACCCGGTGTTTAGGACCGTATAACTGAAAAGCTAAATGGAATGAGAAAAAACGCTTTCTTCGATGATAAGGCCCTGTGTGTTGAGAAAATTATGCGATACAAACATATGGAATATCATGCATGATCTAATAATAAATAAAATGTTGCCAGAAACGAAAAAAAAATTGCAAATCGTATTTATTGACACACAGAACTCACTGAGGTAAATTATTGCAACATTTTTCAATATCACCGAACAATCTGGATGGAATTCTATTGAATTTGACAGAAAAAGTATGTTGATGAAGTCTTACACACATTGCACAAGGGTATGAATGAACTCTTTCCAAATTCCATGTTTTCGCAATATTACGAACCACACTGGCAACACTGTTGCTGGTAAGCGTCACTAACAGACGTCTTTCACCTCTGGCTATCACACTAAGGCACTTTTAACGAAAAAGCAGAAAGCTGGTTATTTTAGAAAATTTTCGATAACATTCATACACCTTGCAACCCTGAAATGTCGATATTGTGCAAAATACCCTGATTTTCTGGGAATGCAACGGTAGTTCATGCAAATGATATGGGCCCAATATCTGTAATTTTGGCGGTTTACGTACCCATCCAATTGAAACCAAGCTTCGTCGCTAAAAGAAGCTTTATTCAGTAACACAACAGTGCCGGGAAATCCACCTCTTTCAATTCTTGGACAACATGAACTCTATACGTGTACAATTTCAATCTGCGTACAGTCCTATGAGCAGTGGATTTGCGTAATGCGTATTCTGTGACGATTTGGCGATGCCATCATCTTTACTTCAACACGCTGCAGAACATCAGCTCGTAAAACAGAAGGGCGGTTTGAATGTTTCCTGTCACTTACTGACCCAGTTTGGCGAAACCTTTGCACAGGACAAAGAATTGTCGACTTCTGTGGCAAGGAAGATGTCGGGAACATGACACTGAATCAGTGATGTGCCGTAGACTATAAGTTTACGTCTACATGCGTTGTCTACACGTAATCTACGCGGAGATTACATTGGGTTGTAGTTTACATAGATTACGTAGACAATATAAAGTGCATTAAAATTAATTTTCAAGGCTTTCATGAAAGGAAAGTGACATTTTCAACTATATTGGTTCCTAACGAAATGAAAAGAATCCTATTTACAACAAAATTTCTCTTCTCTTCTATTATCAACTATGGATGAAGATAAATAGTATGCAAAAAAACAACAGATGGCAGTCGTGAGCCAAGAGTGGTCTTTTTCCCATAAAACACTAGAATATTTCCTATATTAGGTTTCTTCCTAGGTGAGAAATTGTTCGAATTTGGAAGAAAGAGTATGAAAAGTTCTGCTCACACGTCAGCAACTGATACGCAATATAATATTCTTTTAATTCCACGGCGCCCTTTGCTAAGTTATCACCTTTCGCCACGTTGTTTACATAGATTACCTAATCTACGTGTATAAAATAGTCTATGTGTAGACTATCGTTGTTTACGCGTAGACGCCCATCACTGCACTGAATGCTTCTCTTACACCAGAATAGGACTATGTTCGGAATATTGTTCAACAATATACAAACACTCTTTCTTCTATAGAGAATGCAGCCAGGAATTCTTTGTAGGGGGGCGAAGTCAATCCTAGAAGTGGCAAATGTTTAATATATTGTGTCACATTGGCAGATATAGCAGGGTACACAGAGGCACTTTCCCCCTCCCCAAAAAGAGATACGTAACAGAAAAGGGATGATATCTTGCAACTGCAACGAACAAAAAAAAGCTTCGAGCAACATCAAATAGCAATATTTTGATAATGACCTCTCCAGATTGCCAAAGAATATAAAGTTTAACATAAATAGGCTAATAGGGACTGTATCTACTTGATATGTACAGGGCGACAATACTCGAAAACCTGAATTATCGGAAATTAATACTTTCAATTAGCCAATTATTAATAATATATCAGTATGTAATTTTAGTTAGGGAGAAATGTTACCAATAATTTCAATTATACTGTGTGTTGACCAAGGCTGCCCGCAGGACTTTTTCTTAGCGGGGCAGACAGAAACTTATATTATTATTATTACTATTATTATTACTAAGATTTTTATTTTTGTTATTATTATTATTGCATACTAGTACTAATTTTTTTGTCAAATTTCATACATTTGTAATTTCCATATTATGTATATTTATATACAATTTGCATACCTGTATACATAACATTAATCCATGAAGGACAAAAAGCTAATTTTTATAGTTAAATAATTACTAAGCTTAAATGTAACCTTTTTTAAATAATAATAATAATCGCTGTAACAGAAAACAATATTTTTTGTTATAAATTGCCTCTACAATTTCACCATTCGAATTATTATAACTCTTTCTAGAAATCTCATGTGGGGCAACTGCCATCCTTGGCCCCTTGGCCCTCCCCAGTGGGCGCCCATGATTTTGACATTGTATACTATTCTTATTATTAAACAAGATGATTACTAGGTATAGGATTTTTATGGCCTAAAAATCACCAAAATATGCAAAATAAAATATGCTCTTATGACCTAAAAGTTTACAAAATATGCACTATAATTTGAAAAATATGCCCTTATAACTGGACTGTTTCAAACATCAATATCTAAATGCTGAGATATTTTCACATACGTACTATTTTTAGATCACTTTATGGGCCCTGAGTTACAATGCACAATGAATACTTTCTCTAAATTTTAAAATAAAAATGAAAAACATTTTGCTTCAGTCAAAAAAACAACTTTGCTTACTGCACCCACAATTCTTTGACGCAAGTCTTGCAAATCTCTAACCGATGTACAGTAAACTTTGTCCTTAACACACACCCACAACAAAAAAACACAAACAGTGAGGTCTGGTGACCGTGGGGGCCATTCAATAAAATTCGAACCTCTTCCTATCCATTTTCCATTGAAATGCTCGTCCAGGAAGTCTCTAACGAGATTTGAGAAATGAACCGGTTTCGCGTAACTCTATTTCCCATTTCTTTATTGAAATGTGCGATGGAACTACTTCTCTAGCACCCAAACCATAGCGTGCACAAGTGTCACAGACTTCACTTCAGACAACGTTAAAACACAAAACACCTTTTCTTGTGGCGACCACATGACGAATGGCTATAGTGGAACCACGAGCAAAACAACCTGCGCAGACCCGCGACTCCTGTGCACCGTACTCCCGCGAGTAGCGGAGGGGGAGAGTTGACCATGCTTCCTTATGGCTCGAGGTGGAGGGAAGAAGGGAAAGCTGCGCGGGGACTTTACGTCCCAAGGTTTTTTTCCTTGTGGTCGATCTATACTAAGGAACTGATAATATCAGTTTTCAAGACATTCTGGCTACTGCGCATGCGCAACTACCACTGAATGTGTTGCTAAAAAAAATTTCTGAGTCATTCTTTAAAATGGAACAACAATCACATCATTCTGACAGTTTGTTTAGAAGTTATGAATTTTTCTTTTATTATGCGTATAAGCGGAACACGCTGTATAAAGAAGCGTGAATCCAGTAAACAATCATTTTTGTGTAATTTTTCGATTGCATAGTTAAAGCTTTAATTTATTCATCCTAATGTTTAGAAAAACACACACACGCAAACCTAAATGGCCTTAAGAGGGTTCAGAAACGTTAATCAAGCAAGGTTTTGCATCGAAAGTTAACTTATAGCGCCACCTAAACAAAACGCGGTCGGATGGCGTTTACCAAATTGTAGAAACCTTCTTTCCCTCTCAATACTGCCCTTTGAAGCCATTTCATAAAGACCAGTAACTCGCCTCTTTTGCCTTCTGATGCAGAGCTGATAAAAACCGCACAGCTGCAGCGCGAGTCCCCCACCCCTTCGCTCTCTCAGCTTCACCAATGTTGCCAACTGCAGGAGCATGTCACTACGGTCAGTGTGCGTTGGTTGCGGATATCGACGTTAGTGCGCATGCGCCAAATGGACGAGTCAAGGTGCAAAATAGGGGAGGCTGCTGTTAAGTTGAACGCAGACAAGGAAGCAGGTTCACTTCGGAAGAGTTTGTTACGAGTTCAAACAATCAACATTAGGGTTACGAAGTGCGTGACAAATTATATTTTTTTCTGGGCTTTGAAGGAAATGTTAAACCTGGTAATAGTCTGACTTTAGTGAGAGCCAGAAAACATTGTTCTTGCTTTGTTTTCATTTTCCGGCCCTTTCCTTGTTGTTGTTGTTGTTTTTAGGCCATTTTCCAGTGTTTTTTTTTTTTTGTTTTCATTGCATTTTTACCTTTTAAAGTTTGTTTCTGTTCTTTCCCTATTGTTTCGCGATGTTAAATGCATTTGCTTGCATAACTTACATATTTAAATTCCCTAACATGATATTTTAAGCAAGTACTATTAATCGGAAATATTGTGCAAAAATACAATATTATCTTAAATGAAATCTTTGGCAATTGATTAAAAAATTAATTTTGGTAATTTTATTTTTTCTCCAGCACTTAAAATACTTTGATGTTTCCTTCCTGACCACTAGTATCGCCTTAATCTGTGGTTTTAAAGAAAATTTATGCACAACATGTACAGGGTGTCTCAAAAGTAATAGCGCAAACTGAAAGTACATGATAACAGAAGCAAAACGTCTCAGTAAACATGGGTCTGCAAACGAGCCGTTTTTGAGATAAATGTGAATGTGTGGTTACAAGCCACCACTGACTTCAATGTTTGTAAACGTCGTCCTAGTTGGTAAAATGCACTCTTCGTTGCTGTAAGGTTCCATTTTCACTACGCAGTACAGCACAACTGATGATTAGATTGTGTACTGATTGTATCCATCCTGTTTGACTACAACGCCACCTCTCGGAAATGTTCTGTTTTGTAAACAAAGAGCAAACCTCGGGCAAGGAGTAAAGCACTCTGTGTTTACAAAATGCAATCAGTGACGGCTTCTAACCAAACATTCGCACATATTATTAGCATTTTTAACACCTCCTTTAACAGGTACGAGTGTACAGTAATTGTAACATACTAACGTAGTACTGTATTTCTTTCTAAAGTAAGTAGAATGTTCAATAAAAGCAATGAGATCTCCAATTGCTTTTCTTACTGTATTATTAGCATTTTACCAACTAGGACAACGTTTACAAACAATGAAGTCAGTGGCGGCTTGTAGCCACACATTCGCAATTATCTCGAAAACGGCTCGTTTGCAGACCCATGTTTACTGAGACTTTTTTGCTTCTATTATCGTGTACTTTCAACTGTGTCAGTTTGCGCTATTACTTATGATACACCCTGTATATATAAATCTGATCTACCCGAAAGACAACTGCTTTTTCAGATGCTGACCGACTACTGAATCGTGCAAGGTTCTCTCACTCTGAAAGAAGGTGAGTGACACACAGAAAAACCTTCTGACGTATTTATACATCACCTTGAAGTAAAAATAAAGAGGTAGTTTAAACCAACAAACTACAGGTTATATCGGATTATTAAGCTCTTGGAGAAATCACTTCCATTTCAAGATCGAAAAGCACATCAAGCTACGACGCCAGGGGTCCCAGGGTCGAATCCTGGTCTAGGCATGGATGTTTGTGTGTGTCCATTCATCAAATTTCATCAACTCATCACTCATTCTCATCTTCGCAAAATAGCCAAAGGTGGCACAAAAAGGGAAGTAAACTAAAGCAAATCAATCAAGATCAATTTTTTTTTTTTTTTTTGAAATTTTTTGGAAATTTAAAAATAATATTAAGGTCATTCTATAGTTAATTTTCTGAGATTTTTTAGGTCAACTTCCTAGCCATCACAAACAACGAACACAACGCATGATAACAACCAAACACAAACAACGAACACAACGAACGATAACAACCAAACACAAACAACGAACACAACGAACGATAACAACCAAACACAAACAACGAACACAACGACCGATAACAACCAAACACAAACAACGAACGATAACAACCAAACACAAACAACGAACACAACGAACAATAACAACCAAACACAAACAACCAAACACAAACAACGAACACAACGGAAGATAACAACCAAACACAAACAACGAACACAACGAAAGATAACAACCAAACACAAACAACGAACGATAACAACCAAACACAAACAACGACCACAACGAACGATAACAACCAAACACAAACAACGAACGATAACAACCAAACACAAACAACGAACACAATTAACTATAACAACCAAACACAAACAACGAACGATAACAACCAAACACAAACAACGAACGATAACAACCAAATACAAACAACGAACACAACGAACGATAACAACCAAACACAAACAACGAACGATAACAACCAAACACAAACAAAAGAAAGTTGATCTGAAACTCAAGTCCTATTCTCGCGCATGTTTTACACCTACTTGTACACTCCTGTTCACATAAAGTGGCACATTTTGTAAGGTTGGACAGTTGTAGTATGTGCCACTTTATCTGTACAGGCGTGTACGTCCCCTCTTGAATTTCGAAGACGATCTATTTTCCTTGGTCGAGCAAGATGTTGCGTCATATTTTAGTAGTTATTTCTTTTCTCATTTTACGCCGGGTATGCTTCCCGAAAGTAATCGTGACAAACATGGAGGATGATTACATGAAACTGCCGAAGGGACTTTCCGGAAACAGACCACCAGCCGTTTATCGCCGAGCGCGCTACGACGCCAAAGATCCAAGGTTCGAATCTCGGCATAAGCACACGTGTGCTTTACTTCATCAGTTTTATATCAGCACTCATCTTCGCAATTAGCCAAAAGTGTCAGAAAAGCGAAGTAAAGCAACTCAAATCAACACAACACATCTGTAGGAACATTTCTAAAAAATGGTTGGCGACACTGCCACTTTACACAGTCGAAGAGCAAGCACTCGTTATCTTTTTCGTGATCAATTCTTGGCTCCGAAAACTGTTCATTACGAAATTGAAGATTCCGAGAAGCTCTTTATTCTCGGTACAAACAACATCCGACATAAACTTGCAACGGAATAATGAGTAATCTTCTTTGGCAATAATTAATTAATATTTTTCTACTTTGATCTGAATGTTAATTAAGGTACGAGCTGAAACAGAACATAGGGCTTTCCACTATCCTCTCGTGAGCCAGCGAGATTGTTATGTACACAGAGAGCTTTAAAAGCAAAATGGCGTTTGCATCCGTTTGTCACACGCTCTAACTCAAGTTTGAAAATATCTCTTCTCGATATACATTATCGAGCAGTAATATAAAATATAGCAACCACATAATATTTATTGAAATATGTTTTATATTTGTCGATAAAAGCTAGACGTTAACACACCAAACCACAGTAAAGTACAAATGTAATTCCTCAAAAACAAATTTCTTCAAATCGTCTTTGGCGTGTACATTTTCCTGGAAACACAATGTCAAAAATTAGATGTGTCTAAAATTATGAAAAAGAAGAAGTAGCAGTTGAATCGCATTATATTACAAAAATTGTGCATAAAAAACTTTTTCGCGATAATTCTCGAATATCCATGTCTTCATTACCCAAAACGTTAAATGATAGGATATGAACTGAAATTATTATCTGTGTTAATATACCAGAAAGAGTATCTTAAGAAAATAATATAATACATAATATAAATTGAAATATCTTGAAGTGATATTATTTGAAAGAACTGAATTGTAAATTGAAAACAGTGCAACAAGTTGAAAATATGGATTGGGATTATGTCGATTAAAATTGTTACGGCCTCATATGTATCTGTACGCGGGGCATTGTTTACTCTTTCCTGAAGTCGGAAAAAAATATCGTATTTCTCGTCTACAGGCTGCACACAGACGCAAGAATAATGCTCAAGGGTAAATATTAAGGCTTGTGAGAGTGAATATCCGTAAAATTGAATGTTTATAACAATAATAATGAACCTTTTTGTATAATGGTTATGCGATTCTCATTATCGCGACGAAATGTTAAAAGAATATTTCTTACCTCACATGTTATCAGGAAGAATGCAATCGTTCAGAGTTTTCTATCGTTGCGAGCGTACCTTGGCCGCGACCTGTATGGTGCTGTAACCTAGTGGTGGGAGCGAAAAATAACTATTAAGCTTGCATAGCTATTCAGCCTGTTGTGAAACACGAGCTAAGCAGGCAGGAGACATTCTTTTGTGTAATTTGCAATCTGTTGATTATCGGAAGTGAGGTTATTTTATGTTGTTACTTTTCCTAACGTAATATAAACGTAATGAGAGTTACTTGAATATAAAGCTGAGGATTTACGGTGTAACTATTGTGAGGTTTCAATGACTCTCGTAGGTTAGGTCCAACTTTTGTGGATATGAAAACAAAGATGGTTAGGTTCATAATATGGAATACCATAGGGGGATTGCAATATTGAATTTCATACATAGATCCCATACCTTTCGTTATCTCTTTACGGATGATTAAGAAACGAAAGGTATGGGAAGAACAAAATATGATGGCTACAATTCAAGACATAAGAAATAAAAAAATGTGGTATTACAGGCGGAACGTTTTCATAGTGTCCCCAGAGCAGTTTTTATTTTAGTTCCATCAAACCAGAAACAGTGCTGCCATCTTGTAACTTTCTGTAGAGTTAACCACAAAGACAATGGTGAGTAACATAGCACCATGTTCATCAAATTGTTGCAAATTGTTGTCGGTGCACAATAATAATATATGTTAACCAGCCTTAAAGGTCGGTCAAGGTAACCCACATCGGTAACAAAATGCATTTTACAATATGGCGGACATGCAGATGTGGTTCATTTGACAAACAACTCCTCATATTACAAATTCCAATGCACTTATTTACCTTTTCACCGCAAAAGGGCTTTCCTAGAGCTAAACAATGGATATTCAACTATGCATAGTCAAAACATTCAAAACTGGCTGCGAATAAGCACAGACAGAAGGGCCAATACATTCAGCAAAATCACCTTGTGTGTTGCCTTCTCACGTATGCATAATTAATTGAATGAATATTGGATTAGCTGGCACCAATGTATCTCTCTCTCTCTCTCTCTCTCTCTGATAAAAAAAGCGATATTCACAAATGGCTCGATGGGGTGAGCAAGTCACATGGAAATTGAGTACGGTAATGAACAGAATTGTGTTGATACGCTTCTGTCTACTGGAGGAGAATATACACACTCACTAGAACAGTCGACGGGTAGTTTTGCCAAACATATATTGTTTGTTACATAAGTGTTCCATTGCAGCAACTGTGCAGAAAATGTATGATTTATGGTTTTTTTCTTCCAGTTGTATTATCAGTTCTTGGGAACATGTTCCCTACATTAGCATATACAATCCTGGACTGATATTGTTTCCAACTAAGATTAAATGTTCTCCAAAATGCAGAAAATATGTGTACACATCTTGTAAGTGTTTTCGTGTTAGAGCAACGATGAAAATTAGATGTGAGACTTTGAAGCACACTGTAGTACAATAGTTATGAAAATTTATTTCCATTTCTGCATTAAAATTTAAGAAATAATTAGACTATATTAATTTGTCCCGTTTTCATTATTTTCGGAGCAGAAGCTTTCAATGATTCATTTAGTCTTCAAATATCAATACATGCTTCATTCCCTTTTGAGTAAAACTTTTTTTATCACTTAACCCATATTTTTTAAACGCACATACGCTTTGTTCACTAAAACCTTGTAAATAATTATGGATATTCCATTGTTATCTTGAAGGTGTGTCTCTAAACTAAACAATAAGTTTATTTTTTTCCCTTTTTAAGTCTCAATTGCAAATAGTTCTATTCATTAAAAAATATTATAAGTGCTTGGTACAGCTCACCGCTCACGAGAAGATCCCCAAACGAGGGGAAACGGGGAGCGGGTGTGAAGGGAAGGACCGGTCCATTTGCAGATTTTAGGGGTAGCAGAAAGCCTTTCGAAGTGCGTGGGAGTTGATTTGCGTCAATCAAGCAGAGCGTGTGTCCTCAGCAACAGTTTGCTGCTTTTCTTTCAGTGGCCAGAATACTTTTGTATTGCTTATCCTGTGCATTATTTAGACTGATTTCAGAGAATTTTAAAATAATATACGGCAACGACTTTAGGGTTACCAGATGACAAACTTTAAAAAAGAAGGCAGTTTTAGATTGAAAAATGTTGTTAACTTTAGACGAAGACACACGTTTTGTGCTTACTGGTGTTTTGGTGGGCTTATAGATCACACACCCATGTAAAATAATTTTACACCGTTTCCGTATAACTAATAAGAGCCCTCATTGTAGGCAAATGTCTTAATATTCTAATATTTATTCACTATGCTCCTAATATTATACGGTTGTGAAGCTTGGTCCCTTACTTTAAAGAATAACATAAATTGACATTCTGCCTCGGAGTTTTTTTCTTCCAGGCCTAAAGTCAGGAAACCGTTTTTGTAAGACGTCACTAAAAACACATTTACATTACGGCAAGCTTCAGATCGCTGATCGACAGAATTTCACTTCTCCACTGCCATGTAACAACTAAGAGTAGAGCACAACACACATATCGTTGCCGTTGCGTAGATACCAATTTTCGTTTCGTCTCCCTCTCTCTTAGCATCACGTGTTCTACCCTGCTCGCTAACCTTCGCTATTGTTGCCATATTGTCATTCCATTCCTGGACACACTCGTGCAAACATCATTGAAAACAATTGAATAGCGTTCCAGCTCGCGGTTCACACCGTTCGGCAGGGACGGTAATGTGGCAAAATAGCACGGCGTAGTGGTTGCTTCTTTTATGCAGTGCATGTTCATTGGCTAGCTAGTAACTAGTGTTGTCAACTGTAATAATGAAGCACTATTTCTGTCACGGAAGGGGAAAGGCAGGTAAAGTGACGGTGAGTTTTGTTGGATTGGAAGCACCATATTTTTATTTTATACTAAGTATTTGACCGGTTTGACGTTGTGTGCGAGTGCTTCTGAACTGTAGACAATTTACCGAACCCATACCTGTGTTCAATGTTATCTACTGGTTATAATCAGGGCTAGGATTTATAGGTAAATACATACTTTTAGTTTGACGAAATATCGCTGAAACTTTGTGATATATTTGCGAATAGTAATGTTTGTTGTGATTTAAGGTACATTTTATTGTCAATATTTTTCCATATTTCTAACTTTAATAAATACTTACTTTTACATATTTAAGGAAAATATACTTAAGTTTACATATTTCAATAGGTTTAATTCACAAATTGTTCATATTTCATAATATTGGAATTGTTCAAAATAAATAAATTATGTGGCTCCAACAGCATTTCAACTCTTGGCTCCGGCACGTGTTCTTGTAGAAATGGCATAGAGGAGGCTGTCATTTTTGCTGCTTAATGCGATGCATATTGTTTTCTGTGTTAAAGTTGCCATGCTTTGAGGGGTGACCAAGTTCATAGCAGGGCCGGCGGAGGGCGAACCGTGCCACTCCCCCCCCCCCCAGAGCGGCAAATTTTCAGGGCGGCAAAATTTGAAGAGAAGAAAAAAATAAGCCTATTGAAAACTGTGGTCGAGCGAGATATTCTTTTGCGCTTAATAGTATTGAAATAGCATAAGTCGTCTCATTATTTATTTTATATTTTGATGTTTTACTTAGGAATATTGATTTTCAATTTCCCGTTCCTGCGTAATGACGGGGGGGGGGGTTCGAAATGGAGTGGCATCTGCCGCCACCGCCCAGGGAGGTAAAATGACTAGCGCCGGCCCTGGTTCATAGGAAAAGAAAAAGCCGCGCAGCTTATCGTCTAGTGGCAGTATATGTTGTTATTGTCTTGGAAGCCGGCATCGTTTGTAAATGTACAACAAAGGCAACCGACTGTCGCCGATCACAGAGAGGAAATAATAATACTGCTTGAGGCGGAATGTTGTGGTCCAATTGTCGCGGTTTAACACGTTGGAATGTTATTATCTGCCGTTGCAGTTCCGTACCAGTGTATACGGGTTTTGGGAGTGAACAGTTAGAACACCACCAGTGCAATAATGCAATGGAAAATAATATTTTTTTTTAGTTTGAAGTCACTCAAATAAGAAATCGTATGAAGAAGTCTTCTTTGCAGCATTTTTGGTAATTTTACGTATGTGTTAGTTCGTATTTTGCGAATTTTTAGTCCATATGTATGTAGCTACTTACAAAGCCACTTGTTAGTACATATTAATCCTAGTCCTGGTATAATGCATGACGTTTAAAACTAAACGTTAGATATACCTGAATTCTCTAATTTTCTTGTTGTACGTAACAGCTGTGCATCGGCGCACTGCAGCGATTTTTCTATCTGCTCCATTAGCAACACTGCTTCTTGAGTTGTGTCGCGCATCGCACGGCAGAAATATCTGTGCTGGACTCTACGGCAGTTAAAAAATACTGTTTATTTCTAAATTCTGTCATGAAACTCAAATCAAAGTAAGCCGCGGCGAATTGCATATTCTTACCTATTGTCAGAAACTTGCTGCTCACCAAGAGCCGCGGTTGATGTCACAAATGCTTTGAAATCAAAACCTCATGCGGCGCGGCGGTGACAACAGAAGAGACGCAAAGGTGCAACATTTTTTCTTTGTTGCAAGAAAAGTTTATTTTCTTTTCGCTTGCAACTGAGAGTGTTGTATTTCTTTACTTACTTTGAAATTGAAAACGGAAACAATATTAACAATTGTTTACAAATAACATTTTGTTACTAATCTTGAAGTTAAGCAGTTGTCTATACCACAAAAAATAGGATATTTCCAAATTTTCCTAAAAACCCGCCCGGGGCATTTTTAGTACCCGAAAAACAGGATTTGTCCGGGTAAAAGAGAACTTCTGGTAACCCTAAACGACTTGCGTCGCTGCACCGGTTACAGCGAGCCCACATATGTTTCTCACTCTGGGTGCACACCCCCGACCCTAATAGTGGATTCGCCTGCCGCTACGTCACTTCATTTCCGTCAGGGATCTTCTCCTGAGCGGTCAGCTGTAACTGCGTTGAGCTGTCGATTCAGTATCTCGGGTTTGAGTCCTGCCCTGGGCTGGGAATGGGTGTTGTTTTTGGTCTGTCCTTTCACACTCACCCTAATTGCTGTGATTAGATAAAAATTGCCTCCTTTATCATGCCTTAGTTAACTTAAACATACTTCTAACTTTTGCTAACAAGATTGTGCTTGTTTTATTGGTCATATAAATGCATATTTTAGCTTTAGGCCAAATTTTAACCAAACCTTGTGGAAAACCATATTTTTGGTAATATCCCTTCACCAGATATTATTCATAAAATAGTGTTTGTTGCCGATAATTCAAAGGGGAAAGCAAGGTTTGCCAGAAATATGCTGTAAAACAAAGCATAAAAGGTTTTTTCACCCCAAAATATTCAGTTTATTTTTTTATCTTTTAGAGCTAAGGTATGTTTGAATCGTAATCCAAAATAAAGTAATGATTTTGATTAATGATTGATTTGATGCTTTAAGTGCATTTATGCACAGGTAGGCTAATCGAAACTGGACCAACAGTTTAGATCCGATCTACAGGATGTCCCAGTTAAAAATAACCCGGCTCCAATAAACAGTTGCATGCCAAGGTTCATGAAAAGAAATGAAGTCTGTGTACCGATGACCTTGAGTATCTACCACCGTTCACGTTTCAATGGAGCACTCCACTTTACTGGTGCAATATAGAGCCTTTGAGCCAGGCTACTTCTAACTGGGACACCCAGTTAGGTTTACCATTAGCCCGGACAGTCCTGTTTTTTTTAGAGCTGTCCAGTGTGATGTCCGGGATTGCAAAATGTCCAGGGTTTTGAGAATCTGAACATGAAAATAGCTACCCGTATAGAATATTCACGACCAGAATTTATGACCGGCAAGGATCGATTATACCTTTTCTGATTTACAAGAGAGTGCACAAGTTATTAATGCAATTGTAAAAGATGCCATAAATATTGATAACCTATTTGATGAACGTACATTGTTGAAGAAGGTAATTCAAAACCAAAAGGTAGGTTGTGGTTCAAGTTCTGAAAAAGTACCAGATACTATTGAAGAGAAGTGGCAAGCAATTTTTAAGGTGTTTCAAAAGTCTGATATTTCACGTAACAACATTTCTAAAATGGTCGAGTTTGCTATGTCTTTGCCTGAAACATCTGCTCCAGTTGAGAGAGTATTTTCAAGTATGGGGAATATTTGGTCTAGGGTCATTTGTTCAAAGACGGCCAGTTTGTAAAGACGGCCTACCTGCAACGTTTTGTTGTGCAGCGTCGCACGTGGCGAAATTTGGAGCTAACGGTGCCTGTTCCAACCAAGACCATCTTGAGGTTCAGGCCGCAGCGCTCAATAAAGGCGTCATCATCTGGAGGCGATCGACTTATGGCTGTAAACCTCTTGTCGTATTTTTATCGTAGAGAATTAACGTATATTTATTTCTTTTATGAACTTAAATTTTTACATTTACCCTCCCAGTGAATATAGTTAGAAGATATACTATAGTTAGAATATTGAATATGTACACAAAAATTTTCATGAATGTATTTCCTTTTCGGAATAACTGGACTCTCAGATGAAGTTAAATTTTGACATTTACCCTCCCAACGAATATAGTTAGAAAAAAAGTAGAGTATTGAATATTAACATCAAAATTTTCATTCAGGAAAGCCACCACCTTAGCACAAAAAAAGGGTTGAAAACCGTTAGAAACGTTCTGGCGGAAAACATTCAACATTGTATTTCTTTGAAAAATATCCGGAATACTTGCCAGCTACAGTAAAACTCCTTACAGCTTTTGTATGAATTTTTTAATTTAAAAAAATCAATTGATTAAATTAAATCCTCGCATTAGGTTGATCGTAAACTTGCAAAGTCACGTAATCAATTAAAATTTCTTTAACTTTAACCAAAACCAGATACTGCAGACATTCTGTGTAGCTATACGATCTCGATACAAAAACTTAATTTCTATAACCTTGCAGCAAAAGCGAAAGAAATTGTTACAAGGGCAATGTTACATTTCTTTGAATAAAGACTAAACCTAAATCATTTGTCATTGTAATTTCGACCCTACTGACTTAATTGAACGATAGATAATAAACAAATTAAATATTTTCATTGTCGTTAGTATGATCTGTGACAATAGCATGAGTTTCAATATTTTCATATAAGAAAAATAATATTTCGATCTTAGCGTTCATTTGGAAAATTAACATTTGGAATATTTCCTTACACTGTGTTTACACACTGTTAATAAAATCGTGAAGGATGTTAGAGAATTATGAAACACAATTAAAAATCATCACTGATTTAATGCATCAAAATTACGAACATCGAAGCTTTACAAAGGCGAGAAAATAATAAAAGAGACAATTCACATAAATCAATCTTATAAAATTTACATGTATAGTTCATATTAAAATTACTCGGTAAAATTGCTTTTTGTGTGAAACATAAATAATATATTCTTGGATAATTTTACACACGAATATTTCATCGAAGTACCTGTTACACATCGTACCCTTGTATTTGAATGCACAATATGTCTTCCATTAACCTCCGATTAGCCTAAAGAAACATAAAACCGGGTTAAAATAAGAATGTAAATGTACACATATATCAATTTAGTCCAGTTGTGTAGCTATCTTTCAATAAGCATATTTTGAAACTGAAAATTTATGTAAATTATATGAATATGTTGTTATCGAATACTTGCATAAAATTTACACTAACAAACTGCTTTGGTAGATGTGACTGTAATATTTTAAACATTGGCTATATTTTGAAACAAATTATTTTGCAACCATAAGCAACAACGCATCTTAACGTTAACCAAAGTCTGTAATTCAGGGTAAATTATTTGATATTTCTAAAAAAAAGTTGACAAAACAAAGAAAAAAGATCAAATTTAAGAGTATGTTAGATGCCTATTCCGGACACATGAAATCTTTACATCATGAACTAAACTGTTTCTATTATTTATGTATGAGTATAAAACCTTTGTTACTTACCCTGTATCTTTTCGTAGGGACTGAATCACATGGAATTGCCCTAAACATCTCTCATTTTCAGCAACATCTTGAAGTAATGTGAACGTTAGTGTTACCTTTTTCATCATAATTATTAATTACCCCTGCAATTGAGCACACAACACTTATACGCCATACCTCTTGTACATTTACGCGTATTTACACTTCATATAAACTCGATTACAGTTCTTAAAATTGCATTGCAATTCCATATTCACTAAAAAGGTTCAACATTGATTCCAAAGAAGCAAATCAAACATTGCGGCTATCTCGCCTCCAGTTGCTGACGTTTAGTCACGTGACCGGAGCAAGCCATTAGGCTTTCAGATAGAGAAGGTAATGTTCCAACACGCAGTGAGGCTTTCTGAAATGGGGTGACATAAGCGCCGTGTTGTTTAGATGAAGCATCCAGCTGCATACTCGTAAATACAAAGGTAAGTGATAAAAATATAATGATCAAAATGGCTGATATAACTCTCTGCTTAATGAAAAACTCTAGATAAACAAGCGAATCTGTAGTTGTAGAAAAGTCAGGTTTATATGTGTGTTAGATGAGGTGTGGAGCATACAACGATGCTTCCTGGTTTGAATTCCATAACGTACAAGCTTCGCGTTTGTTGTTTTCGCTGCATGATACGCGTTGGGGTAAGGCGGCCCCTTCTGTGCATTAGCCATGTGGGGTAAGACGGTCCCCACTAATATTGTTATGCTAGTGGAATATGTCGTGAATTTAGATTAATAAATATGTGTCTTGCAATGATATGTAGTACAAGAGTTACAAGGCTCGGCTCCTTCATGAATGCACATAACATAACCAGGTAATTAGCTGTCATTAGATTGTTTAGGCGGGAGCATGCACTGGCGACCAGAAACAAAATTGTCCAAATTAGTGTAAGTCGTACTTTTGTATTTTGTGAACTTTATTTTTGCTGTAAGCAAGAAAAGTGCCAGTGTAGACGTGGCTGTTTCCGGGTTCTCGAGCACAGGTCTATACCCTGTACACCCTGTACACCACATTACTTCAACATCGCTGATACTACAGACGATGTCACAGCCTCATCCACAGGTGCAACCACTCCATCCAGTGGTCCCAACGCCGATGTTTGCCTTGTTCAATCTCCAGTCAGACCTAGGGCTAACTCACATGTCTCAACCTCCACCTTCGAGCCCATGCCTTCAACATCTCGTGGGACCATGAATGGAAATGCAAGCATGGTGCGGTTTGCAGATATAATGAAGGTACCACGTCTTGATACTGCTGGGCACAGGAAGAAACGCAGATGTGCATCTTCTGAACAGTTAACTTCCCTTGAATACATAGAGAAAGCAAAAGGGAGACCTGAACAGTCAAAAAAGGAAAGTACTCAGGCGCAAAAGAGTTGTGCAGATCGAGGGAAAGGAATATCAATGAAACGTAGTAAAAGACATTGTTCTAAGTGTGGCGGTTATTATTACAATGCAAGTGATGGGAAGGATTGGTTCAAGTGTAACGATTGATTGCTAGGGTTGGTTCCATGAAGACTGTTTTGGGCGAGATAGAGTCCAGGTTGGAATATGTGCTGGTGCTGTTTGTGGTGATAGTGATGGTTTATAGTGATGATAATGATGGTTTATAGTGGGGTACATGGAATATGGAATGCTGACGTTTTTTTCACTTGTTTATTACATTTAATGTAAGTTTTCATATATCGGAGCACCATTTAAGGGGGGTCCATCTTTGCACAGCCAACTTTTTAACGGTGGGCCGACTTTGACACATGTTTGTAAAAACGGCCTACTTTACACTACCTGCAATTTTGATTTATTGTGCAGACAGGATGTTTGGTTAGTGGATATTACCTGTATTTTCTGATAACCTAAATAACAATAGTGTTAATAAAAAAATTGCTTTTTCTTCAAAATTAATATTTTCTTGTTATTAAGGGAAAAAGTCCTTAGGGGTGCCGTCTTTGAACAAATGACCCTACAGAAAGCGGTAGACTTCTAGTATCCACTTTTAAACATGTGCTGAAAGTTAAAATTAATTCAGAACTTTCATGCTGTGAATGTTATGATGTTATTAAAACAAACAAGCCATTTCTGAAAAAGTCATGTCTAGTGAAAAGTGCAACTGAGTCTACCTAGAACCGAGAGGCTTCCTAAACATCAGAAAATGCATTATTCAATTAAACATTTGAAAATTAATTGATTGATTTTAGAAAATAATGTTAATATTTTTTGTACAATTTATAGTTTAATGTTCCAATAAAATGTTAAGGCTTTTAAGTCATTTCAATTTATTTTTGTAAAAAAAACCTGACATTCAGCAGTAACGAGTTGATAGTGAATATGTCCTGGGTTGGACCAAAAAAAATATGGTAAGCCTAACACCCAGTACTAGGTGCCTTCACTGTGTATCGTACCCGGGACCAAAATATAGTTTGATTTTAAGGGGTTTTGGTAGTAATTTCTAGAGCGCAGATGAAGGTAGACCTGGAAATAACATTCCATTTTTTTTTCTTGACAGCATCGGGATACTCAGGAGACACTAGCTGTGTTGGACAGGCTGGACCTAGACACGGATAAGCCAAGCGACGAAGAGCTGGCGCGGAAGTTCGGCTTTGAGGAAGATTACCACACAGGGAACCTTTCCTGGTGGCAAAGGATTAAGCCTAAGATCTGGTCACTTTTTGACGAGCCATACTCGTCTAACGCTGCTAAGGTAAGCCTGGTGTCGCTCCCAGCGTGATCAGGAGCGCACCATAGGAAGACAAAAGCACCTACACATTTGAGGTCTGGTATAAGATAGTGATTGCACGTTTGCGTTTTCATTTGTTTAGTTCTTGTTTTGCTGTAAGCGCTATGCGTTTCTACCCCTGCGGCTAAACCGGTTTGAGGAAATGATAACATACATTATATTTAAATGATAGCAGTCTTATAGATCCACCACTGTATTTAACACCCTGGCTTGGGAACAGTGGTGCTAGTGTCGCATAAATCTCGAAAAACCCTGTAGTTCGCTTATTTTCCGAGGTTTCAGAAAGCTTGGCGCTAGTGTATAGGGTCTCTCTTATCGCACAACCACTAGAGCTACCTTGTGTTCTGACCAGTGATGTGCGTCTACGAGTAAACAACGATAGTCTACATTCTACACGTAGACTATTTTATACACGTAGATTACGTAATCTATGTAAACAACATGGCGAAAGGTGATAACTTAGAAAAGGACGCCGTGGAATTAAAAGAAAATTATACTGCGTATCAGTTACTGATGTGTAAGGATAACTTTTCATACTCTTTCTTCCAAATTCGAACAATTTCTCACTTAGGAAGAAACCTAATATAGGAAATATTCTAGTGTTTTAGGGGAAAAGACCACTCTTTGATCACGACTGCCATCTGTTGTTGTTTTTTGCATACTATTTATCTTCATCCATAGTTGATAACAGAAGAGACGAGAAATTTTGTTGTAAATAGGGTTCTTTTCATTTCGTTAGGAACCAATATAGTTGAAAATGTGACTTTCCTTTCATGAAACCCTTGAAAATTAATTTTAATGAACTTTAGATTGTCTACGTAGTCTATGTAAACTACAACCCAATATAATCTACACGTAGATTACGTGTAGACAACGCATGTAGACGTAAACTTATAGTCTACGTCACATCACTGGTTCTGACAACAGACGAGGAATGCCTGCCTACGTCGTTAGGTTAGCATAGGTGTGCGCACGGGGGACAAGGGGGAGCAATTGGCCCCCTCTTAATCATGGACGTCCGCACATTTTTTCCACGGAGGGACAAGCAAGGTATTTTTCCGTGGGGTATATTGCCTCCATAATAATGTTGCCCCCTCAAAAAGACACCACTTGAATTTGAAATTCTCGCATTAATGTAAATTAGTATGACTGAAATCAAATTATACGTGTGAAATATATACTTCCATGTCCTTACATTATTATACTTTCACCTAGAACTTTAGTGTAGAGGAATCTTACCGCCGTTATTAAAAGATATTATTATTATATCAAGTATTTTCATGCTGATTGAAATTGAAAGCGACTAGGGGGGTGCAGTGGCGCAACCAAAGGGGGCAGTGGGCATTTCCCCTCCCCAACTTTGGACGGAAATCATTTCTAGTTGGGCACAGAATGATATAAATTAAAAGAAAATTGTAAAAGAGATTGCAATGGCGCCACACCTATACTGGTTAATTCGCCTGCTACCTGTTCTTGCAAGAATAGGAACTCGTACAGTTCATCTCAACCCACGTTCCTCATAACTGTAGCGGTAGAAACGCATAGTGTGACATAAGGCACGATTAACCTTCCGCTCCTTAAAAACCCTTCCTTACAATTAGTTTTCTCAGTCTTCAACTCTACCAACATTGAAAGCATGCACGATTACGACTTCCAATCTATGCCACAGACTACTCAAACATTTCACCATTCTAACATCCAAGAAACATTTACATTCGCATTCACCACAGACACTTAGTACTAGAGCAGAAAATTATTTCTCCAGGTCGACTTGAAACTAGAAAATACCAGTTAGGGTGATCCTACAGTCATGTTTAAATCAAGGCAAATTGCAGTGGCTTACTGGTTGTTCATAATATCATAATAATATTTGGAATCACATGCTACGAAAATTTGCTCAACTGACAGTTGTATCATTGCCTTCCCAAGTTAAATGGGAAACTTCGATCATGTAGTCTATGGGCCATGTGGCCAAAATGAAGAATTCGGTATAATTTGGGGGTACTAATTTCCCTTTTTGCCACAGTTATATAGGTGTCTAAGGATACCAAAAAAACCAAGCTTGCCATCTCAAAGTGGTAGCTAATAGAAATGACGGTTAATCCAAGATGGCGGATGTTGACATTTGAACAAATTACTATATCTCTGAAACCAACGGCCAAATTTCAACGAGCTTTTCTTTAAATGGAAGCTTAATATATGTTCTATATTTAATGTTATTTGTAGTTTTTCGATAGGAGCAACCGTTAAGTAGTTAATCACGGATTAGTAAAAACATTCGTATTTTTTACTATTAATTTTATATTTATCATTAATTTGTTAATAATCTAGGCATCTGAGAAGAAAATGTTCCAAACAAACATTGTAGCGTAAACAATTATCTTTAATCTGACATATTACACTTGTTGGTTTTCACCTTAGAATTCGTATAAAACAAATGAATTATGTAGTGTGTGCATCGAATTCTTCTAGCAGCATGTGTCCTTAGTCCTATTTAATTACACGTATTGTAACTGGTATTGACTATTGAACAGTATATTATTGTTATATTCATGCAGTAACATTTAATAATAATCATAATAATAGTTGTTTTTGTTGTTGTAGTATTAACTAGCCATTAATTTTGTTTAATTGTTCCCGATGTTCATGGAAGAATGTTATTGATTGATTTAAATTAAAATGTTGTATGCATCAGCACTTTGGCTATTTTCACCCGTCATATTATAATGTATAAAAAATCACCATGCGTTTCTCTAAAATCTGCTTACCCAGGGTAAAAACCGAGGCGGTACTGGAGCACTCAGCACATCTCCTATTCCTATGAGCAATACACAGGAGACCATACATACAACCATACAAAGGTAGCCTCCCCGATGGCTTAGTGTAACGTCGTCACCTTGTGATCAAGGGGACCCGAGTTCGATACCCTGTGGAGGCACAAAGTGGTTCGGATCCCACTTTAAACTGTAGGTTCACTCTGGATTTTCCTATCTGTGCATAAAGTGTACTTAAAAAGAAAATCTGAAATCAAACAACACTACAAAGGATTCTGCTGGCTGTAGGTTCAGATGCCAGAGCCTCGTTGGTCTCCAAGACTGCAGTTGCTGAGGTGAAGTACGTGGAAATGAGGTGAACATTTGGGAGCGTTCAGAAGAACATCATAACATACGTGTATACTAGTTATTAGTTATTACAGCCGAAATGTCTGCTTTCAAGAAAGTAAAAATCTGTAAAAACAGAAGACGGACCAGAGAAGTTATATTATATGTGGGGGAAATGCATTCACCAAAAGACATAGACAGTTTTGTACAGTGCTGCCGTGAGCAGAAATTTTGATTGGGTATAAAGATGCATGATTTATCGGTTGAAAAATTTCATCGCATGTGTCGAGCCAATTTTACTAATATCAAGCCCTTAAGATGACTAGAAACAGATGCTTCATCCTCCCATTTGTTTTCTGAAAGTCCTTGCTCATCTAAGCATACTGAGAACACTCACAGATGGACACATCGTATACATACATCAAGAATTGTGTTTCGTGTGACAAACAAGCAGCATTCATGTCTCTGACAACATACACCATACAGAGGAAACATTAAGTCAAGCTGGCACTTCCTATCGTGTCAATATAATTATTGCCAAAAAAAAATGTCGTCAACTTGCCACAAAGATCTAGTACTACAGTTATCCGGAGAAAGCAAGGAAGTAATGCAATATCAGTTTCGTGTATGCAAGATTACATACTTTGAAATAATTGTGGCAATTGTTCTGTGCACAACGCTGTATCTATTTCTGAAACTTTAGTGTAGTTACATTTCTAGCTCAGCTGATTTAAAATTGCAATTATCTAAAAGGTTCCAGGAAATCTTACTAGGAAGTATGACTACGTAATTCATGTAAAGCTCTTGAGATGACAATGGGGTTTTTCTACACATTTCACATCTTCCTTTATGTGTTTAGCAGCTCCATGAATAGGGTTCCCCCCTACCTTAGCCAAAATGTGGTCTTCTAATCAGTGCTAAGTGTTAGGGGGATGCTTGGGAATGGTATCCCCAAAGCTATCGAAATTTTCGCAAATCATCTCCCCAGTTACCTCATTCTATAGAAGCATCCCCTCAGCTAACTCCAAGTCTCGACCAAACACCCCCTCAGCTAACATTTTTCCATTTCAAGAGCTGCTTCTAATATGATTTACGTCCTCAGACAGTTTACAAGTAGCAAATCCTAAGTCAGATTGCCTATCGTACCGTCACTGCTAAATACATTAGGAGGAACCAAATTCTTGGTACAAGCTATAACGGAAAGTTTTCTCGGCAGACTCTTATATTTGATCATCATCATCCTTAATTGTTTTGAAAGCTAGTTAATACTACAACAACAAAACAACTATTATTATTATTATTATTATTATTAATAATAATAAAAATAACAATACTAATATAAATTATTATGATTATTATTATTAAATGTTATTGCATGTATATAACAATAATATACTGTTCAATAGTCAATACCAGTTACAATACGTGTAATTAAATAGGACTGAGGACACATGCTGCTAGAAGAATTCGATGCACACACTACATAATTCATTTGTTTTATATGAATTCTAAGGTGAAAACCAACATATGTAACATGTCAAATTAAAGATAATTGTTTACGCTACAATGTTTGTTTGGAATATTTTCTTCTCAGATGCCTAGATTATTAACAAGTTAATGATAAATATAAAATTAATAGTAAAAATACGATTTGTTCTTGCTAATCCGTGAATAACTACTTAACGGTTGCTCCTGTCAAAAAACTAAAGATAACATTAAATATAGAACATATATTAAGCTTTCATTTAAAAAAAGTTTGTTGAAATTGGGCCGTTAATTTCAGAGATATAGTCATTTTGTCAAATCTCAACATCCGTCATCTTGGATTGGCCGCCATTTCTATTAGCTACTACTTTGAGATGGCAAGTATGGGTTTTTGGCATCCATTCATAACCATGTAACTGTGGTATAAAGGAAAATTAGTACCCCCAAATTATACCAACATCTTGGCTGGCCCATATAATAATGATCAAACTGTCAGAATGACGAACTGATAACGTGCATGAAGACTAGAAAAAATGAAATGTTATGAAAATTGTTAAAGCCCAATAAACAAGAAGAAAACTAATAGCATAAACTTATACACTAATTGAAACTATACTTTCTCTTTTCATCACAATTTCGCATGTGTCTTTCTCAAGAGTTATATGAGCAAGAAATGTAATTTCAGTAATACGTTATCAGTAACAATCATACAATTAAATAGTAACAGCTCTACATTCTCAAATTGATAATTAACAATAAATGTTCAGCAACTCTTGCATTGTCACATTTGAATTTACTGTACATATAAATTATTGGGAACTAAAATCTCATGTAATATCTTCCATTTTTTGTGGGATGAAAAAGGAATGGAGTTGAATATTAGCTTCAATATTTTTTATCGTCTTTAATATCACCATTATTTGTACTTATTTGTCAACTGTTTCTTAAGAGCGTCAATATATATAGCTTTAACATTTCTTCCCTGTTGTTTCGTTCGAATTTTGCACCATGTTGAATCACCCTGTCTGATATTTTGCAGCTTTAAGTTAGCCAACAGTACCGATCTGTAAAAGTAGGTAACTGTATTCTCACCTTGGCTAATAGTACGTAGGACCACTAATCCACTAGACTGTAAAAATGACTCAGTACAGTTGCACAATTTTGTAAATGATTAAATAAGTTTCTTTAGTAATTGCACTTTCATCCCTTAACTTGAAATAATAAAATGCATGGAATATTCGCATAGTGAAACCAGTCTAAATTACATACAGAGTTTCAAAGCAAGGGTCATGTTTGAAGTTATGATATTCAACCAAGGAGACTTGCAATTATTAACAACATCGCCCATTGGTATGTAAAGTGTCGAAGTAAATCACGTGGTTCAACATTGTATTCATAACATACATGCCATCACTATTTATATAATTTTAGATATTTAATTATAACACTTAACATTATAAATGTACAAGGAGCCAAAAAAATCTGCAAATATAATGTTAGTAAATCCACCTACATCTACGCGTATGACAAAATATCAACAGAATCAATAAATTCAAGACCAGCAATGTTCAACTTTCTATGTGATATAATAAAGGACATCTATCTTTTGAGTTTTGATACTGTTATAATACTTCAATTTGTAAATTATTTCATGACTTAAATTTACTCACCTCAAAATCTTATTTTAATTAGATTCAGCATGTGCTTACAAAAAAAACACTTACTTAATATGGTCGAGCAAAAATAATTACGCCAATAATTGTCTGTTACTCTAGAAGTACAAAAGTGCATTCATGGCTGACCCAGAACTTGTTTTTCCTAGTTTTGTCAAAGAACATCTGAGAACATTTCTCAATATTTACGAGATAAATATTTCCTCAGTTTATATAAAAGGTCCATTACTGTTTTGTTTTAGTGATGAACGTGATGGTAGTGAATTTAACGTTAAAACCAGATTCAAACTACCTTTGTCTACAAATAGGTTAATATGAAAAATCCAAACAGAAAGCTGTTACTGTTGTTCATTATAATTATGATACATAAGACATTGTTTGGGGATTCTGGATATCTGGAAACTATGGTTCATGTTCTGTCCCCCCAAGTTTGGCCTCAAGTTACGCTACTGGTTGGAATAATGTAATAAAATATCCAAATAAACCATGACCAATTAGTGCAAACAATATTCTTTTTGTTTCTCTAATATTGTTTCTGAAGAGAACGTCAGTATGAACCTCCAGTAGATAAAACACAGCGGAACATAAGCTGAAATAAACTGATCAATGTTCGTTTACTTTTATTGCCTGCGGTTGTAACTCTTTTTATATAGTCAGTCCAGACCCATCGAGGACTGGGAAACTTTTGTGCCGAAAGGCATAAAAACAGAAAACTGGCCGAAATATCCGAAACCTCAATGAGTTCTGTTTTTTTCTTTCTTCTTCTTCCTTCACGCCAACTTGAAAGGGGCGGTTCATAGTCTGTGTTCGTTTTTATGATCTTCAATATTTGCGCCATTGCAACGTTGGCGAGAGACTCAGTGGCGATTCGTGAGGTGGTGAGAGCCATATTTTTTGCAGTGGCTTACTGATGAGCTGTCGTTTTCGGACGCATTGTGTGCATAAATGTTCCAATAGCATGGTACGAGCGAGACTGTGCCTCAGTTAACAACAAGTTTTCTGTCATTAATCGTAAGGTTTGGTTTATCTTTGTAGCTTCCCTTGCATACAATATAGAACTGATCAAAAAGTTGTGTGAATGTGCTTCGCAACTCGAGCAAGATGGAACATATTGCAGAGTCCTAAACGTGTCTACCTAATCAGTAAATGCAGGGGTGCCCATCCCCCCCAAGGCCAATGGCGCATCCCCGCCAAAATCATGCCATGCGTCCCCCCCAAATCATGTTATGCTCCCCCCAAAATCATATCATTCGCGCCCTCAAACCATATCGTAATCCGCACGAAGTATTTAATTACGACAGCGTGTCTACCGAAAGTAACTTTTTTCTTAGCTTTACTGAACACTATACTTGATCTGCCTCTCCTCCCTAAACAGGGGGCTCATCACTCAAGACCGCCCCTATCATAATCGAGAATATCGCTTGTCTTGTAATGCAGGTATAGTATAAAAACTTCACATTCACCTGCTTAAAGCGCCAAACACGCATCCTACCAACACACTATTGCGAGCGAAGCGAGCAAGAAAATACCCATTTCTTTGCAAGCTTCCAAGAATATTAATTTAATAGGATGTCAATACTTTCTTAGTCTTTTCCAGCTTCTCCTTTGGCACGTTCGGGGTCGAAAACTTGAGAATACCATATCGCTAAATACAGTCTCCAAAATTTAATGTTCGAACTCTCTCTCCTCTACAGAAATCCCTTGACAATCTAAGATTTAACACTTCATCAATAGCTCTCTATCTACCCCTTTCAATTTAATGCTCAATTAATTTTAGACTTACTGTTGATATTGAAGAGTGCATCTTGCATCCTCCTAAAAATCAATTCTCTGTCTCACACCAGAACAGTCCGCAACAGTCTAAGACAATAGAATTGGATATCCCCTCAATTTAATGCTCATCCTCCTCTAAGTAAAATACCCACCAACCTAGATTTGGATATCTCCCTCGCCCCCATCTTCGATAATACCCTTAACACTTTCTTTTCTTCATCGATTAAATATGGTGCATTTAAAGTGTAAAATCTTTACATATATTTTGGAAAAAGACATAAATATTGGATTTTATATTATTTGAAGGGGGAAATTCCCCCCCAAAATCTCGATGGCGCAATCTGCGCCATAATCACCCCCTGTGGACACCCCTGAGTAAATGCAACGCGGTGGAACAGATAGAAATTAAGATACATCATGACAGTGTATTTAACAGTACAAGTTGCAAAATTGGAGGGAAGAATTACAGCATTTTTGCGAGACTATCAATGTGGTCTCTAATCCTAAGAGCAAAGGTTTCTTTTACGGCACGATTGACTCTTGTTTCTAGGTATGAAGAATGCTGTATCAAATACAAAAAAAGCATTGCGATACCTTCAAGTTTCATTGCGATTTCAAAATATGCCCACCAACACATGATAGGGAAGGTTTGGTTATTCGTGATTATGGTTTTGGGGTTAATTATCTAAAAGACTCAAAAATTTAACACCTATAAAATTATGTACTTAAAATATTAATATGTAAGTTTGAATTTTTCCTGCCAGAAGAAACATGTACATGTAAAAGTATTGAATAATTCGTCACTTCTGGATGTTTGGTGGTTTAAAATAAAATTAAGTGAAGATGTAACTTTTGTTAGCAGATGCCTGCAATGTTAATTCTTAGATTCCTTCCTATCTCTGTTGTTATTTATGACCAGACGCCAAGAATTTCTCCAAAATACATTATTTGTACTTTTGCAGATTAGAAAAATGCATTCACAACCTACTAGATTAAAAATTGCGCACAAATACGTTTACTATACAATGTTGAAATACACTTGAATTTTCGATACTCATAACAATACATCTTGGTTAATATCAAATATCTATATAATGAACTTCTTGTACCCTGATACAACATTACTAAACAACTCAATAAGCCAGCTATTCTATTACAATACAACTAACAACTTTATGGATATATTCTTCGATCGAACAAGAAAACTGGCCGAATATTATACAACACAATAGTGTAGAGTTCTTGTATTTTGTTATTGCTATGCTGGAAGACTTTTAAGAAATTAATGTAGTTGCTTAACCATAAAAGTGCATGCATACGTTCACTTTATCCATCAGCACTTCTGAATTACATGCACTCTTAAAAATAATAACAATGTTAGCTTTTAAGGTGTATAATTCGTAACTATTGTACATGATGAAATATGAATTGCACATTATTCTTTGCTGTTCACTGTTAGCTTTGGTTAATTTATTGTAAATATTATGTACAATGTTCAACAAAATAATGCAGTTAAGTAGCACATGAACTCTTGTCGATGAAAAACACCTTAATCATAAAATATTTAAATTATAGAGTTAAGAAAAGTAAAATAAATGCTTTAATATATACAAATTAACTTGGTGCCCTTTAATAGACATATACTAAATACATGTTACGATAAATATATACATAAAAATCTGCTCATCTAAAAAGAATAATATACATTCTTTCTTTCCAGGCAAAAAGGCCCTTACATTTTGCCATATGATGAATGGTAAAAAAAATCTGACAAATGTTTTTTTTATCATCCTTAGATGCGACGATAAAGTTATTACACATTGATCACAACATTCTCTCCAGATCACAACAAGCACCCAATCTCGCAATGCAAGCACACAAAGAACACATAAGATGATTTATACAGATAAGAAATTATGGTGCAATTCGTATTACACACATTATTCTCTTCCCCATTTTAAAAAAAGCCAATAGCAGTTCACAATGTGTCTTTGCATTTGCCAACAGTGTTGAACGTAATAGCAACATATTGAATTCAATATTTTCACCCTATGTTTCTTGAATACAATTTCTTATTCTAATGTTATTGTTCTCATTTATAAATTTACTGTTTGAATTCGCTCTGCTTTACATGAAATTCAACCGTGTGTTTGTATGGGTTTTGCGTGCTTGTAGATCCATATATAGTTTCTGCAACATCTCTTCATCGTTGCCAGCATTTTCCAGCTTAATACAATATTAAATCAGTTATACTTTGGCCAGCATGTTCGCTCTTCATTTTTCAGACTCCCACGTAGATGGCCCTGTTACCCAACCCCCTTTCCCCTCTCTTTTTGAATTTATAATTAAGTTTTATTTACAAAAAATACTTTTAACATATTTTATTTATTTAAATTCGCTACAACAATATTTAGGTGTTATAGAGTGTTCTTTGCAGTTCTGTGCCAAGCTTATGATATATTTCTTATATTTTTGCAGGATGATTGTACTTTAATCTATATTGTTGAATGATTGTATTGTATTTTTACTTATATTTTGCAGGTGCATTTTGCAATTGAATGTTTTTTATCCAGTTTATTAACTTTTTTGTCTTGCTCGGAGTTCATGCTTATTAGATGGTTTAGTTTAGTCCATGGTTTGACTGAAGCTGCAGTCCCAATCATACATGCTACTGAATTTTTTTAGTTCTGTGTCTAGGAATGTGCGCCTCAAACTCCCCGCCTGCTGTAGTGAGAGACTTAGAACACCTTCCCCCGTGACGTCATCCAGCATATCCCTTTATTCGTCTTCTGTTTCAGACTTTGAATGTGAAAAGCATTGGTTGTGTTGTTAGATGTTCCGAAACAGCACCAAATAATAATAAGAGGAATAATTATAATCTTAACATAATCAGGAGACAAAATATTATACTTTGAATCTGCTAAAAAATGTACATCATTGCGATCTCAACATACAATTTGCAACAGAAATAATAGGCATAGCAGAAACAAATCAGCAGGGTAGATAAATTGTCATTATTTTATTCGATGAAACAGCGTGTAGAAATGAATTTGAAATTAAAATTATTCACTGTCTTATGCTAGTAATCTGTGTTAACTTCTTCACTGGAAATACAAGGAATCAAAGGAAAGTTCCAAATCTTACGAAAAGAAACTATTGCCATTATATGCTCCATACAGTCGTCAGATTAATATTGAAATTCATGGCGCAACATCATTCTAAGAGCCAGTGTCTCCTAAGCGGCTTTTTCATTGCCTTTCAGTGTATCGACTCCCATCCTCGCTGTTATCGGACTTTGGAGACCGGAGCACCCTACTTCTTTTCCAATAGTTCCCAAATTTCCATACAGAAATTGTGGGGCTCCCCGGAATCGAACCAGAGACCACTCACTCCAGAGATCTCAAACACAAAAAAGTGAACGACAATGCATGGGAGTGAAATACTAATCTGAAATTCAGAGTAGTTTCGCGCATATTTTGCGATACTCCCCCCATTTAGCTTTTGGAATCGTCCACTTGTGTTCCGTGGTTGCAACGTGTAACAATAGCCATTATGGAAGTTGTTAAATCATGAAGTAGAAGCTGAACATCTACCCTCTGAGATAAATTTTCGAATTCAATCTACAAGGACTAGATGCAAGGATGGACTTTTCTTCTCAAGAAGAATAGATCCAAAATTAAAAAGAAATCTCCAATATGGAGAATCTGCACGAGTTACAATAAATTGCTAATCAAGAATTAGACCATTGACGTATTTTACAAGAACCTAAGAGACTATTAACACACTGACCTTGTGCACAAAATTTGCTAATGAAATCATGTACTAAACGCAGCAAGCTTAAACATATTACAGAAAAATATATGTAACTGGATTCACTATATTTATGGACTCCGTAAATAAATTATCCAATCCAAAGGACCAGAAAACGATGTAAGTGGCCAAGAACATGCAAGTATATTAACACTGCACTTGCCTATTAGCTATTCTAATTATCCGATATGCCATCTGGTGAGATTTTTGGAAACTACTGTATGTAGTATACTGTGCTGTGTTGAAGCTGTTCAAAACAAGGGGGAAGTGCTAAAGACTAACGTCTGCTGTTTATTTTTTTGCTGTAAATCGCTTTGTGAGTCAGAACATGTGAAAGGTTTTCGTGTGTTTCCACACAGAGGAATCAACAAAGTGAAATTTGTTAATAAATCAGTGTAAGAAGAATCGATTGATACAAGATTGACATGGCAGATAATACTGAAATGTGACAAGAAAATTACAAATAATGCACGAATCTGCTCACTTCATTTTCGAAAGAAGTTTGTACATGACCAGGAAAGTAAAGTTTTAAATTGTACAAGTGAAACATGTTTTTTGTTCCTTTCGAAAAGCCATGGAAAGTCTTGCCCAATGCATCCAGATAAATAATGCATTATGTATGAAATTTGGAAAAATTCAAGTAGATTGACTGCGAAACATTACAGTGCCTAACAGTTGAAAGGTGCGTACATGCTATACAATTGTTAGCTTACAAGTCACATTAGTTGCCATTTATTTAAGTACACAAGAACGCCAACGATATGTTTGCATTTTTTAACTGTCCCAAACTTGTACAGCAGCGTTGCTTTATTTTCGAATGTTCTTTGACAGTCCCAGTTACAACATGATATAGATGATACAGCACTGCTTCGAAGGACCAGTGTGTAAATATTAGTTTCGTCTGCGTTTTCTGTGTAATTTTTGGCAATCATGATTAAATTCTTCGCTCTGAACACAGCTTCGCCTTCGTTATAAGTTCTGAAATTCAATCGCATTCGCAAAGATATCGCGTAACTACAATGTTTCTTTCATAAGAATAGCCATGGTCACACATTACTTACTCACTGAACGTAAACAAATTATGTATACATGCAGCGGCCATCTTGAAAGCGACACTAGCGCTCAAGTGGTGGCTCCCAACACACATCTAGATCGTCTGGAACTAGCGAGTCATACACGAGCGCTTGAAGACGCATGGTCACCCTCCTCGGCTTCCTTTCGTATAGCATCTCCACCTCCCAATGTCTCGAATTGACACATCTTTTTCTTTACCATTTTAGGTGTAGTTTGACGGATGGTGAAGTTGAAGACCTTGTTGGGCACGGGTTGGGCGATGGTCAGCTCATCCGGCGGGACGAACAGAGGAACGGAGTGGAGCACTGCATAATTTCCTTTGTGTGTGGTGTATGTGTGTGCGTGTGTGTGTGCCTCTCTCTTTGTAGTGTAGGTTAATGGTCCTTCTTTCACGCTTGTCGACCTAGTGTAAGGTAAATTTTCTTGCTTTGCACACAGAACACTCACGGAGCACTTGGATAAGGTTGGACAAGAAGAGAGTTATCATTATCATGTTCTCTTGCGTTCCAGATAATCGGCGTCGTCTCTGTGTTCTTCATATGCATCTCCATCCTGTCGTTCTGCCTCAAGACCCATCCAGACATGCGGGTGCCTGTGATCAGGAACATCACCGTGAACACGTCTTTCAACACGTCAGCGTGGACCTTGGACAAGGCACAGACGAACGCTCACGAAGCCTTTTTCTACATTGAATGTGTGTGCAACGCGTGGTTTACGTTTGAGATTATGATACGCTTCGTCGCGTCGCCGAACAAGTGCGAATTCGTGAAGGCCTCCGTCAATATCATCGACTATATCGCCACGTTGAGCTTCTACATAGACCTGGTGTTGCAGAAATTCGCGTCCCACTTGGAGAACGCAGACATACTCGAGTTCTTCAGCATTATCAGGATCATGAGGCTGTTCAAGCTCACCCGTCACTCCTCGGGCCTGAAGATCTTGATTCAGACATTCAGGGCGTCTGCCAAGGAACTCACCCTCCTAGTGTTCTTCCTTGTACTCGGAATTGTCATCTTCGCCAGCCTCGTGTACTACGCCGAAAGGATACAGGCGAACCCCCACAATGACTTCAACAGCATCCCCCTTGGACTGTGGTGGGCCTTGGTGACAATGACCACAGTGGGGTACGGCGATATGGTACCCAAAACCTACGTGGGGATGTTCGTCGGGGCTCTGTGCGCCCTGGCGGGTGTTCTGACCATCGCCCTACCCGTGCCCGTCATCGTTTCCAACTTCGCCATGTACTACTCACACACACAGGCAAGGGCCAAGCTGCCCAAAAAGAGACGACGGGTCCTTCCTGTCGAACAACCGAGAGGTCCCCGGATACCTGGAGCGCCTCCCATCCCTGGCGTGGCAGGGGGCCCACCGGCGACCCCTGCTGGAGGCGGTGTGCCTGTACAAAACCGTCGCATGAACGCCATCAAACAGAACCACCCAAAAGACATGATGGGGCCTAAGATGGGTAAGTGTCATTTTTTTACTATTAGCTTTTGAAACACCAAACTCTGAAAGGTATTATAGTCATAGAAATGTTAAGGTGCTGTCCAGCTTAGTGTTGCTTTAGAAGATAATAAAAGAAATGTGAGAGTTTTCTGCCCAACAACAGCTGCTGCTGTTCACTGCCAAGATACGAGTACACATAGGCTTTTCATCACCCCAGTTTTGAAACGAAATATATGTTCTTGCAAAAATACCCTTGTCTACGTTGATGGTGCAATGTCTGTCCATGTATGGCACATTATAACAATCACTTGACCATCACACATGCTTTCCAGTAGTATCAGTAACATTTCTTCACATGTGTAGTACCTTCCTTCACACGCACCTCTACTAGTCCTCTACGGCTTGTGATTGGTCACAACTGGGTTACTCGAATCAGACTTCTCAGGCTATCAGTGTGACAGTAACCACTGGTCACTGGTGTCGAATTGATACCTTCTTTAGTAAGGAATGAAATATTGTGGAAATTTCTTCCAATGAAATGGCATTTATTGTCCTTTTGCACAATCACTGGCAACCCTGAATCGAGTTGGCTGATGCAGATCTGCTTGCAAAATCTGCAATGGGCAACCCTTCCAAGATTAATCAAAGGTTTATCGGTATCGCAATGCCGTAGCTCGAAAGAGTACTGTAGGTTTGTGAGGAACTAGCCCACGGATAATGCCGAATCCGCCCGAAAGTAAGGGTAGTCCTTTTATGACATCATTAAGCCTTGTTTCCATGACAACAATAACTAAATAAGCTGACCAAGGCAGTAATTTAATTTAATATAAAACAAACTAAACGTTACGTTTCAACGTTCTCGCAAGATCTTCTTCATAGGGTGGGATGAAGCTAAGCAGACAGGAAGTGAGAAGAGAGTACTAGTGAGAAAATGGAAGGAGGCCAAGGAAATAGAGAAGAAAGGGCAAGAAGACACAATGAACTGGAATGGGGGTCTGAAGATAAAAAAAAGAATGGAAGAAGGTGTTGAAAATAGTGGAAAGGACAAGAGCGAAGGAGGAGGAATGAAGAAAGAAAGGATAAGGAAAAAGAGCGTGGGATAAGGAGTCCAACCACTTTCCAGATGAAAGGAAATGTTTATCTAAATCGCCTGTCAGGTGAAACAACAGTTGACAGGTGAAGGCTACCTGTTCCAAATAAACAACTTTCTAATATTCTTGTGTCTGGAGGAGGAGTGATTTTTGTGTATATATATCTTCCCGTTTTATACCTTATTTCATTTGTACTTGGTACAGTCTGAAGAAGACCTTGCTAGAAGGTTGAAACGTAACGTTTAGTTTATGATTTAAAATAAAATAAATTTCTGCCTTGGTCAGCATATTTCGTTACGCATCAGTCTGGAAATTATTATTATTTTTAATTGCATTCAAGTTTAAATGTTTTTGAATGGATATCATTTCCATATTTCACCAACAACAATTATTAGCATGTGAAACATGCTTCACAGACAAATTAAGTCAAAATTTGCTACATTTTTAAAGGGTCGGTATTGCTGCTACAACTATTTTTCGTCGTCTTCTTCTTCTAAGAGAACCAAACTCATCAAGCCTACTAACCTAACAACTAAGGTATTCCACAGACTCCATAAAGCTACCAGCCAATGGCAATGCTTAAAACAGATGTAGCAGCAATCACACATTTTCGTTAATAATTTTCAGGCATGTGAACATACTCAAGTTTTTCGTTTTTTAATTTGTTAGCAGAACCGTAAAGAAAGTACTCCATAATTTTATGAAATCAGTTAGTTCATTATGAACATTTTAATCCAATCCATTACTATAGCTTTACATTTTATGCGCGAATGTTACACACGTAACGCTGGAATGCCCATAAAATTTTGAATTTGAATTTAAATTTTTTGGTGCGTCAGCAATTAGGCCATAATTTCCACCTAAAATAACATAACTGTAATGTCGTGAAACTAAAATATTCTGACCGGTTAAAAGCTGAGGATGCAAAAGGGCACTCAGATCACATAAGGACAAAAAAACAGGACAAGACACAGAATTATACTCGTTTGTCTGCAAAATGCCATACAGTGTGTACTACGTGGAAGTGAGGTTCAAAATTATGGGTACTGCAGGAAAGGTTGCACCTTACACCCCAATAACATTAATTTACTTCATACGTCAAAGTATAAGTTTTCATCAATTGCAACAGTTATGAAACTACAACCGGGTCGTAGTGCATAAAACTACTACAACTATACCTATAAAACCAATTAAATGGTAGTGTGTAGTTTTACTTGACTCCAATACACCTTGAATTTTCGTGAAAAAGTTACCCCTCTTTTTACACATGTTCCCTATCCCGTAAAAGATAAATTTTCCGTTGTAGAATTTTGAACAAGAAACAAGGTTAAAATACACAAAAACAAGAGTGATGCAGCAAAACTTCGCAAATACTTTTTAAAAACAGCAAAAATGTGACCAATAACACCAGAAATGTAAAAAAAACTCAAAATAAAATAATGATTTCATAAACTTCCGAGGTGTATCAATAATTAGAAATCTATTATCCTCCCCTCCGTTGAAAAAAAAAGCCGTTAATCTGTCACTGCAACTGCGCCATCTAGTGTTATAAACAGAAGCTATTTAATGGTGTCCAAGAAATTGCTTGCGGCGAATATCATTCGTCTTTGGCTTACTTCTAGGTAGTCAAATCATGTCAAATATTATCTAAATCATTTTCATGGATTCCATGTGATATTTTTAAAAGACTTAAATACAGGGGCGTGCCCAGAATATTTTCCAGGGAGTCAAAACAACCGTAAGGAAAACAATTTTAATATTTACAAATTTTGTTTTATTCCCAGACATAACAACTACAATTTTAATGTTCGAGCGAAAACTGGCATTCAAATGAGCAGTCAAAATCATTGAAACGTTTTGCGTTACACAAAATTTTGGACAATTAATTTTCAAATGGCCCCCGTTGACAAAAATGCATTATTGGTGTAAAGAAGTTTCATTTTTTTGCAAACGTATGCAGACAATATTTATTACGAAAATATGTTTTGTACACTTTAATAAGATGTCATTTAATTAATCTAATCAATCGGCTACTATGTTAGCCAATGAAGGGGTGAATAACTGCTAGTGTCAACTGACTTATGGGGTACCCTGTATAAAAGATTAGATTTGGGCTCTACTCTTACCATTCAGAGATAGTTTTTGAGTTATAAAATACTTGAATCCCATAAAACTTCTTTACATTCATCTAAATATTTAATTTATTCAAGTTTTATAGCATTCAAATGACAAATTTTATTACATAAAGAAAATCTATTTCACCAGTCACGGCTTTCTAAGTATTTCTTTGCTATTTCATACAATTTAATGCGAACAAAATATAAACATCTCATTCTGTGACTAGTAATATGACAACACGTATTTTATTATAGTTACATCAAGTACCACTGCTCGATCGTGACTATACAAAAGACAGACCAATCAGTATGAGTATTTTAATAGGTGTAATTATGCCTTCATGGAAGCTCCAACTGACATATATATGAAATAATTTGTACATAAGATTCCCACAAAATAAGCTTCTAGTTACAGCTCGAATTTCGGTAGCAGTATATTGTGACGCGCATTGCCAAATTCTATCTTCAATATAAAACACTACAATAATAATTACAGGGTGACAAGAAATAACCCGTACTAATGTTTGTGATCATAAATTTATTAAACCGAAACAATTGAGCAAAACAACACTGAAGAACAATGACATGGGACCTTAGGAACAAGATGTTCAGCCAGTTTCGAAGTGGCCTCCCTGGGCGGCGATACCGAGGTCCAACCGGGATTTGAAATTTTGGGCGATGGGCCGCAGGTCCTCGGGCGACAATCGGTTCCACTCATGGTGCAGCGATTGCTTCAGCGACTCCAAACTGTGGTGGCATTTAGCACATACCCTGGCCTCCAAAATCGACCAGACACTGTAGTCCATTGGGTTGACATCCGGCGACTAAGGCGGCCATTCCGTCGATGCGATGAAGTCCGGAAAATGAGTTCTGCACCACGCTTGCGTCATTTTTACCCTGTGGATCGGAGCGGAGTCTTGCTGGAATGTCCATTGCGTATCGCCGAAGTGCTGCTGGGCACACGGAAGGACGACGTTCTCGAGAATGTCGCGGCGGTACACTTCTTGGTTGATTTTGACCCCTCGATCCACGAAAACCAGGGGTGTCTTGCCGCTTGCGCAAATTCCGCCCCACACCATGTACCGACTGCGGATTTTGGCGGTGTTCGACGATGGCTGAGGTACCGGGAGCCTCTGCAGACCAGGTCCTCTCGTTTTGGTGGTTGTGCGCCTGCTCCACGGTGAACAGCTTCTCGTCTGTGAAGAGAATGCGCTCCCATCGCTGATCTGCGGCCCGGCGCTTCAGAGGGCGGCATCTTTTGAGTCGCAGGCGCTTGTTTTCGTCCGTTAGAAGCTGAACTTTTTGGAGCTTGTACGCCTTGATGTTGAGGTTCTTTTTCTCCATTTGCCGCACCGATTCGCGGTTGATCCCGATCTCACGGGCGACGTTTCTCATGGAGACCCTCGGATTTCGCTGAACTCGTTTTTTGATGATCTTGCGGTTCTGAGACGTGTTGACGGTAGGCTTTCTTCCTCTTCCGGGACGGTCGCCTTCATGGCCGAGCTCCTTGAATCGCCGAACTGCGTCTGAGACTGTCATTTTTGGAACACCCAGCAAACGAACAATTTCACATTGACGCTTTCCTTTACGCCACAGTTCCAAAATTGCACTGCGTTTGGTTGACATTCTCAAACACAAAGAAAGTAATCGTTATGAAGCCGAAACAACAGGTACAGTTACAAGAGACTATGGAGAATCCAATAACACAACAATTATTTGGCTACGGTACACTACATTCTTGGACGGATACGTCAAACTTTGTACGGGTTATTTCTTGTCACCCTGTATTAGGAGATATCATCAATAAACCTTATTCCTAGATCAATGTGTGCAAGTTTGTTAATGTAAATTTCTAATAATAACTTACCATGGTTTTAAATTCAACATGCACTACAGCTTTTTGAATAGTCATGGCATTTGACTATAGGAAGAAGTTGTCTTCGGGAAAGGTTTCTTACATAACTATGTAACATTAACATGTAAAACAATCTACTGATACCCTCAACACCAGTATACGTAAATATTTCCCTTAAAACACATAGAATGCGAAAGAAACATTGGTAAAAATAGCCATGGACAATTTATCGAGGAATGCTTACTTCTGTATCTCACTGTACAAACCATAAATGCATATGACAGACTATGAAGGTATTGAATACGAAGCGACTAATTTGCAAAATAATTCACTGTCTAATACAGAGCTTCTAATAATAAATGCAACGTTGGACTTCATCGACCTTAGGTTCCTCTATGCACACTGACGTGCGCAAAGAGGAGCTGATGGGGCTACAGCCCCTCCAGAAAATGAGAAAATAAAAACAATGAAAAAACCTCAAAAACTCTGGAAAAATCAAAGTGGTAAATGCAGGCCCTTTTAAAATGACCATGCTAGCCAATTCCATATTTGAACAGTTTTTAAAACGAAAATTGAAATTTCGCAATATTTTATTGTGACTCCTCCGCTAGGATACAGGTATGTAATATCAACCTTTACAAGTTTTGTCCCCTCGGAAAAAGATACTGCGTATGCTGGGGTCCATATACACATACAGTCACGGACACTACCGGCTTGTGACGATTCCATTGAAAGTCAATGTATTCATTACAAGCCGGCAGTATCCGTGACTGTACAATACATGAAGCAGTAGAACCTCAAGTTAAAAAACGTGTGAATGCAAATTGTTCATTATAATTTTTTCCGCTTTCCTCTGGATGTTTTTTTTACTGGTGGGGATTGCTTAAACAATTTGGTACACGTATTTCTTTTAATTTGGTTGTGCTTGATCTCAAAATTTTGCGCTTTAACTGAAGGAAATTATGATACTTATTAAGAACAAACAACATGTACTACGTCCAAGGAGTCTATGAACCAACTTTGTGCATGAAGGTAGAGAAGGGGAGAAAGCGAGCGGGAGGAGCAAAGCGGTGCGCGCTGCTGCAAGCGACTGGTAGCTTCAGTCGCGTTGCCCCCTCAATGCAATCCCTTTCCCGCTCGAGTCACTACTGGCGCGGAGACGGCTCCACCAATGTACACGTGAGAGGGATGTCTATTGCTTGGAATGGGGGGGGGGGAAGCGACTGCAGTTACCAGCCTTCGCAGCGGCATGTGCTACTTCGCTCTGCCCACTCGATTTCCTCCCCTTCTTTGGCGTTATGCGCGGCCTTGCTTCAGAGTTAGCTGGGACAAGGTATAGTGATTTGTCTTTACTTACTTTCATTGTTGGTTTGAACAAATTATAAAAAAATAACATGATATTTCCATTATTTGAAACAGTCATCAAATGTGATAAAAAAATAATGTCATGAATATTGATGTTGGAATAGCCAAAAGGTTGGTTTTGATTCGTCTGTCGCCATTCGAACATCTAGCTCATTAGCCTTATTATCTTGCCTGATGAAATGTGTTTGAAACAACGAAACCATTGTGTTTAAAAACAATTATGTGCCAGAACCGATAATAAAAATAAGGGGAAACTAGAGTGCGCGTCAAATCTCCTGCATATGGCCTTGAACGGCTGAACAGCACCAGCGAATCACAGACGTGCGGCGTTGCCTAGTTTCGTGACAAGGCGTTTCGCTCAACCACGCTGTCTCTTTTCCGTGTGAGATTTCGACATGGCACCGCTGCAGTGCGCTGCTATTGGCTATCGCCATATGCAGGAGATTTGACGCGCATTCTAGTCACTTAGATGATATATCCTTAATGGTGTTAGCACAAACGTAAGCTTTGCTTGAAATGAAACTTACGTTTAAATTACATTACTAAATATTTATATCTTCAAAATGTTATAAGTATCATGTTAGAGTTCCTTATATTCTTGATCAACTTTTTCAACTCGTTATAATTATTTACACGTTGGTTTAAAATTATTCTTTTAATACACAACTTTAACTTTTCATGTTAAACAGAACGATTATCCAAATAATCGCAAGTTAATAGCGGTTTTGCTACAATTATTAAAACAACCATAAAAGGTATATATGAGTGGGATTTCAATTTAGCCCACAAGATGTTGTAATTATATTTTATTGGGCTTTTGGCATGAGTAATTTTCAAATTCACGACACACTAGTGTATACATATAGTTCTTACTTTCTTAGTTGCTTATAGTGTAAAATATTTACATTGCTTAACTTTTGTCATTAATATAACACAATATATTAGTACAATTTCTGTGCACTTTTTATAAGAATGTAGTTTATTCCATAAGCTTAATTAACTAATTTTCATGCTTTGGTTTATTAGTGTATGCTGTATTCACTCAATAATATTTGCATGTCTTTGGCAATAATTATAGTTCTTTCATTGCTTGAAAGTACACAATATTATTTTATCTAGCTGATAGTCCCTACTAAACTATGCGTATGCTTTATGAATAGTGTATAACGTCTTTGTTTATTTTGATATGTAGTGATAATTTTATGTTGATTTGACTATTTATAACATCGCTTTAGCCTTACCGTTGTACACAACGACCGCTTTGCTTAAAATAATATTTATTTTTTCAATAGACAACACCAACACGCTGAGCTTGTTTTACGATGCATTTAACGGTAGTTGTTTAAAATGAAAACATCATTTGAATTGATCGATTAAAAGAACACGTCTTAAAGTACGAAAACATCATTACACGCTTATATTTATGGATCAACCATGTGTATTTTCCATTATAAAAATGAACTTGGAAAGTTAATAACACGGCGAATTGTATGTAACTGAAAATATTGCAAAATTCCCACACATGTCAATATTTTCACATAGGCAATGTTTGTTCACTTTCCTCGGCACGTACAGTGGGATCTACAAGTATTGCTCGGCAAATTGTCCATGACTACTTTAATTAATTTCTCTCTTGTATCATGTTAGTTTTTAAGGAATTAATTTTTACTTATGCTGATGAAGAGGTTGACGTTTTGACGTTCTTGAAGCTCTCGTTGCGTAAAATAGGCTTGAGTGTGGACAATTTGCTTGGTAATACTCATGGATCCCACTGTACCTAGACTTCAAGATTTCGCCACACCGTGTGGCTTCCGTAGGAGGTTGGACAAGATTTTGATTAAAACATAACTAACTAACTCTCTAGCCTTCTTAAACCCTATATTTTATGGCTGCATCAACACAAGCCTTCCATCTGTTCCTATCCTGGGAAAGATCAATACAATCTTTTCCATCCTTACCCATTTCCTTTAGGTCCAACGTTATCCTTCCATGTTCGTCTTGGCCTTCCTACAGGTTTCTTACCATCAGGTTTCCCAACAAGAATCCTGTAAACTCTTCTATCCTCTCCCATTCGTGCCACATGGCCTGCCAACCTAAGTCTTCTTGATTTAATTATTCTAATAATATCTGGACAGGAATAGTTAAAACGTGATAGAAGATGTACCGGTGGCCGGAATTAAAGTTACCCAACTCAGAGCCCTCTGTAGCCTGTTTGAACAATCGTAGAACTCTGAAATTTGGTGAATCCACTATGCAGACCATGGGGAAGAGGATGGCGATAAAAAATAGTTAAAGTTTCCGCCACCAGGTTGCAATATGGCTCTGTAATAATATATATTGAAAAACGTAAGTGATTTAGCTGAGTTATTAATTAGAAAGACATTTGTTAGTGGCTGGAAGTTGCGAGAAAATAATCTCTCGTTTATTGCAAGATTGCAAGGTAAAGGCAAATCCATAACCAATTGGAGCAGTTTACGTCATTGTTACAACCCATCATGGAAGAACAGCGCCACATTTCAACCTGGTGGCGGAAAATTGAACTATTTTTATCGCCATCCTCTTCCCCATGGTCTGCATAGTGGATTCACCAAATTTCAGAGTTCCACGATGCCTCAAACAGGCTACAGAGGGCTCTGAGTTGGGTAACTTTAATTCTGACAACCCGGTATGTAGCCTATATTGTTAAAAGGTTAAAAAGGTAGTCAGAGGAGTTAAAACTAACGTAGCGTTTGCCTGGTCATGACATTTATCCTGACGTTCATCTCAATTTTTACTTGTGTGCCTACCTTTTTATCTCTTTAACCACCGGCATACTCAAGGGGGAGCTGATGGAGCTACAGACCCTCCTGAAATTTTCAGAAAATCAATATTTTTAAATGAAAGCAATAAAGACTGGTCTGGTTTATTTTCTTTCGCTTTTCTGCCACTTCTGGCTAATCGCGAAGATGGGGATGAGTGATGACTAGGCTTCGGTTAGTTATGCATTTTGCATATAGCATATGCAAATTCATATTTTCAATGTCTTCAGGATATATTGCATATTTTACCGATTTTTTCTTACAAATGCATATTCTGCTGTTTCTGTGTGAAAATGTGTACTTTCCTTTCAATTGGAGCAATTCAGAAACATGATTCAGTATGTGTTCGCGAAGAATTCTGGCTACAAGCTCCTAAAGGATATTTGCTCTATTCATGAAGGGAAACAAAATGTGGACGATATTCCAAGTGAACTGCACGCTTCCGATTTGTTGAAATTACAACATGCGCCTATTGTTTCTTGTGATGTGTAGAGAATGTTTTCAGAGTATAAAAGTATTCTAATGGATAACAGGCAGAATTTTACTTTTGAGCATCTGAAACAATAAGTAGTTATTAAGTGCAATAATAACCTTTCATGCTGAGTAGAATGAGAGACAGCTGGTGAAATTCCACCTTCTGCTAATCGTGACGTTCAGTGAAGTCGGAAACAGAAAGTGGACTTATGAAAAAGAAACATATACAGAAACCATATATAAAATATGGTGAATTGTCAAAAAGGTAAGCCAAACCATATTTTTTTTACATATGTAAACAGTGGAATTAATACATAGTTACAAGCTATGGTTAAATTTTCTGAGTTTGATGTAAATTTTTTAAATTTTAAATGCATATTTTGATCATTTAAAGAGCATATTTCGAGCATTTTAAGAGCATTTTTGCATGCATATTTAAAGGTTTTTTTAGCGCATTACTATTCGAAGCCTAGTGATGACACATGAAGTTGAAGGGACACTCACAAAGAATACCATGCCCCCCGCGCGATGAGCACAGCTACGTAATATTTAACTTTAGAATTCCTGACCCACCCCCTCGGATAAGAAATCATCGGTGCGACAGTGCCCTTAACAATTTATCAATCATATTTCAACCCAAATCTTTACCAGCCTCCGACGGAAGCCACATGAGACGAAAGCTTTGGGAAATGCAAATTCATGCCAAAAAAATTAACATTACTTACAAGAGAATATAACATCAATAATGTGGATATTCGCAAGGATACTGAGCGATTTGTGATATTGAAGTCTGCTTTGTGCAAAGGAGGATCCTTGGCATGCAAAAATACATACAGTAAAACCTCGTTAATCCGGACTAATGGGGGAATAAGTTGACCGGTTTAACGAAATTCCGAATTAACTGAAATAACCTAAAAGAACAGTAGAAAGTGCATTAAAACTCAGTTTATAGCAACAAAACACGTTTAATGGCATAGGCCTAAATACACTATACACAGTACAGTACAAAGTCTGGGGGAAACAGAATTTCATCAGTGTTGACTGTCTTTTCTTTGGGAAGTTCTCTTGTTGACTTCTAGCCACATTTAAAACCTTGCACTCGGTTTTTTTTTCCTTTTGCCTGCCCGGATTAAGCGAAGTCCGGCCCCCCTGGCACTGAGGTCAACCCCCTCAGTAATTTGTTAGCAGTAAAAAGTGAAAATATAGACAGCAAATATTATTTTCCTCACAACTTTGATGAAGGATAAATTGAGGGAGCATGAACAGCAGCTATTACATTCGTTCATCTTATTTATAAGAAGAAGTGTAAGTAGCGGCAAGTATTTAGGAGAATCTCTTCTCTAGACTTCAGAAAGTTCCTTCACAAGGGAGCTTCTTTATCTGTACCTTCGTTGCCCCTGTTGCGACTTCCCATTTATACAGAAATCTGCGACTTTTATGTCATTGGGCAAATTCCCTCTGCATCTGCGTCAAAGGTTAACAGCTCCCAAGTTTTATTTATTTGAAAAGTCCTGAATACAGAAAAATCCATTTTACATCAGGATATCAACCGGAAAAGAAATAAACAAAATAATACGATGGACACATACACACACATATACATATATAACAAGAATAATAACAACTAGGGCAAAAAGAATATTATTTACCCTTTATCTGCTTTATGCACGCCGTTCTGTAAGTCTGCTTTGATAAATGGAAGCCCGGAGCGTCTCTTAGTGAGTTGTAAGTGGTTTGTAGCCTGTGGAGAAGTGATCTTTGTTCTAAAGATAGCCTTGAAGATTTAATGTAAAAGAAGTTGTTGCATTTGCTGTTGGGACGTGGGATTCTGATATGAAGAAGTGGCAAGAGTTCGCTGGTAAAAATGTTGTCCATTAATGATTCTGAAGAGTAGTGTTAAATCTGAGAGTTGACGGTGAAGAGAAAGGTCATGAAATTGTAGAGTGGATAGAATTTCTTGTTTGGAGAAGTTTGCAAGGGCTGGGCATCTGTGTTTGACTATTCTGACGAAGAAACTTACTACTTTGTTTGTTTTCTTTAAATTGCTTTCACGTGCCATTGACCAAATACAGGAGCCATATTCAAGAATAGGAACAACACACATTGTAAAGTAGGTTTTGAGGGCAGAAACGTGTGTTATGTCTGTAAATCTGTAAATTAGTCCAAGTGTTTTCATCGCTTTCGAAGTTATGTAGTCTATGTGATGGTTGAAAGTCAGTTTGCTATCAAAAATGACACCAAGATCCTTGTGCTGTCGTACGAACGGAATAACCTGGTTGCATAACTTGTAGGATGGCACTGTGTTATTGGATTTTAGGGTAAACCTCATGACAACAGATTTATCCGAAGGAACGAAGGGGTGTTTTATTGTTTCGGCCGGAGAGTGGAATGTACGGTAGGCACTATGATTGAATATTGTCCATCTTTTCTTACTCCTTGGCTCTACGGACCTCTGAGAGCTTTGGCCTCCTTCTGGATCTTCGCCCATTCTTCTCTACCTACAGCTCTCCACTTCCAGTTTCTAAATTTCAGCTCCTTCAAATCCCTCTACGACGTCCTCCAACCATTTCAGTCTAGGTCTTCTTACTTCTTCCTCCAGGTCTACCATCTCACACTCGTTTTAACAATCTGTCTTCATCCATCCTTATAATATGCCTTAACCATTGCAGTCTTCTTCTTCTATTATCTGCTACTATGTGCAAGTCTTTGTATAAATCATACAGTTCTTGGATCATTCTTATTCTCCAGTATCCATTCTCTGCCACTGGTCCATACTCGTCGCAATATCTTCCTTTCCCACATATTTAAAATCATCATGTCACTTTCTGCTAGAGACCATATGTCTCACTCCCATACATCACTATTGACTTTATCATAGTCTTATATATTTTAATATATATATTTTTTTTTTTGATGATTGCTCTAGACATGAAAATGCGTCTTAGACTATAGCATCTATGCAAAATCAAATATTCTATATGATACCACTTTTTAGAACAAACGTTTTCACAAATACACAACGCGTAGAGGAAAAGATCTAAATATGGGCCCCCCTTTTTATTTTTCATTTTCGGAGGAAAAATATTAAAATATCAAGCACCTGCCTTTAAAATGAATATCTATGAAATATATACTTAAATGTAATAGCATGCTAAAGTATAGAAGGTCTCCATTTTTTTTTAAAAAAAAAGCAATTTCCAAAAAATGGTAAAATGATGTGTTTCAAAATTGTGGTCTAAATATGGGCTACTAGTGTCAATATCACAAAAAGCAATTAAATTTTAAAAAAACAGTCATTTATCGCTAAAACATTATAAAATTCATATTTATGAATAATCTGTTGTTTTGAAAATCACCCGGAATGGGAAAAATCGAAATTAAGAAAAACATCCAGATATTTGTTGAAAATGTGATCTCAACATTAGACCTCATGTCTGAACCTATATTTAGACCATCAAGCTATTTTTCTTCTTCAATTTATTTTCGCTCTCTGTGGTACATATTTCACAAACAAATCATGGCATTATAAAAGCCCACATTTATTCTATGTACCGCTAATATCATAACCTACACAAAGCAGATGAGAATTCACAAAACGCTGAGTTAAAACATACCTGCAAAAAGTTTTCGGAGGTCGCAATTCTATAACAGTGTCAAAGGCCGAAACTAACCACCACTTTCTCTTGCGAATTGGCGCCGCAACCTTTGTCCTTGACAGATAACCAGTTCCAATAGCCTCTGCCAGGTTGCAGCACCCGAGAGCGCTGATAACTCCAAAACCCATATTTAAACCTTCGCCCATATTTAGACCTTCTCCTCTACACTATTTCATAGATTTCATACGGAACAACCAAATCACAGAATACAAACCCATTGTTTAAATCTAGCTTCGCTTCTTAAACAATTACCCATCTTCTATACTGACAGATTAAAATATACAAAGTCGGTTTGGGGGAAAGTGCCAAATTGTACATCCATGTTTCTCGCCATTAGTAAACCTATAAGCCAAGTGTGTACCGAAAGCAGGGGATGATTGGGGCTCAATCCCTCTTCAAATACATTTTTCGATAAATATAAATATTTTAACCCGTAACTGGCGTGGTGCCAGATTGTAACGTAAATGGCGTGGCGTGATCCAATGGATCACCAACTTAAATTCACTATTTCCATACGTTACCGAAACAGTAGCGAACTTTTTCATAAATTATCATGTATTTTGGACCTTCTTTATGGAATTATGATAAACTTTTATCCACTATTTACGTTATTGCAGCTTTTATTACTCAATTTACCTAACACTACACTGTCTGTAAATATATTTTCATGTGACTGTAAACAACAAAAAAATCATTTAGTTGCTCAATTATCACAGAACATAAATGTAATTACCCAAAGAAATCAAAAATTCACACAAAAAGTTCTGCACAATGTCAAAATGATTGATTGATTTGCTTTATTTTACTTCGCTTCTTGTGCCGCTTTTGGATATTTTTCGAAGATGGGGATGAGTGAGCATATAATGAAATTGATTAATAGACACTCACAAACATCCAGGCCAGGATTCGAACACGGGACCTCTGGCGTCGTAGCGCATTGTAATGTCAAAATGATGGGGGGAAACTAATGGATCGTAGCGATAGTCAGTGGAGATAAGTACTTCATTATCACTTTTATCAGACTCTAGATCTGATAATTCACTTCCGCTTCCAACGTATTCAAGTGTGTCCAGGATATTTTCACTAAAAAAACGGATCGTCAACTCTACTGTAGTGAAAAATAATTTCATTAATTATCCTATGCCAGTCCACCTGATCTGTACCAATAGAATACTTAGGTTTCTTGTGTGCATTCTTTAGTCTCTATTAATAGTTTACTATTTAGTGTTTTAAGATAATATATTTAACCTGTTTCATAAATAAAGAGAGGAATTATAAAGAGGAACAAAGAAAATGAAAAATGATAAGAGATAAATCAATTTGGAGGAAAGTCATTATTTCCATTGAGTACAAGAAAAGCCTTGTTATTGCTATATTAAGAATGCATGTAAGGTTTATTGGTAGAAAAAAGAAATGGACGAATATTGGCTGTAATGCAAATATGACGCGCTTGGATATGAGATGTCGAAATCGAGATGTCTTTATCCTAAGGAGACTTTTCATGTTAGATTCGCAATTGTCTCCAGATTGGTAGGACAAAATTATTACAATTAACCTTTTCCAATGGTGTTCTTTGATGCTTCCATATGAATGTAAATTAACCTTCCATCAACCTCGTAATTACACAGAATATCTCAAATCTCTAAATCTTTTTTTATTATTATTATTATTTTACTACGTTTTTGATATTACTATATGTACTTTGGAAATATAATGAATTGTCATTAATCTTCCATAGTTTGGTTGTTCTCGATTCTGCATACCTAATTTTTGGCGTACACAGGGGAGGTTGAGGGGGAATGCAAACCCCCTTTTTACTCATTTCTTTTTAAATGCCATTTACCACATTCATAAAATATAGAAATTACTGAGTAAAAAAAAGAATAACCCCGACCCCCATTTATGGTCAAACACAAATTTTCTGCGAACGCCAGATTTTGACTAATTTTGTTTTTACCATTGTTGCACTTTGGAGGACATTATTAATGAAGTTATCATGAATAGAAGTGCTTCGTCTCGAACAAATGTCGATATGCACACATTTTAAACACATAAAATTTAGGTTCAGCCACAAGAATATGTGTTAATTATTACATGAAAATGATAAATTCAAATTGAAGCAATGTTTTTCAGAGGACAACACTATTATGGGGGAAATGTGCCTTGTTTGCCCCACCTGGGAAAAATCCTGCAGACGCCCATATGCACACATCACTTTATTCTCTCACACAGAAACATATACAAATATACAAGACTGGCAATACTGAAGTTATAATTAAACCATAAATGCATCTTCTGGATCGGTTGACTTCAACACATGAATCAAACTTGAAGTAACTTAGTAGCAGCTACGCGTTACGACGCCAGGGGTCCCGGGTTCGAATCCTGGCCTGGGCATGGATGTTTGTGAGTATCCATTCATCAATTTCATCATATCATCACGCATCCCTATCTTCGCAAATTAGCCAAACGTGGCAGAAAAAGCGATGTAAAATAAAGCAAATGTCAATCAATCAAATTAACAACTGGTTTTCATACTAATACAACTACTTTCAGGTATAATGTTATCTATCGTAATACTAAATTAGTCATTTTCACGGTGATTCTTATAATTACCTAGGAATGATTAATTAGTAGCTATCTTTACATAACAGTATAACCTGCGTATCGGATGAGATACTGTGATTTATATTACTCCGATTGGATTGAAGTAATATAATGGATGAAATACGTACATGCTAAAAAAAATTATTATTGAAGTTGCAGTGTAAAATGGATGATGTAATTTCTGAATACCTATGTAAATCATTAGTTGCTGATGGCTCAAATAAGTCGACGATGTCATAACTAACTTATTTCGTTCCCGAGGGATATTCAGAAAGTTTATGTAAGCTGTTAAAGAAGAACAAATACATTTGTCAGAAAATGAGTATCGACGGAATTCTTACATCATTCCTCGATATAATCACCATTATTGTTAAAGCCGGGACACAGACTATTGGAGGCCCTTGTAGAAATCGGTCTACAACTAGTTTTCATTTGAACTGCCCATGGTACTGTAGTTTCGTTGAGAATGCCGATCCTGCAACACATTTCCTTCATTAAAGCACGTGAAATTATCAGATATTGTGCGAAACATCCGGTCAATATGATCTCTACAGCTCAGAGCACACACGCACACCACCACCACCACAACACAATTAAACTACTCGTTCACTGCAACTACCAGTACAAGTTACAATCAGCTGGTAAATTGCTACAAGTGTCCACAAAAGACTATGTCCCCGTCTGGTAAATGGCTTAACAAAGATGGTGACTTTATCGAGAAGTTTGTAGTGTGAATATTATGACCATAATCAATTTCGGACAAATATGTGTGTTCCTTAATTGTAACAGCCTACCGGAACTTACTTTCAAATACCCCCTCGTACAATTTAACGCGGTTTAAATAAGTCTGCATACAATGGACAGATTAGAGAACCAAACGAGAGTTCAAAAGCAAAAACTACTACCCCTCCCAAACTCATAAGAAAAGTGGTGAAATTAACAATGAAAAATGAGTGTATTTACACTACGTAAATGCAAACATAGAAATAATTTATGAAAAATCATTAAAATATATGTTATTAAAACATATCATGAGTGAAAAGCAATATATCGTAATGTACTGAAATCCCATCTGTATCATGCACATAGTGTTGTGATGTTTTTCATAAGTACATAACAAAATGCGGTCGTTGTGGTACGGGGTAAGGTTCTATTGCTTCAACCTGTCATTTCTTCATTATTTTCATGTTTCATTTGTTTGCTCTGATAGGCGACGTCGAAGAAACAATTCCTATGCTGATGCTGAACCACTCTGATAAGGAGGATACCCTGGTCCCTTCCTCAAAGTCCTCCCTCATCCCTCAAACTAGTGCATGATGGCGGATGGTTCTCGCTCCACCAAAAGGTACTCTATTCCTCAATCTGCTCCAACTTTTGTCCGTCTGTGTTCCGCTTCAGTGCACGCATATCGTGCATTTCTCATGCTGAAATATACTCTCCCTTTCCTGCAGGCCTATTATGCTGTGTTTCCCATTTTTGTTTGAAGATCCAGATTAAAAGCATGTCCTTTTAGATTCAGAAGGGGAGGGAAGTTGCTTTTTTGCGTACTTCAAGATTCTGCCACCGTGGCGCTAGTGAACGGTTCCGTTTTGTTCTTGAGAGAAAGGTGACATTAAAATTTTTGTAATGCAAAAGCAACGTGACTTTTGCCAGGTTTTCCACTCATTTTGAAAAACCCTATTACCGAACTTTTCCCGGTTTTCCTGGTACTTTTAAATAAATGTCGAGACCAAACGATTTGACATACCAATCAAGATGCCTTCAATTGTACATGTTAATCAAACGAATCAAGTTTAAATCAAGAATTTACTTGTAAGAAAGATTTTTAAAAACTGTTTGGAAGAAAAGTGGAATGTACTTCCAGTTTCGAATCTTGGCAAGCAAAAAATATGAAATATTCCCTAGCTTTTCCTAATTTTTAAAATATTTTTACAAAATTCCTTGACTTCCCATGACTTGATTTTCTATTAGGTTATTGGGATTCCTGCATATTTCTCGATAAAAGTAGAAATACCAATATGTTCGTGATGTTAGCTATGACTTCTCATCTAATATTTTGATATTTGTAACAATACCTTTAAGGAAAAAGAGTCATGTGCTCCAGTCGGTATGGCGTCTGACTGTTACCCAGCAGACTCGGGTTCGATTCCCCTTGTCGATAATCTCAACTGGGAATTTTTCGGACATTGGTCCTGCATGAAAGCAGCTCTAAAGTCCACCCACCCTCTAATAAAATGCGTACAGTGGGATACATAAGTATTACCAAGCAAATTGTCCATCATGTTCATGCACTTTATTTTTCTCTGTGAGCGCGTAAAGAATTAAAACAAAACACCTAACAAACTGGCAACTTTTGAACTAGCATACGTAAAAATCTATTCCTTAAAAACACATGGTATGCAAGACAAAAATTAATGAAAATAGCCATGGACAATTTGCCGAGCAATACTTGTGGATCCCACTGTACTTGGGTGTACAGACGGCAGGAGCGCGGCCTTGCCTCCATATCCTCCAACATATCTTCAGGGCAAGTTGCAATGTGCAAGAGGTAGTTTAACCTTCTAACTTTAACGAAATACATTTAACCTTAGTACATTTCCTGTAAAATCGCTGTTATGAATACCGTATATCACTCATTCTATGATGCAGTCAATCTTGAAGCTGCTTAAATCTTGGATAGTGACGACAATGAGATTTCGTTTTAATCCATGAAGATGATTGGTAGCTATTAAACAGCAAATAGAACTGTGCTAGGTAAAACAATAGGAGTGTTCCTAAATTAAATCATACTTGGATCTGTTTTCATGTTGGCATCTGAGCACAATTTTATACAAGTTTCAATTTTTTAATTACATCTGATAACTTTCATTAATTTTCAAGTTCATAGTTATTTATTTTAAAGCAAACTAAATTACATAGTCTTAACTAAACTGCATAGTGTTGCAAAGCAATTATATTTCTGAAATTATCTCTTTTATGACCTACAAATACTATAGCCACTAAATTACTAATGTTGTGGTAACATCAGAATTTGCAATGTAAATAAAACGATGATGAAAATTCGTACGAGCTTCAGTGAAACCAACAGCGATATTTTAATTATCAATGATTGTAAATGTTTGTCCTTGATATTTCCTACCGTTTTAAGAACAAAGAATATTAAAATTGTTCATTCTCGTGTGTGGCGCCAACTTTACAAAAACATTACGTGAGCTCAACTCAAACTTGTTTCATAATTTTATACAAAAAATAATATGCTCTTCCTTATCCCTCTGATATTAACTTTCATCATATCGATATCAGTATAATTGTAGAGATCTAAAAAAGTGATTTTGAAATATTTTGTTAATAACAATCAATTTTCAATTAATCAGAAAAGTGTAGTGTAGCCTAATTAATAAAATACTTTAAACTTATGATTTCATAAACCTTTCGTTAAACTTGGAGACTTGGATTTATTTGACTGTGATAAATGCACTGAATTCATGATCATATACAAGTTTAGTGTTTCTGATTGTGTTGAAATTTGGCACAAAAACATCTGGTTTTATAATTCATGGGTATTCATCCATTGCTTCGTATCATTACTCATCATCGTCACAATTAGAGAAAAGTGGCAGAAAAGCGACGTAAAATAACCTATTTCAATCAATAATTCACTATGGGAAATATATTCCAACATGAAAGCATTATTTCGCTTCTATGCTCTGTAGTTGAGTAAGCGTCTACAATATGGTGGACATTGGACAAGAAATTTGGGAATCGATGATTTCAATAAGCAGTCCACCACGATAACAATAATAATACGTAATGATAATAATTGACGATTTATTGGGCCCACGGGACCATGTAGGTTGGCGCCACTGATTTATACTATGTATTCTGCATTAACACGAGAAGTGCATGTCTTCTGCTTTAGGGGAACTAAATAATGAATTTTGTTTAATTGATTTTCAATGTCTAATTTTGCAGTTTTGCAACATGCAGGAAAAACTAACAACGTGGTCTAAACACATTTGTTGCCGTGTAAGCTGATTGTTTTGCCCATAAAATGAAACCTTAATTAGCGTCAACTTATTAAGTCTTGGGAAATTACTAGCATTATTTTATTGCATGGCACTGCATGTATATGGCTGCAGTTTTGGTTTTATTGTACTTGCCAGATCTTGGGTGCTGATGCTTGTCGTGGCCCTGGTGTTTCTATTGTGAGTGTGTAACCCGCCTAATGTTCTACTTTCCATGTGTTTTCTTGCAGAAAATGAACGACGAAACTCTAACTTGCGAACCAATGGAACATCCAAAGGTTCTGCTGACGTCAGCCAAGTTCTATCACAATAGGGTATTGTTGCGTTCTGTATCTATATTGTATGATTTTATTATAATACTTGCGTGCCAATGCACATGAACTCTTTGTTTGTGGTACATGCATCAATACATATACTTATGAACTCTCTTACACATATATAAATCTATCATACAGAACAAATCCTCATACCTATTGAAAACCATGTAATGCATCAGAAAATGTCTGTATGTTGTGTATAGAATGTTTGCTAGTTGTATACGAAAAGATTGTTACAGAAGGTTGAGAAGAGTCTGTTACTTTCATATGTCTGTGGGTAGAATAGATAATATGTAACAATTGACCTGCATATTTGATATCTATCACCTAAATTTCTAGTCCAGATTCTATAAAACTTCTGGGAATTCATTTTCTTGAAGTTTCCACTCATTGATATGAGTAACAGATTCTTTCCTGGCGTGAGTTCCTTTGATTGGAAGTTGCAGCTGCATCTGTAGCTAACCTCCGAACAGTTAGTGCATGTTTTATGTCACCATGCATCCTTTGTAACCACAATAAGTACTTTTGTAATGTGATACATCCAACTGAACTGACTTTGGTAAAGTAACAGTTATTTTTCCAGAAATCAAAAGCACTCAGGTATCTCACAAATCTTCCCTTTTATACATTCACAGTACATCACACAAGTTATTCCAACACGTTCCAAGCATGGGCAATGTAAGCTTGACGTTTCGGAATGTATGTGGAACGAGAAATAGCGAATCAAGTAAGAATTTCAATGTTCGATGTGAAGTTTGTGTCGTGTTGCATACAAATTGTATTGTTGGAAGGTTTCTGACGAATTTTTCTTCATTCTTTCACAGTGGGGATGAGTATGGGCATGACAATGACCTTGAATCCAAACGGAGTAGGACTAGATACCACGCTAAAGGTAAGCAATCCTCCTACCAGTGGCCCAACTGCGCCCTTGCAACCGTCTCTGTCCAATCAGAAAACACCATCAGACACCGCCGCTTCTTCGAGCTCACCACCGACTAAACTTGAAGTTTAACTGTGCCCCTCTAGTGTCCAAACGATACACCCAACCATTCCGCAGAGCAGACAACTCGCAAACAAATCCACTCAAAGGTTCTAACTCCGTTCTTAAAAGATTATCAACTCCGATTCTACCCTCGTTTGTAACACGGAAACTGTTGGTGTCACGAGCGAAGCAGGAACAAGAAGAGGATGCTAGGCTAAATGTTTTGAGGGAGTAAGTTTAGGTCATGGACATACAATAAAGGGAGAAAAGATGTTAACAAAAAAAACATGAAACAGTGAACATTATTATTTGTACAGAACTTATTTAAATATTATCCTTCTGTGATTTTTACGCGATTGTTGAGTTGGTATAGTATGTAAGGTAATGTGTTGTAATGAGAACAGGCTGGATTCAACTTTCATTATTCGACACGATATATTGTGATCCATGCAATATGCAACTCTCGAGTATATAAAACAAATTTGGTCCAACATTACTTTGTGTAAGAATATTTTGATGTAATTTTGTTCCAACTGTTCATTTCTTCGTGAGTTTTCAACTTAATTTCAATTTCATATGGATCTTGGAGATCACTGACAAAGTAAAGTGCATAAAATACATATATGAAATGTTGATACGACAAAGAACATAGTTATATTTCCGCTTTGAAACGAAAGTGATCCAGAAAACAGAAAACACAAGTAGTAACACACTAACAAGTTATCTAATTGAAATGGGAAGTGTCGATAAATTCGCAAACACAACGCACATACAGAAACTTACGTCGCACATAACCACAGACACTAATATATATGTACGTGGAATTCACACGCCTTTTACAATTTTCTGAAAATGTATAACATGTCATTACAAAATTTATCTGTTTTATTATTAGGCACTACACTAATTTTTAACTAAAGATCGTGGTCTCCTCCTAATCATTCATCCAATATAGTTTAAGTTATATTGTCCAAGTATCTACAAATATGGTTCAATTGTTGTTATTGACGAATCCATCCAATGAAAGACAACTAAATAAAAAAAATCATCAGACTCCGTTTGATGTCGTCATAGCTTAGTATCTGTCAAATCTAAATAAAATTTCGACCAGTGGTAAGCGTACAAGTAGAAACGTATGTTCAAATTTGCATACTAAATTACCCGCTACAGTTAGTGGTCCGCATTGAAACATTCAACACCCCAGCTACAATTACATTTTTGTCAATATCGTTTCAGCTCATATGAACTATTTACTTCGATTGGTTTAATACCATGAAGACTTACGGGAAATAAAGTAAATACCATGCTGAACACAGAACAATATGGAACTATAGGTTATTATAATTTTCGTTTCATTTCATCGCAGCCTATTAAGTGCCTTTCATATACCGTGAATCTAACCCTTGATATGTAAAAAAACAGATTCAACTTTTGGTTTTGTTGAACGTGATAATTTTTCTGTGTTCTACCTTTACACGGAAAATTTGCGTGTACAAAAATTATTACCAATAATAATGATAATACAAGCTTGGTCTACATACTCCTCACATATTTAGATGTGCAGCACTTCAATAAATTCAATGGAATCGTGGTGGCATTGCATGTGTTGGAGCATATTTTTATGAAAAGGGATAGCAACGGGTTGTCATTGAAATAGCGTACAAAGAAACTTGAAAAATATGTCTCGATAAAGACTTAAATAATGTTTGTGTTAATCCAAAATATAATTTTATTCCGTTCTCTTTGAAGTCTTATTTCAACTGTGATTTGAAATCATACTTCTAAAAGACATATACAACGAGAAGTAATTTTCAACGTAAGACTTATTTTCATACACGTTTATCTTCGTTATACAACTCATTGCTTTATTCGTATCGCTAAATAATTACGCGAACAATATTACCAGTCATATCATTCTAATCGTTCATGTTATTTTTAAAATCTATAAAGCATACTTCTAAAAATGTTGTGTAAACTATGTTGGATGATTGTGCTACAATTGAACACATTCGTAGAATCACCTTATTAAGATATGTAAGAAAAATGAAACAATTGTACGTTACTAAATATAAACGAAGGGATATGGATCACACAAATGTATATATGCACTTTAAGTGTTATCATAAGCTTTTTTCTCACCGCCAGACACAAGTGTATACATAGAATAATAAATAATTGCATGGGGTGTTACGGGACCAACTAAATTTTCTCGGTTGGATTTATATGTTTATAAAAAATATTATTTCGCCTCCCAATGCAGATAAAAATAAGTCGACAGTTTGGGACGTGAAATAAACCGAGAAAATGCCTCGTTTGTGGATAAAATCCATGCCGTATGTACAAGAGGACGTCGGATGAGAATCGTTCATCTGTTTTTTTAATATTGTATTATATATAAATATATATATATAAATAAATAATATTAGATATACGTAAAAGGAACGTTATGGATATTTTGGCTACATCGTCTGTGGGTACAGAAAGCCGTAACAGTGTGATTACGTCATAACCCATGCTTTAAAATCACACCTTTACCAACCGTGGCCAACTGTCTCACTCCTAATTTTCCCCACAGAAATGTCTGTGTCTTTCTTCTGGGAGATGGCCCAAGGAAGGCACACATGTTGAATTAGTTGTTTTAACTTCACCTCGAGATAAGAGGAAGTTTATATGCAAAAAAACGTCTCTTTATCTTTGGATAGTTTTACTTGTCATTCGAGTGAAAGAAAGAGAAACGTTTGTAATTTTTAGCTCTTTTTTACGAGCTAACTTATCCTTATTGTTAATGTTTGTCATGTAAAGACCTACAAACGTGCGTCGATGATTGAGGGAAAATTTAACCAGTGCATTAACATTTGGCGTTTATAGAATCATAGGTTTAGAAACGTGACGCTTTACACACAATGCGAGGAATCTGTATTCTAAAACCAATCGAGAGAAAATTATGGTGTTTCAAACCGAACACACACATACAAACACGGGCTGGACAATGGCGCCATCTATACAAACTTCCACTTCCACCCTGTCATTTGCAAGAGGTAACACACTGATTTGAGGCGCACGTGAGTTGATGCGGTAAAGGAACAAAGAAACATTTATTACAAACTCATAGACACCGACATTTTATCCGCATATGTTATGTAGACCTTAAACGGCTTTTACATGTCATTCTGTGCAATAAAGATGTTACAACATAAAAGAAAAGATTAATGATACACATACGAAACACACAGATGATGTACTAAAGTTAAAACAAAGGTTTAAGATTCTAAGTATGTGTGTATGTAAACATTATTACATTATTAATAATATTACCACGGTTGTTACAGAAGTATTAAAAATAGAGGTTTTTTCAACTATATTCGTTTGCAAATTACAGAATATCATATCAGAAGACATCTGAATAAACTACAAATATCAATAAGATGAACTTTTTAAAAAATAAAGAATAGTGTGAAAATGAATATGATAATGCATGAGTAAAAACAAAAGAAAGAAACGACACGTGGATGCAATGCTGATCCCTGATTGGTTTCTCTAGATAAAGACCTTCGCAAGCCTACCAACCTAACAGGGGCTCAGCATTATCCAACATCAACCGACCAATTAACTCTTGGCTTGATAGGCTTGCCTTGCGTCGGCCAATCAGAGCTCAGCAACTTCCTCTCGTCCTTTTTTTCTTTTCTTTTAACTTTATTTTTTAAAAAAATCACAGTAAGTTACACTGTGGGCAGTTACCAAACTAACCTGCTTTCCACAATCACTTCGCCCTGTGTATTCACATTCTATATAAGTCACACGAAAGTGATATTTTACACAACTTAACGTTTTTTTAACTGTTTTTATGGACCTTTTACCACATTCTCGATTTACACGTGTCACATATTTTTCTTCACCCACCAGCTAATAATGTTGCCTCTACTATTGTGCTGCTCTAGCTTGAATATTACACAATATATATTACTTGTAAGCAACTTGTGAAAGTTTATAAACAATTCTGTTATTGCAACTAAGTTGCACGAACATGAAATTATTATTATTTTTCGCTGTGAAATGTTCAAGTTAAAGCGAATCAACTGTAAATGGCAAATTAAAAGAACCAAAAAGCTTGTTCTTAGTCAAGTTTGGTTGCTGTCCCAGAGAACATGTCGAAGAAAAGGGGGGCATGTGGCCCCCGTATGCTTTGTTTGTTTCCGCGGCTCTGCCGTATACTGCAGCAGTATGTTGCTGGATTCTACACTACTCACAACACACTTTGTAAATAAAGCCATCTTTGATGCGAAAATCTCTTGGTCTGTTTTCTTTGTGTTATTTAAACCTTTCCCTTATACGAGGAGCGTCCAGAAAGTAAAGACGCAAGCGCAATTTATGATCTTAACCCAGTGTGCGAATTAACGGGTTCCCCTCTCACAAAAAATTTTTACCCCCGCCAGAAGAATTTTTTTCTAACTCCCAAAGAAAATGAAATTGAAACCTGAAACAATTGCATCCTACTTCGTGTCTGAAGTTCTATTTTTAAATAGCCATCGTTTGACATGCAGAGGATTAACAAAAAAAAAAAGTCCCAGACTAGTGCTGTTTGCAAGTCTTCAGTGGAGATCACATTTCTCGCCGCACACTGCCATTGAGTTGAAAGGCCAATAGAAATTTGGTCAAGTTTTCTCAGTGTTGCCAGTTCAATGTCTCTTTCTGTGCATAAGTCTTGAGTTTTCTTAGAATGTATATTAGGAATTGTTTCTAAATGCAATGTCTATTCGTGTAAGGCCCCCACGTTGGGCGCCACTTTATGCTACTTTCTGATGGTGCAAACGTTTTATACCACGGAAAGATCTACAAGGTTGTTGTTTTTTTTTTTTTGTTTTTTTTTGTTTTTTTTTTTAGAAAGTAAACCAGACATTGAGCCTTCCAATGGAGACAGTTAATAAATTATATTATATCTTCATTTATGTTTCAACTTAGCAACTGTTTACAAGTATTAGGCGTATTGGGTAGGTAACACAAATTAGTCTGCATGTAAATGTAGTCATAATATTTAATGTTCAGGGTAAATGTCCTGTTCTAAATCACTTAGAACTGAAAAGACAACAGTTTAGTTTACTAACTGGCTACATACACAAATTTGCATCCCCCCAAAACCTCCGAAATGAAAAAAACATGCGTCCACTGATATAGTATCCCCCTAATAAAACGTTTAATTCGCACACTGTCTTAACCTATCGTATGTATATTTTTTGTGAAGTTTGCAATACTGCAAGCTAAGTTCTATTCTCCCAATTCAGAACTGTGCGTCACTACACTATAAAAAGTATGTAACGCCTTAACTGGTGTAAAGACAACGCCTAATAGTGTGTTAAAGGCTACAATATTTGGTGTGGTTTGATAGCCAAATGGTGTAACAAGACACCAAATTTGGTGCTAAGCACTGTTGCCACTACTTTGGTGGAAAGTCAGTTGCATATTTGTTAGAGTGTAGGTTACTAAGTTCCGAAGATCTCAGGTTCGAATCCCGACCTGGACATGGATGTTCTTTAGTAGTGTCTCTTCATAAATTTCATCTAATCATCTTCATCGTCGTGACTAGGTTAGAGTGGAAGAAAGCCCCGCTAAGTACAAATTTCATTTCTGGAGTTGGAGTTACCAATAAATCCATGTTACTAATAAAAGAGTGACTCGTTCATATTGCCTACGAAAGGCTAAAAATATACATTTTGTTATAAATTTTGAAAATGCAGGATGATTTTTATAGAACCGGTGTGGTGAATTTGGTAATGATGCTCCAGGTGATGCATATAACCGATCAAAATCTTAATCCGTGGGCCGTGTTGAGACGAGCGGCTAGGGGCAGCATTAGCACCTTGGAAATACATGCTAACAGCACCAAACCTAACCTACCTAACCTATCCACGCAGGCATATAATACCTGGAAAAAGCAAAACTCAATATGCTGACCAAGGCAGAAATTTATTTTATTATAAAACATAAACTAAACGTAACGTTCAAGGTCTTCTTCAGACTCTGTCAGAATGTGTACATAGGAGAAACGAAAAAGAGGCTGAAAGACAGGTTGAAACAACATGGGGATGATGAAGCTATATTTAAACACACGAGAGAAACAGGACATGTCATAGAGTGGGACGAGGCTAAGCAGATAGGAAGGGAGAAGAGACACCTAGTGAGAAAATGGAAGGAGTCCAAGGAAATAGAGAAGAAAGGTGAAGAAGACACAATGAACTGGAATGGGGGACTGAAGATAAACAAAGAATGGAAGAAGGTGTTAGAAAGTGTGGAAAGGACAAGAGAGAAAGAGGAGAGAAGAATGAAGGAAAAAGAGCGTGAGATAAAGAGTCCAACCACATTCTAGATGGAAGTAAGCCACCTGCTAGAATGTTCCACAACAACTTTCTAATAGTCTGGAGGGGAGTATTTTTGTGTATATATATCGTCCTGTTTTGTACCTTGTTACATTTGTACTTGGTGCAGAGTCTGAAGAAGACCTTGCTAGAAGGTTTAAACGTTACGTTTAGTTTATGTTTTATAATAAAATAAATTTCTGCCTTGGTCAGCATATTGAGTTTTTCATATCATGGAAACAAGGCTTAATGTTGTTATAACTGAAATAAGCATGTAAATATGTTAGGCAGCTCAAATTGGCAATTCGGGAAAAAAAACGCCGTTTGGTTATCAATGACAGACACTCGTAGATACAGAACTTTTATTATACACATTAGAAAAGTACAACATTATATTACTTTTGGACATAATCACCATTCAAATTGAGGCACTTGTCATAACGTTTTAAAAGGTTTGAAATACCTTCTGCAAAAAAAAATCTCCCGCCTGGGAACGAAGCCACCCTCTAACAGCATCATGAAGCGCATTGTCATTGTCGAAGCAGTGCGACGCAAGCCACTGTTTCATGTGTCTGAAGAGGTGGTAGTCGCTCGGCGCCAAATCTGGGCTATAGGGTGGATGATCAAAAACTTCCCAACGGAACTGCCCCAAAAGGCTTGAGTGCGTCCAGCGGTGATCTCATCGCCGGTCACAATTCTGTTAAGGAATTGTTCTAGTTCCTCGGCATAACGCGAGAGAAAGTCAAAAACAGAACCCATTCGGTGTTTTTTGTGTTCCTCAGAAAGGAGTTTTGGAACCCAACGAGCATAGAACTTGTGGTATCTCAACTTTTCTGTCACCACCTCATACAAAACAGTCAGAGAAATTTGGGGAAAGCGAACAGGAAGTTCAGATATATATATATATATATATATATATATATATATATATATATATATATATATATATACCCACTTCTTGCCGCATCGTGCACGTCAGTTCGTCCATCTTTAAACATGCGACACCTTTTCACGTACGATACCTTCACTCATCACGTTTGGTCTGTAAATATTACACAGTTCGCGATGAATCGCAGCTGCCGAAAGTTTTTTTTGCACAGAGAAATCGTATTACTGCACGCACTTCACATTTGGCGGGATTTTCTATTGGAGCGTTCATTTTCAATTGTTATAGCGGACGAATCAACTACAACACAACCTTCTCCTTCCACTGCTCACTACCTACTGAACTACTGCGCACAGCGCCACAGGACTCACGTCGCTATCCCCGGCTATTTCTCGCACATGCGCAAACGGAGGTTCTTTTTCCGAATTACCCTCGTATTAAGCTATTATATGTATTCGTGGATAGGTTAGGCAGGTCGGGTTTGGTGCTGTTAGCATGTATTTCCAAGTTGCTAATGCTGTCCCTAGCCGCTCGTGTGCTGAGTCGAATGGTGTGCGGATGGTTCGGTAGGTGGCAGCACTTATGCTGCAAGGTTCAAGGACATGTAGTGGTGAAGGTACGAACCTGTTTGCAGTGGGTCTCACTTATCGCACAACACTTGAGCAACATTGTGTTCTGACGTAACGGGAAAAGGCTCTTTAATTTTAGGCTAGGTTAGGCTAGCTAGCTATATTTAGTTCTCTTAGCCTAAATAATATTTTTTCATTGTATTTATGCTAATGGAACCTAACCTAACAGGCCTAACCTCGTAGGCATCCCTCGTCTGACGTCAGAACACAAGGTAGCATAGCGAAACTGTTGTACGGAGAGGAAGACCCGTTTGCAGTGCCCAGGAGACAGTCATGTACTACAGGCACTGTTGAAGAGTGATTGTTTCTCGTCCGTACGTACTGGGTGACAGAATCGATTACCAACACACAATTGGAATTATATAAATTACGTTAATATATATATATTAACGTAATTTATATAATTTATAACACCCCACCACTCACAGTTTTCGACAAGCCTGGCGAAAGCACAACCTATATATTTTTTGTGGCACTGTCAACACTTTTTTCGGGACCTGGCAACACTGCAGGTCACGCTTACTCTTCGTTCTTGTCACCAAGTTCTACAACGTCTGTCTACTCCTGAAGATGTGACATACCATCACGAAAATTTGAAGTCTTTCTGCGTCCGGTGAGTGTTTCCTCTCTCCTCATTTACTTTATATATATATATATATATATATATATATATATATATATATATATATACTGTATATATGGTATATTTTATATTACAGGTCATTTTGTAGGGCTGGTTCTATAAGAATCATCCTGTATTTTATTGCTTTCATATAGTTACATTTTTCAATATAATCATGATAATGGTGCGTTTTTTTTAGCGTATGTGAGATATTATTATTTCCAGCTTACTAATGTAAACAAGCAGTGATGTCACTTCCTTTTCTGTGAACACCAGTGGCGTATCTTCCTGGGTAAAATCGGTAAGGATTTGTATGTGTGTGCGTGTCTGAAGTCTCCCCAATAATGCAGTAATTATCACTATGTTGTCTTGTGCCTTCAATGGGTTCAGGATATGATTCCAGTGAAGACGCATTGCCACGTTATACTAGCTCTAGTCCCTATTGGTCTATTTGAGTACAAAACCCTTTATATCAAGAAAACGTTGGACTGGTATGTTACACCAAAATACTCGTCTGAGCTTATAACTCGCAAAAAAGGAAAGCCATTGTTATTATAACTAGTAACTCGAAACATTTGAGCCTGAAATAGACAAAATACATATAAAAGTAAATGATTTTGTAAGACAAGGATTTGAATTTATGTACCAAAGCGGAACCGTAATACTTGAACAATCAGGATTTAGAAAAAAATGAATGAGGTTAGATATAGAAGTTTCTGTTTTCCAATCTGTCAGAAAATTACATCCAATATACTACACTTCTCACAAAATGTTTGGAATATTGTTATATTAGGCAATAGGTGATAGGCACGTTGGCATATGTCTGCGAAAACACAAGAACGTCAACCACAGAGACAGATACCATATCGTCGGTCCAATGACATAACGACGTATCTCATTTTTTGCGAAATTGAGTTATTAACATCGTTGTGTTCATACCGGTGTCCTGCATCACCTGGCAAATCGGCGTATCTCAAATCCAATTAATAAGGAAGTTAGGAATATTTTTTGATTTTGCGTATCTCAATTTGTTAAAAAATTTGGTATGACATAGCGGCGTATCTTGACTTCCGTCGTTATGTCACATAAAGTAAATCCTAAACTGTTTCGCAAGTTGGCGTATCTCTTTTTGCTTACAGCAGAAAAATCCAACAATCGGGGCCAATAGACTCATAAAGAGGAAAATAAGCAATGCAGAAATGTATATTTCAGTATTTACAAATCAGCGGTCACAATCTTAACAATAGCGAAACGGTCTAACAGATGATAGTTCAACTACAGGGAAGGTAGTTAGGAAAAGAAGATTGCTGAAACCCCCCTGCACAGGGTGCACCCAGAAAGGAAGAAAATGTTATGTACAATGAGAAATCAGGAATAATTATTTTAAATTGATTTTTCGATCTTGGAAACTTGCAACGTCAGAGGAAGTACGTAGCACGACACGTTGATGTAGAAGATACGAGACAAAAAACCACAAAACAAGCATCGAGACGTACAAAAACACAATTTTGCTATCTTTCTCTGGATGGAAGAAGGCTGAAGGTTTGCAAGAAGATGTTTTTGAATACTCTTGGAATTAGCGAACGATTTATACGTACGACAGTGAACAACATTCAAGAAACAGGCATATTACTAACTGAAAAACGAGGTGGAAGATACAAACATTTGAAAGAAAATGACGAGAGGAAACGGAGTATAGTAGAAGATTACATAAATCGCTTTCCACGAATGGAGTCTCACTATTGTAGAAAATATTCAACAAAGGAGTATCTGCATTCTGATTTAACTGTAAAGAAGATATATGAGATGTACAAGGAAGAGATCGACACAACATGTCAAGCATCTTTGCAAACATACACAAATGTTTTCAAGGGTATGAATCTTGCATTTCATCAACCCAAAAATCATCAGTGTGGTTATGCATTACGTAGAATGCGGGATCTGATGAAGATAAAATGAATCTAGAAGATAAATTTAAGCAGCACGTTGCAGAGAAAAGTAAAATGAGAGAATTGAAAGCAATAAGTAAGACTACAGCGACCTGTTCTGCTTTTTTTGATCTGCAACAAGTAATTCACTTGCCTATGTCGAACCACTCATCGGTGTTCTACAACAGATGTCTGGCTAACTACAACTTCACTGTCTATGAACTGAACACGAACAATTGTCATTGTTTCTTGTGGCATGAATGAATCAGCAAGCGTGGATCATGTGAAATAGCAACATGTCTCTACACCAGTATCTAATGAAAGTGGACCAAGAAAAGAAGAATACAGTCCACTTTTATGCTGACAGTTGTGTTGGCCAAAACAAGAATAGGATTGTGGTGGCTGCATGTAATGCTAAAAGCAGAGAATATGAAATAAATTGTGCTCAGATGTTTTGAGCCTCATCAGGTGCAAAATGAGGGAGACTGTGCACAGTGCAATCTCCAGATCGTTACGGAAAGTTGGAGAGATATTTGTCCCCTCTCAGCTTGTACCCATCATAAAACTAGCCCGAAGAAACCATCCTTACATCGTGCACACAATGCAGATGGAAGATTTTCTGAATTCTAAGGCAATTGCTGAAGATCTGAGGCTTTTCCAGCTTAAGAAGACCGATGATGGTATTAAGTTCAGTTGGAAAGAAATACGATTGCAGAGCAACAACCCAGATACTATCTACATAAAAACAAGTTTACTGCAAGAGAATCCAACAAAAATTGTAGTAAAGAGATGTAATACTAAAGATATAGCTGCGAGAATGTCACCTCCATTGAACAAAGAATCTGTGAAAATAGCGCAAGAGAAATATGCAGATTTACTGTCAATGTGTGAAGGTTCTTTTCCCGTTGTTCTAGACAGTGACTGCAAAAACTTTTACGCAAATTTGAATAACAGAATCTGTTCTCCACTCTATTCCACAGAAATGTTTTATTCATGTTTATGTAATGTAGCCAAATTATAGCTACATATACTCATGTATAGCTTTTTAATTGTAGTTGTAGTGAAGAGTTTTGTAATTTGTACACGTACTTAAAGCATGTAAATCTAAAGAACTTCAAAATAAAAATAACCATTTACTTTGAACAAAAAAGCGTCATGAACAATAAAAACATAAATATTATATAGTTTTGTTCACATTTTGACTAAAAAGAAGATTTCTCAAATCATGAAGCTGTAACTTGATACTAATTTGCATGTCGTATCTCAAAGATATTTCTGTGTGAGTAATTATTTTGATCTGACATACCGACGTATGTCAAGAAATTATGAAATTTCAAGCACGTAACGCAACACATGTAACATTCAACCACACTATTTTACAGCAGAAACATAATACAATTTAATAACAAAACAAAATTTGTTATGGGATAAATAGTTTTCTCGCAAACATCTACGAAAGTGTGTGCGAAAACGTTCTTTGCTTCTCCTGAAAAGTTGGAAAAAATGAGATAGGTCGTTATGTCATTGGACCGACGATATGTTGTTGCATAGGCGTAACTTGGCGGGACAAGGGGGGCACTTGCCAACCAAAAATTTTCAGATTTATTAAAATTTACAAGTTAGGAGCCCTGAGGAGCGAAGTAATAAACAGTAATATTTGTAATTTAGCAAACGTCAGTTATTTAGCAAATAATCCTGGACGCTGTTTTTATGGGATGGAAAACTTTTCGAGTCTCTTACTAAAAAGTTTAGCTCCAGGTTTGATTCTGCCCCCTCAAAATTAGCAACAGTTTAATTCTGCACACTAAAAATTAGGTCTATTTGATTCTACACCCTCAAAATTAGGCCCAGTTTGATTCTACACCCTCAAAATTAGGCCCAGTTTGATTCTACCACATGAAAATTAGGCCCAGTTTGATTCTACCAAATCAAAATTAGGCCCAGTTTGATTATACACCCTCAAAATTAGGCCCAGTTTGATTATACACCCTCAAAATTAAGCCCAGTTTGATTATACACCCTCAAAATTAGGCCCAGTTTGATTATACACCCTCAAAATTAGGCCCAGTTTGATTCTACCCCATGAAAATTAGGCCCAGTTTGATTCTACCTCATCAAAATTAGGCCCAGTTTGATTCTACACCCTCAAAATTAGGCCCAGTTTGATTCTACCTCATCAAAATTAGGCCCAGTTTGATTCTACACCCTCAAAATTAGGCCCAGTTTGATTCTACACCCTCAAAATTAGGCCCAGTTTGATTCTACACCCTCAAAATTAGGCCCAGTTTGATTCTGCACCATCAAAATTTAGGCCCAGTTTGATTCTACACCATCAAAATTAGGCCCAGTCTGCCCCCTTAAAATTAGCCACAGTTTTATTCTGCACCCTCAATATTAGGTCTATTTGATTCCACACCCTCAAAATTAGGCCCAGTTTGATTCTACACCATCAAAATTAGGCCCAGTTTGATTCTACACCATCAAAATTAGGCCCAGTTTGATTCTACACCCTCAAAATTAGGCCCAGTTTGATTCTACCAAATCAAAATTAGGCCCAGTTTGATTATACACCCTCAAAATTAGGCCCAGTTTGATTATACACCCTCAAAATTAAGCCCAGTTTGATTATACACCCTCAAAATTAGGCCCAGTTTGATTATACACCCTCAAAATTAGGCCCAGTTTGATTCTACCCCATGAAAATTAGGCCCAGTTTGATTCTACCTCATCAAAATTAGGCCCAGTTTGATTCTACACCCTCAAAATTAGGCCCAGTTTGATTCTACCTCATCAAAATTAGGCCCAGTTTGATTCTACACCCTCAAAATTAGGCCGTTTGATTCTACACCCTCAAAATTAGGCCCAGTTTGATTCTACACCCTCAAAATTAGGCCCAGTTTGATTCTGCACCATCAAAATTTAGGCCCAGTTTGATTCTACACCATCAAAATTAGGCCCAGTCTGCCCCCTTAAAATTAGCCACAGTTTTATTCTGCACCCTCAATATTAGGTCTATTTGATTCCACACCCTCAAAATTAGGCCCAGTTTGATTCTACACCATCAAAATTAGGCCCAGTTTGATTCTACACCATCAAAATTAGGCCCAGTTTGATTCTACACCCTCAAAATTAGGCCCAGTTTGATTCTACCAAATCAAAATTAGGCCCAGTTTGATTATACACCCTCAAAATTAGGCCCAGTTTGATTATACACCCTCAAAATTAAGCCCAGTTTGATTATACACCCTCAAAATTAGGCCCAGTTTGATTATACACCCTCAAAATTAGGCCCAGTTTGATTCTACCCCATGAAAATTAGGCCCAGTTTGATTCTACCTCATCAAAATTAGGCCCAGTTTGATTCTACACCCTCAAAATTAGGCCCAGTTTGATTCTACACCCTCAAAATTAGGCCCAGTTTGATTCTACACCCTCAAAATTAGGCCCAGTTTGATTCTATACCCTCAAAATTAGGCCCAGTTTGATTCTGCACCATCAAAATTTAGGCCCAGTTTGATTCTACCAAATCAAAATTAGGCCCAGTCTGCCCCCTCAAAATTAGCCACAGTTTTATTCTGCACCCTCAATATTAGGTCTATTTGATTCCACACCCTCAAAATTAGGCCCAGTTTGATTCTACATCCTCAAAATTATGCCCAGTTTGATTCTGCCCCCTCAAAATTAGATCTATTTGATTCTGCACCCTCAATATTAGGTCTATTTGATTCTGCACCCTCAATATTAGGTCTATTTGATTCCACACCCTCAAAATTAGGCCCAGTTTGATTCTACACCATCAAAATTAGGCCCAGTTTGATTCTACACCATCAAAATTAGGCCCAGTTTGATTCTACACCCTCAAAATTAGGCCCAGTTTGATTCTACCAAATCAAAATTAGGCCCAGTTTGATTATACACCCTCAAAATTAGGCCCAGTTTGATTATACACCCTCAAAATTAAGCCCAGTTTGATTATACACCCTCAAAATTAGGCCCAGTTTGATTATACACCCTCAAAATTAGGCCCAGTTTGATTCTACCCCATGAAAATTAGGCCCAGTTTGATTCTACCTCATCAAAATTAGGCCCAGTTTGATTCTACACCCTCAAAATTAGGCCCAGTTTGATTCTACACCCTCAAAATTAGGCCCAGTTTGATTCTACACCCTCAAAATTAGGCCCAGTTTGATTCTATACCCTCAAAATTAGGCCCAGTTTGATTCTGCACCATCAAAATTTAGGCCCAGTTTGATTCTACACCCTCAAAATTATGCCCAGTTTGATTCTGCCCCCTCAAAATTAGATCTATTTGATTCTGCACCCTCAATATTAGATCTATTTGATTCTGCACCCTCAATATTAGGTCTATTTGATTCCACACCCTCAAAATTAGGCCCAGTTTGATTCTACACCATCAAAATTAGGCCCAGTTTGATTCTACACCATCAAAATTAGGCCCAGTTTGATTCTACACCATCAAAATTAGGCCCAGTTTGATTCTACCAAATCAAAATTAGGCCCAGTTTGATTATACACCCTCAAAATTAGGCCCAGTTTGATTATACACCCTCAAAATTTAGCCCAGTTTGATTATACACCCTCAAAATTAGGCCCAGTTTGATTATACACCCTCAAAATTAGGCCCAGTTTGATTCTGCCCCCTCAAAATTAGATCTATTTGATTCTGCACCCTCAATATTAGGTCTATTTGATTCTGCACCCTCAATATTAGGTCTATTTGATTCCACACCCTCAAAATTAGGCCCAGTTTGATTCTACACCATCAAAATTAGGCCCAGTTTGATTCTACACCATCAAAATTAGGCCCAGTTTGATTCTACACCCTCAAAATTAGGCCCAGTTTGATTCTACCAAATCAAAATTAGGCCCAGTTTGATTATACACCCTCAAAATTAGGCCCAGTTTGATTATACACCCTCAAAATTAAGCCCAGTTTGATTATACACCCTCAAAATTAGGCCCAGTTTGATTATACACCCTCAAAATTAGGCCCAGTTTGATTCTACCCCATGAAAATTAGGCCCAGTTTGATTCTACCTCATCAAAATTAGGCCCAGTTTGATTCTACACCCTCAAAATTAGGCCCAGTTTGATTCTACACCCTCAAAATTAGGCCCAGTTTGATTCTACACCCTCAAAATTAGGCCCAGTTTGATTCTATACCCTCAAAATTAGGCCCAGTTTGATTCTGCACCATCAAAATTTAGGCCCAGTTTGATTCTACACCATCAAAATTAGGCCCAGTCTGCCCCCTCAAAATTAGCCACAGTTTTATTCTGCACCCTCAATATTAGGTCTATTTGATTCCACACCCTCAAAATTATGCCCAGTTTGATTCTGCCCCCTCAAAATTAGATCTATTTGATTCTGCACCCTCAATATTAGGTCTATTTGATTCTGCACCCTCAATATTAGGTCTATTTGATTCTACACCCTCAATATTAGGTCTATTTGATTCTACACCCTCAATATTAGGTCTATTTGATTCTACACCCTCAATATTAGGTCTATTTGATTCTACACCCTCAAAATTAGGTCTATTTGATTCTACACCCTCAATATTAGGTCTATTTGATTCTACACCCTCAATATTAGGTCTATTTGATTCTACACCCTCAAAATTAGGTCTATTTGATTCTGCCCCCTCAAAATTAGATCTATTTGATTCTGCACCCTCAATATTAGGTCTATTTGATTCTGCACCCTCAATATTAGGTCTATTTGATTCTACACCCTCAATATTAGGTCTATTTGATTCTACACCCTCAATATTAGGTCTATTTGATTCTACACCCTCAATATTAGGTCTATTTGATTCTACACCCTCAAAATTAGGCCCAGTTTGATTCTACACACTCAATATTAGGTCTATTTGATTCTACACCCTCAATATTAGGTCTATTTGATTCTGCACCCTCAATATTAGGTCTATTTGATTCTACACCCTCAATATTAGGTCTATTTGATTCTACACCCTCAAAATTAGGCCCAGTTTGATTCTACACACTCAAAATAAGGCCCAGTTTGATTCTACACCCTCAAAAGTAGGCCCAGTTTGATTCTACACTTTCAAAATTAGGCCCAGTTTGATTCTACACTCTCAAAATCAGCCACAGTTTTTTTTCTGCACCCTCAAAATTAGATCTATTTGATTCTGCACCCTCAATATTAGGTCTATTTGATTCTACAACCTCAAAAGTTAGATCCCAAGTTACGCCAATGTATTGTTGCATTCCAAGGCTCTGCCTATCATCTAATGCCTAATGTAAAAATATTCCAAACCTTTTGTGATTGTATATTTTTAGTACATGATTGTTTATTGGCCACACGCAAATGTAGCCCACATAAAGTAGAATGAGCATCCTGAAGGAATAATTACAATTATTTCATGAAAGAGCACCCGCAAGTGGGGACAGAGAGGCGCTTCCTTCCCCTCTTCCCCTCAAGAATGGCGATGTGTAATTTACAGGCTCTTAATTACAGCAATTAACTATCATGCATGACCAACAAAATAACGAGAGAACTTTTTCATCGGACATATTAGAACCATGTTGATTACCCGATAACGAAATTTCTCGACACGGTGAAAATATCAAATTCTATATACTATTTTCCTCCTCAAGTATTGTTTTTGCACTTTAGGAATGAAAATTGTAAATATCAAGAAATTAACGAGTTGTAAACACTTTTCATTTCTCCACTGTTTGTAATTCAGAAAAGTTCGATAATCGTTTCTCGAAGTTCTGACCTGACATTGACAAATCATATGCCATCTTTTGAATTACTTACATTTTCATTTTTTCAGTACCCTCCGGCGCGTGAAAACGTGAGGGAGATGGACTTAAGGGTGAACTTGTCAACAACGCCAAAGCATGTTCAATTTCAAGTTTATGATTCGTAAAATTAAGTAATTATATATAACAATAGCAAAAACAAAAAGGTAAAATATAAGTGTCTATGGTTAATGGGAAAGATTAAATCTTACTCCCCCCCATCCCCCGCCAGAGAAAAAATCATACGGGCGTCTTTGATCTCGTGTAGTACATAAGATTAATTATATTTATACTTGGTACAGAGTCTGAAGAAGACCTTGCTAGAAGGTTGAAACGTTACGTTTAGTTTATGTTTTTAATAAAATAAATGTCTGCCTTGGTCAGCATATTGAGTTTCAAGAAGTGAAAATGATAGATTGGAATTTTGATTATTATGTCAGTGAAAATTCGTTAAGTTTCTAACAATAATAATGAACCTACTTGTACAATGTATGTAATTTTCATTGGTCATGCGAAGAGTTGAAATAAATATCTCATAAATTCTCTCATGCCTTACTCGTCAACATCACAAAAATAGGAAGTGTTCAGTAATTGAAAATGTTATTTATTATCGCAGCGGGCACACTAGCAAATATAATGTATTAATTTTCGCACTCGTAGAAGTGTTACAAGGAATAGAATCAGACGTTGCAATGCAACTTTCTTTCGATAGGACTGTTCGGAAGTTTTCGTGAACATCTGTCAGGGGGGACAATTCGTTTCCCTGACTAATCCAACCGCACGTAGTATTCCAGAGTCCAGACAATCGCTGATAATTGGGTACAATCTACAAACTACTTACAAGTTGATGCAGAAAAAGGAGAATACAATAGTTCATCTTTTTAAAAGTTGTTGCACTTGTTAAGACATAATGGTAGGGGTGCAATCAGCATGACGCGATGTTGCCAAGTTTAAACTCAAGATCACTGTCGTAAACCAGCTGTGCCTGGCCAATTATTCACGAGCTACTGGTTCTAGGCACTGTATATGCCTACCTGAGAGAGGTTGGCTATATGCACGTTCATTCGAAAGGGTGCCTAATTTACAATTCGCAAAAAATGAACATATAGTAGGCAACCTTGACAGCAGTGTTTAAAGTGGTTTCAGTCAATAGCCGGAATCAACCAGAAATGAATAGACACGAGTAAATAGTAGTAGAACTATTAATAATAATAAATGCATATGAAAATAACAATGGTGATATTATTATCATTATCATCAGTGCCTTCTCTTCAAGTTCATTTGTTGTTATTGTGTTCATCGTAAGAACTACTCTACATAAATTATCGTGCATTCATGTCGACATGCACACGTACACACATATTTATTCATTTAAAATAAAATGTTTTTGGTTTTATTGTCACCTATAAAAAGGTGCCAGGAGTACCGCCGAAAAAGGCACTGATTTATTATTATTTTTGATTCAAAGTAAATATATAAGCACAAGATCTATCACAACTGTTATTTCAGTAAATTAGGTTCTCATTTACATTAGACGAATAGCACTTACCGAAATATAATACTTTTTCCAAATTTTCGGACTGCCCATCGACAGGAGACAAATTTTGTAGAACGTTGTCTTTTTCTCCATGTCTATTATTTACAAGACTTAATGTAAGAACGGATTCACTTTTTTGAAGCGCATTAAATAAATAAAATGAATGTCCAATGTCGCAGCAGGAACCGAGTTCCGATTCGTTCCGGCTCACTTTAGGCCCTGCCTGGACCACTGTACTCCCTTGTGAAATTATATCGAATTATTTTTAACTTACGCATTTTGATGTTTTATGCGCGGAGACCACAAATAACCGAGATATTTGATCCCAAAGTAACGCCCACAGCCACGTAAGTAGAACACCTCCTTTCTCGGAGTACTTTCGCCGTTTTTTATTTGTAAAAACAACTTGTAGGCACAAATACCGAAAAAAACACGTGCAAATGACAACGTCACCAAACTTAGCACCCCTAACCTAATGCGATCGTCGAAAAGTGCTATTGGTGTCAAATATCACACACCTAACACCAGTGGCGCAACTTTTGCCCCCGCACTATGCTAAACCTTATATACAAAGTTAAATATACTGTCTATGTCCCCCGGTTTTCGAACCCAATCGTCGCCACTGCCTAACACCAATCATAAACGCCAATAAATCTAGCACTCCTAACGATAGTTTCACTTTTTATTTGCTTTCATAAGTTTTTAGTCCTTCGTACTTGATATAATTTATTTTATACACATGTCTGTTGACACAAATTTCGGAGTCTTTGTGATTACTAGACCTCTGATTTTTAGGTTGTAAAAAAATGTGCTTTTTGGTTCCTAAAATAGGCTCTAAAAATCCTAAAATAGGTTCTAAAAATCCTAAAATAGGTTCTAAAATCCTAAAATAGGCTCTACAAATCTTAAAATAGGCTCTAAAAATCCTAAAATAGGCTCTAAAAATCCTAAAATAGGCTCTAAAAAATCCTAAAATAGGTTCTAAAAATCCTAAATAGGATCTAAAATCCTAAAATAGGCTCTAAAAATCCTAAAATAGGTTCTAAAAATCCTAAAATAGGCTCTAAAATCTTAAAATAGGCTCTAAAAATCCTAAAATAGGCTCTAAAAATCCTAAAATAGGTTCTAAAAATCCTAAAATAGGCTCTAAAAATACTAAAATAGGTTCTCAAAACATTAAATTAGGCTCGAAAAATCCTAAAATAGGTTGCAAAAAGACATAATTTGGTACAAAATTCCTGAAAAATACTGATTAGACACAATCGTTAAAAACAAAATTTCACAATAACCGTAATAACCAAATATTAATTTTCTAAACAAATTTTCAATTCTTTATACGTGGGTCGTTCAATATATAAGTTTCCGTATGCTGTAGAAAAATGTATTTTTAAGATACATTAGAAAACTATACATAGATGTGTAGGAGGATCCTTCCTCAATTCTCCACATAATCCCCATAGAGATTCAAGCATTTGTCCCACCGTTGCACCAATTGGTCCATACCCTTTGCAAGAAAATCAGGGCTCTGGCTATTGAGCACTATTCTCACATTCCGCTTCACTTCTTAATCTGTTTCGAAACGGTAACCTTGCAATTAAGACTTTAACACCGGAAAAAGAATGGAAATCACTTGGCGCTAAATCGGGGCTGTATGGAGGGTGCGGCAACTGTTCCCACCCCAATTCTTCAATTTTGTGTTGTGTTTGCACTTCTGAGTGGGGCCAAGCGTTATCGTCAAGAAGAATGACACCAACTGACAGGAGACATGGTCGCTTATGTCGAATTGCGTTTTTCAGTTTATCCAATGTTTGACAATAACGGTCAGCATTAATTGTTCTTCCTCGTTCCAAAAAGTCCATAAGCAGAACGCCCTTAGCATCCATGCTTCTGGACTCCTTATCACGCGAGCCCGCGTTTTCCGAACAAGCATTTACTTTTCGCCCTTGAGCGCATGCGCCTTCACGTCTGATAACGAATCGATTGTTGTTCCTTGTAGACGAAGGATGGCGCTTGTCAACCATGTGCTTCTTTTTAATGGCATTGCTTTATACAATATTTTATAGCACAGGGAAACTTATATATTGAACGTCCCTAGTATCAATTTCAAAATTATCTACAAATTATACAATACTGCACTTGTGCTGTTAGAGAAAGTTACTTGTCGGTATGAAAAATAAATTACGTATGTATAATTTACTGCACAATATCAGGGTGGCTACTCACTTGGAATTCCTTGAATTCCGGGAATTATGCGTGAATTATTTGCTCTGGAAATTATTCATGAATTTTGGCAAGACATGAAAAAAGGTACAACCGGATGTTTTCTCTAGTTCCATTTTTTCTCCTTAGACGCGAAAAATTGCAACTTTTATTATTCCAAATCCCATTAAATTTATACATGTTTATACATGCCCTGAGTAAAGTTTATCTCAGTTTAGCTTTTATTTTATTTTATTTTTGTAGGAAGAAAAAGAAAGCTACATGGAAAATAAAACAAAATTTTCTCAATCCGCTAACTTAGTTAGTGTCTTTTGCAGAACAATCTATCTGACAGACGAAAGATTATTACAAAATAATGTATCTTGAAGTTGATAAGGTAAATTTACAAACGCTTTACATTGTAAGGTCTGATCTGTTACATGCTGGACTAAGGGTGGCATTTTGTGCCACTTTACTATTCCGCTACATTTGTTAGTTATGTTGCACTACTAGTATGTTTTGTTTAATATAAGTCATAGTTTGTATAATTTTAATGTTTGTTAAATTTATTTTTTTAATTTGAAATGTAAGTAAGTCATATTTTGTATATTTTTAATGTATGTTAAATATTTTTTTTATTTGGAAATGTACATCTGCATATTTATTATTAAGAATAATAGAATAATACATTATAACATTATAACACATTTCAGTTCTACATTGTCAGTAAATTACAGTTCCTCAGCATTACTCACTATTATTAGAAATTACACAGTTGTCACACAGTTATCTGAACTTTCATGCAGTGTCTTCCACAGACACATTTACCACAGTCATTGCATGAAATTGTAGTTTGTGAGAGTTTGTCTCTTCTTTCTCCATTGGAAATGCAAATGTAACACCTATTTCCTTTTCTCGAAGCAGTTGCATAAGTATCTATGGGATAGTCAACCGTCGACCTAATTTTCCTTTGAAGCACGTTTTCCATTGCCGTACCTGTATTTGCATTCAATCCCTCAATGTTCTTTGCTCTATCTGCTACATGTGGCTCAATCAACTTCAGTTTAAAAATTAAAATGGAGATAAAATTTTCTCTTGAATTTTAGCAAATATGAAAATACACATCTGAATTGACAATAAACAGGATTTTTAATTCAATTGCTCAAGGCAGTTTCGATTACCAATACAAAAACTTCAAAAGTGGTACTTTATGCCACACCTTGGTCCTGCTAGGGTTAATATTTTTGTGTATGGAAGGGAGTGTTAGAGTCGGTAATACGTAAGAGAGAGAGTCGGTAATACGTAAGGTTGGAATAGAGAAAACATCTGCTTGTATCCTTGAATTTTTGGAAAGTTCGGCTTGAAAACCAGGAATTATACTTGGAATTATATTTTATCATGGTCCTATTGACCACCTTTTGCGTTATCCACACTCAAACTCCACCTCTTGCCTGTGAGGACCAACAGAATCATAGTCAGTAGTGCGATTGTAATCAAGGGAAGGCACATAGTGGTTCGGATTCCACTTTAAACTGTAGGTCCAGTCCCGATTAGCATTACTGTGCATAAAGTGGAATTAAAACATCAAATCAATCAATCAATTAAAGCAAATTTGAATGCTGGGACATTATTTCGCAAGGCGTGAATGCCAGAAAGGACCAAACTGACACGAGAGTGAGCAAGGCTGCACAGATCAGAAGTTTGCACTTGGGACTGTGCAGGAAGAGACGATTGGGTGCCAAAACTGAGAATGGGGAGGAGGGGAGGGGGGCAGTTTACTTTATCTTAGTAGGCAAGGCTTAGCATTAAAAGTCTATAGTTCGGGGGTAAAAAGTAGGGGGAACTGTCCCCTTTCGCCGCCACTGTGTACAGGTAACAGTGCGTCAGACATTTTGTTTTGTTTAGAGCTTTGATAAACATCATATACTTAGAGGGAGGGAAATCGTAAGGAAACATGTTTCAAACATGCCAGTCATGGAATTATTTCGCCACCAAACCTAGTAAATACCTGTGAGATATAAAAATCCTGTAAAACCTAATATATATATATAAAGGTTTAATTTAGGCACAAACCTAAAATAAGTTTTAACAAGCAAAATAGGTTATTTTAGGCACTTTAAAACTTAGTTGGTTTGTTTTTTAAAGAAACGCCGATATAACTTATTTCTTATTTACCTGCAAAGGAAAAAATAGGTTGAAAACCTAAATCCAACGTCTAGTGATTTCTTACTGAATCTTGTGTCGAGAACAATATTTCCCTTCCATTTACTATATATTACATACATATACATATTACATACATATATTACACTCCTATTATTTTTTTATTGCGAGCAGCCATTCGTTTACTGCCTTCTTGTACAGGGTCAACGAAGTTAGTAGTAAGTATATTGATACACTTGTAAGTTGAATTGTATCTTCTGCAAATATGGTGTATAAAGAAACAAACTTGAGGCGAGTGTACACCGACTGTTCCTTCTATCTACTTCGAATGCGGGGGTGTGTGAAGGGGTGGAACGTTCGTTGTTAGGTGGGTCATGTTTAGGGCTCTTAGCATTAAAATAATGACCCTAACGCCTGATCATGTAACGTCTGTTCTCAAGCAAGGAACCCCCTTCGAGCCTCACATGAAAACACACTAAAAAACTATGTTTTAGACGACCGTGGACGAAGAAAAAGCGCGGACATTCGCCTAATCTACTTTTAAAATTATAATTTATCCAGTAAATAATACTTAGTGAAGCTTTTAACTGTGCTAATTTAGTTTCTCCAAGATTCGAACTTACCCCCATAATCATTGCCGATATACAAATGCACTTCATAATACTCTTACAAAACTTGTGAAAAATCATTACGGAACCGTTACCGGTTGCAATATTTACAATTCGTTAAAAAAAATGTACATTTAGTACAGCGGGTACAGAAATTACATGCCACAAGTTTTTCAAAGTATTACTCATTGTAACATTTCTTTGATGACATGGAACTATTTCAGGAGCCGTGGACCTACTGTACAGTGGGATCCATGAGTATTACCGTGCAAATTGTCCATCACCATGTTCGTGCATTTTTTTTGACCCAATAAGAGCTTCAAGAATTAAAAGAAAACTCAAAACAAGCTGTTGACAACTTCTGCACCGGCATACATAAAAATCCATCGCTTAAAAACACAGAGGATGTAAGAGAAAAATTAATGAAAATAGTCATGGACAATTTGTACGGTAATACTCATGGATCCCACTGTACCCCTTCGAAAATTACGTTCAATTTTTTTAATCGACAGATTTCGATGTTTCATGTAATATAAAGTTAGTTCCAGCGCGCGAAAAACACAAATAACCGATATATTTAGTACCAAAGTATAGCCCGCGGAACTGAACAAAACCGTCTAAAATTGCTATTAGCACCAAACCTAACGACGTAAAATTATAAACACCTATAAAGTTAATTTCACTTCTATTTTGGTTTCATAAGTTTTCAATTCTTCGTTTTTGATTTACTTTATTTTATAATACATTTATGATACGTTAGGCAACATCCCGTTGCTGCTACTGTTGTGGAATGTCGTATTCACTTGTGTGAAGCCTTCGGTCTGTTCTGTGTCACGTTAAGGTAATATATGTACTTTACTTCATAATGACACATTTCCTAAAGCTAAAAACAAATGAAAACATTCATAAACTTAACAACCTTCGTAATGCATGCAAAATATTTCACTTTCTCGAGTGAGTACACAGGGCCAAGGTTAGCTAATATCAAGTTCATGTTTACAAAACCAGTCACCAAAATATTCTACTTCCATTACAACTATTGCATAGAAAGTGAAACTGTACTTACCTTTCACACTTTCAAATGACACTGGAACTAGCCTCGAAATTAACATGTTGAATGCTCACTTATTTCATGTCGCTATTACTCTATGATAATTAAACAATGTAGACGCACTTGGGTAGCAATGGTTGTGCTTGAACGATAACAAGAAATCATACGTTTGTAGAACACCTTTATAATCTTGTAGAAAGCCAAGACACACCACTCACGCACACAGTTCAAATCGCGACTGAATGGTTTAAGCCAGTGTTGCCAAATCAGATTAGTGCAATAGATCTAAACGGCAGTGAGGTCTTTTAAAAGCTCATCAGTTTGCTCGCTACTCTATTCAGTGTTGAAGAATCCAGGGTACGTCAACACAGAGCTTATTTTACACCTGCCTCCTCGGAAATAATATGAAAACATCTCGCGACTTTAATTCAGAACTTTCTAATCGAAGCTCTGTGAAGTAGTGGGGTCGCGGGTTCGAATATCGTATGAGTGCACACACAATGAACAAGTGAGAGATATTTTTGAAATGGTGTTAGAGAAACATTTCTCCCCTGGGGAGGGGGGCAAACAGGAACGTCTCGAGTGGCGCCAAAACCATATTTCTGACTACACAAGCGTGTATATTTCTTTTAAAAAGAATTGGATTTGTGCATGCAAGGATTAATTGAAGTTACTTCTGTATAACATAGTACGTGTGTTGCAAAATCATGTAAGAAATCAAGCTAAAATATTAGTTATTTTTATGTAATTATACCTACAATAAATGTGTTCTTTAACAGTATCACTTGAAGTATTTTAAAAATACAGCTATTATTTTTGTCACTAAAACAATCATGATCATGTTTCTTATTGGAGGAAGGTAGAGGAACCAGGTACTACACCTTGGAGTGAAGTAGGGATTGCTGGGTATAGGAAAAAGGAAGAACTGTAGGGTCTCTTATTTGCGTCGTTCCGATTAACCCAGAGGTAGGGATACGCAACGTAAAATAAGGTATGAACACGCAGAAGAATATGAAGTGACGAACTAGGTCAATCAATGTGACGTGTGTTTCTAGATAAATGTCGCAAGTACTGTCTACACTAAATAGGACTAGATACAGAGCTACATTTTCTCTTGAGTCTAAAAACCTTGAAGTATTTCACGACTATAGAGCAAATACAAAAGAGCCAGATCTGGTGTTGAAGAAGCTATGTTGGCAACAGTGAAAGAGCAAATGTTCTGCAGCCTGTTCGTTCGAAGCAAGAAATCGCCAGACAGAGCGAGGCAACGTTCAAGCCAACCAACTGCTGTTCATGCAAGTTAATCCAGCATTTCAGATTCACGGCCTTACTTGAAACGACAATTTAACAAATTATGAAAGTGCTGTGAACATTGACCATATTATGAAAGATAAAATGATCGTAATGTGAAAGATGCAATACATCAACACACAGCATGAAAAAGAGGGTTGGAAATACAAGTCAAATCAAGATTTCTGCATGTACGCATTTCGCCTAATCCCACTTTTAAAACTTCAAGCTGCAGTCCACGCCCACGTAGCTAGGGAGGGACCAAGGGGGATGTTGCCCACGTGAACGTTTTGGCTCTTGCATAGTATTTTATCATTATTGTCACACACGATGATTCAAATCCTTATCAGGATCTCACTGACCTATATTCCAAACAAGTTCGGGACAGGAAACCAAGTTCTCCCTTACGTCAACCTTACACTGATTTGTTACCACGTGACCAAAACACAACATTGGGATGACTGGAATCAATACGTCAGCATGCATGTGGTACGCAGAGGTTTAATGCGTGAATCGTAAACTCCCAACAACCTTTTCTTTCCTATACCTGTTTAGAAAATCAACGCGATTCCTTATTCTTTGTACAGTCACTGACACTTGTGGATTGTAACGATTCTATAAAGAGTAGTGTTGAGCGATATATCGGCCAGTCGATATATCGCGATATTGAAAAAATGTCGTCCAGGCAATATCAACTAGACGATATACCGTCACGATATTTGGCGATATATATCGTAGAGACGATCCCCTATATCACGATACAGAAAAAATATCGTATCGTATCGTCTGTGACGATATATCGCGATATCAAATTTCCGATATCGTCCATCCCTAATCGATGGGATTGTTACAATCTAGAAGTATCCGTGACTGTACAAAAGTTTTCATAGAGCACGAGATTCATTCCGAATTACATTAACAACCCTCTTAAACAGCCCCTTACTTCACGAAACTGATGCTAGTGCAAGGAGGATACAAAGAGATACAAAATTATATAAAAGCAGAAAAGTGCACGACAAGCTTCAAGTACATTGCGCAGTGGATTGGATCCCACATTATAAACTGTAGTAATGTCCCGATTAGCCTTTCTGTGCATTAAGTGGGACTTAAACCCAACCAACAAGGTTCAAAAATATTTTCTAATTAATGAATAAGGAATGTTTAGAGTAAGTGTATATTCATATTTAAATTATAGAAATTTTGAAATTAATTAAATTTGTCTTGTAATGATAAAAAAGTGAAATTGTACTGAATCTCCCAAAATACTAATGGAGTAATAAATAGAATTCAATCCAATAAACTAAAAGTAAGCCAATATTGCAATTCATACCCATCGCAGTTACTAAACGTAACTCTAACTTGTTTAAAAGCAGTTTCTAATTCATGCAGATTAGTAGCTGAAAGTAGACATATTTGCAGCAATCGTACTAAGGGACATTATAAACTAACAAAGTATTCGGCACACATATATAATCACGAGGTTTACTCTGAGTTCTAGCAAACCTCTTCTTGCGATTTCTCACAAATTTAAAACATTTTTGTTGGCACATAATAAATACACAACACAATTGATATAAAATACATGTTCGTATTTATTAACATTGGAATACGAAATCAAAATACAACAAATGTCATGGACGTAGACAATAATTAACACTCGAGTATATTAACACATATGCAATTTACAAATAAATATATTCCGGATAAATAAATTACTTAAATAGAATATTTACATCAGGAACAATTGTATATGAAATCAAAGCAGCAAGGTGACCAAGACGTACAATATATAACAAAATAGGTAATAGTTCCTAAGTAAGATTTAGTTCTGATTTAGTGAAACCTTCAACAGTTATTGATCAGTTCAGTATAAGGCTTACTTAGGGTATATTTATTGTGTTTGTATTTACGGAGTGCCAGGTTTCAGAATTTTTATTTCGAGGAAAAAAGCTTTAAAGAGTATTCTGCCTTTCTATTTTGTTTGCTTTACGGCGCTTTTCTATTAATTGAGTTAAAGGTGACGATGAGAATGAATTATGAACAGATGAAATAAATTATGGGACGAACTCAATTAAGCTGCCCATGCGTTGACCAAGATTCGAACCTGGAACCTCTTAATTCGCGGTGCGTTATTTCAAGGGGTCACGGGTTCGATACCCGGTGGAGGCACACAGTGGTTCGGATCCCACTTTAAAACTGTAGATCCAGTACCGATTAGCATTGCTGTGCATAAAGTGGACTTAAAACACCAAATCAACCAATCAATCAACCAAATCTGGCCACTTAGACGACGAAATTTTCTTTAAGGCATCTAAAGTGAACTAGATATTTGTGATACTTGATTCTGGGTAACCTTTTACTAGAAATAGAAAAAGTTTAATAAGTCTATAACTTATTTTCTTGTAACTTTGGAAGGGGGCTCATTCCCCGTTGTGCCTACGCTCCACGGTGTAATTATCCCTTATCGTGTACCTTGTCAACCCGTTGTATTTTTCAAACAGCGCTCTCGTATGTACGTGTGAGCCAGTGGCGGCTTCTGCCTATTCGCACATTCGCACGTGCACACCCAAATAAATCTGCAATGCAATTTTTTTTTATTAAACTTATTCACTGAACACTATCTCCTTCAAAACATCAAACGTTCCGAAGCCCAATCGCCCCATCGGCTTCGCATTACCCCTGCCTGCCGTTGAGATACGTTCGCTCGGAACACAAGTCGCCTGGTGCTCGTTGGCCGCTGTTTGCAGCACGCAAGAAAAGAGAAGCGATTTGCTCTAGTAGATCGCGGTATTATGGGCTAAACTCGCACTGCTAGTGCTGTGTTCACGATACAGCAGTGTTGCAATCCCATTCCGTTCGAGATCGTGTGATTTTTGTTTTGGAAAAGGGACATTTCTATGGTATCTTCGCTCGCCCTGTTCCGAGCATGACAAGCGCAAGGAAGAAGACAGGAGGGAGGGGAGGACAACTGAAAGCGAAACCCGTGCTTTAAACAATATCTTGCATTGCTTTGCTTGGCCAAAATAAACTGTCCTTGTGGCGCTGTAGTAGAATTATCCACCGGCTCAGTCAGGGGAGAGGGGGGGATACGTGGATCAGTCAGCTCTTTCCATTGTCTGGCAAAATTGTTACGCTATCAACAGCTCGTTCCTCTTTCATTGCAAAGTGAGCATGATGAAAGGGGAAACTGTACATAGCGAAAGCAGATACGTAATATTTAACGTTGTTGAATATTTGAAGGGAAGTTAGCTACTCGTACAAATCACGCCAGCGACTGCAGTAATAAGACAGATAAGACGAAAGGGAAAGCCAAATTATGAAGTACGAAGAAGGGTAGTGTGGACTGAGTGAGTACTGTCATTTTCTTAATATTTTTTTTTATTTATTCTCTTGGTTTCGCTTGAGTTTGTTGGTTTGATCAGTCGGTCGTTAAATATAAACAACTGCTAGATAGATTACAACTGATTTTCTGCATGTGGTCGTTGGATCGGCCACCTTGTTTGCAGGAGTGACTCAAGATGAAATTTTCACCTGGGCGAGATGGAATTTTGGCTCCATCTACTTTCCACATTCCTCCAATATAAATCATAACCATGTTATATATTTACGGTTTTAATGACGAAGAATAACAGCCTTTTTTAAAAAAATACTACAGAGCATTCCCTGACCTTCGCTACGAGACTCGGCGGCAAGCGGCCCGGCGTCAGGAGTCCGCGACAGTCTGTAGAGTCGGCTATTAAATATAAAATATTTCATATTGTGTACTAACCTCGACTACAGAAGGTGTTGAAAATGATGTCCCTCAGCTGCAACACATTCCTGGCATCTCCGAAGGAAATTGGCATTTACACGTGCAAGTTCGTCTACCGTAATTCTCCCGATTTCTCGTACAATACTCTCTTTTAACTCACGGATGGTGTGCGGACTGGACTGTCTTTATATACTTTATTTTTTAGATTTATTTTTTTATTTTTTACTTTTATATTTAAGAATTTTAGTGGCTCTAAATGCTATGGTTTCTTGTGAGAGGCGGCGGATAGATTTCCGAGGAGACTGTTCTAACCTTTGTCCTATCTCATCGAGTTTTTCCTCAGTAAGTACACGTGGGTTTTTCTTTCCACTTTTATTCAGAACTGACCCTGTTACTCTAAACTTTTTTACGAGGTTTAATATAGTGGTCCTATGTGGAACGGGAACACCAGGAAATTTCGTTGCAAAACGTCGTAACACTTCTCCACAACTTCTCTTTCGAAGTAACACTCGACAAGATAAATCCTTTGTTGTAATGTAAACTTTTGTGGTGCCATATTAAGCAACAATCTTCAACACACTGACACGACATAACACAACTTCCGAGGGAGGATTATACTGGCGTCAGTCTACAACGTCAACAGAAAGGGAAAGAGAGGGAAGGCACGGAGAGCGAGAAAAAAACAGACTGTAGCGTGCGACTGTTGCGGACCCCGTTCACCGGGAAAGACAAGCGCTGACGCCGGCCCGCTTGCCGCCGAGTATCGTAGCGAATGTCAGGGAATGCTCTGTATAATGCTGTTAAAGAACACATGTATTGTAGGTATGTGACATCAAAACAACAATAACAGTAGCTTCAATTAATTCTTGTCAGCAATGAATTCAACTCTGTTTAAAACAAATAGCCACGCAGCCGGTAGAGGCATATAGTGGTTCCGACCCCTCTTTAAATTGTAGATCGTCCGTCTCTGTTTGCTTTTCTGTGCATAAAGTGGACTAAAAAAGAAACTCACGCTTAGGATTTGGCTCTAATCAAGGAAGATGTCCCGGTTTGGCGCCCTGGGTAGTCCCCCGATCCTGCTTGTTTCATGTATGCAAATGTAATTGTTCTTGTTCACATTTATCATTGGAGCGAAGGGGAAAGTTTTTACTAAATATTTTGCAAATCGGCAATGATATTGAATATTGTATATCGGCATTTCTATGTTTATAGTGATTTTGTCAAGTTATCGAATGTTGAATTATCTATATATCCAATAGCATTGCTCTATTCGTGATCGACGGAAAGTTCGCCGCGGTATTTCAAATTTGTAAAAATTAATATTTTTTATGAAATAAAACTCTCCCATACCCTTATTTTTCAGTAAAAGGTGTTCATAACTTGGGTTACCAATACATTTAGTTTCATTATGGACGCAAAAGAAAAGAGCGAGTATTTGAGAGGGTTATAAAACACTTCTTCTGGACGCGATGCTGAAGTGCACACCCATAAAGTCAGACCACGAGCCGCCACTGGTGTGAGCTGCATATCGAGAAGCGGTACAGTGTAATCGAAGTACATGGACAAGGGTAAGAATAAATTTTAGTTGCAATATTGTTATCTTAAAAGCTAATCTCCTGTTTCGGCCATAGAGCATAATGTGGGATTTACTTTGGCACAATGATGCAGCCACGGCTCCAGGCAGCCATTTTGCAAGCCCTGTCTCGTGAGTCTTGTTTCGCTTCTAGCTCTTTGACGAAGAACTGGTTGAAATGTGTGCCACTAGGGAGCGCAAGGTTGCTGCTCGTACCTCAAACACATTCCCAAGTTGTCCTCAGGGGATTCTTCCCTGCTTCCCGGTCCAAACAACACTTGAATGTAGAATGGGGTTGTGCTGCCTGCAACGAGAAGGAAATAATGCTTATCCATCAGTTATTTAGGCATTAAAAACACGAACTGGTTCAAAAGAACAATGTTCTGGTTGAGTTTGAAGTTGCATTCTTACGCACACTTAAAATTTATGACGTCATCTTACCAGTAATAAAAGTTAAATAGTTACGACTGAAACTGAATTAATAATAACTATGGCTCGAATGTTTGTGACGTCATATGTTTATCCTCGCCTGTGGACGATAATGCTGGATTCTTGCCTGGTCATGTAAACGCATACTTGTAGTGGGATCCATGAGTATTACCGTGCAAATTGTCCATGACTATTTTCATTAATTTTTCTCTTACATCCTATGTGTTTTTAAGCGATGGATTTTTATGTATGCTGGTGAAAAAGTTGTCAACAGCTTGTTTTGAGTTTTCTTTTAATTCTTGAAGCCGTTATTGTGTCAAATAAAGTGCACGAACATGGTGATGGACAATTTGCAAGGTAATAATCATGGATCCCACTGTACATTCTTAGCTTTAGGTCATATTTTGGACAAAACCAAACATAAAATCATAGTTTTGATCACATTTAGAGCTTTTTGTACATTTCGCCAGGTACTAATAATAAAACTATGATTATGCTGGTAGTTTGTTCTCTCCCACCCCATTTTCTTTAGAAATATGATAGAGAGAACAAAATATACGTTAAGGAATGAAATTTTTATCCGCAACTAATTACACTGGTCAACAGCCAAAATGCGACATGAGTGATATATACAATTTCTAGTCAATATTGGTCTCCTAAATACGAAACTGTAGTTAAAAATCGCAACTGACTAATTATAATTGAGTTACAGGGCATTGTTGATTTGGAGAAGTTCTCTATATAGCCTATATGGTATTGCATAGCTGTAAGAAGTAAATGTTGAGTTTTTCTTTACTTATCTTATTTTTTTTATTTGTTGTAAGGAAAGGGGAACTGTTCAAGACCAGCCACAAAACTTCTTTATTCATTGTTTTGTGAGGTGTTAATTTGTGCAGACGTGATTGTGGCTTTATAAAACTAGGTTGAGTGTGTGCATTTTATCGAAGATTGTGTTTGCGTATTATGTGGTCTGTTTCTGATAAGGTTGACATTTAATTAAATTGCTGAGCGATGTTAAAAAATGCCACGTAAATGCATTATCAATGCTAACAATGTCTGTTATGTTTATGGTCATATTGTGTTTTCTGGACAGCGGAGAAATATTATCCCTGCTGTAAGAACAGCCTACAATCTATATTTCGGTAAATACTGCAAATTCGGAGTGTACACGTTCTAAAGACTTGGGCTCCACATTTCCGTTGTAAGACCTGCTACACAAATCTGCTGGACTGGGATGAATCACAGAAGACCATTGATGCTATTTAGTATTCCCTTGATTTGGCTGGAGCCCACTAATCATACAGACGATTGTTTTTTTTTGTATGGTCCCATCAATACAACGTATGTCCAATACTAAAAAGAAGACAATTGTATTTCCAAATGTTTGTTCTGCTTCTCGTCCTGTGGCGCATAGTAATGAACTACCTGTTCCAACACCCGCTGAATCTTATTCCGTAGACTCACAAGACGAACCATACGATATTCATCCTTCCACATCTACAGATCCGGACTTTGCATGTGATGTTAAACTTACAGAACAGCACTAGGTTACCCAAGGCAGAGCTATTAGCCTCCAGAGTTCAACAATGGAATTTTCTGGCTAGTAATGTGAAGGTGTCATTTTATCGTGACGGTCAAAAAATGTTGGAAGAATACTTTTCTACCGCCGAAGGAGATCTGATATACTGCAGTGATGTTAATGGTTTATTGGGGGCTATGTGCATTAAGCACCTCTGCGAAGAATGGCGGTTGTTCATAGATGCATCGGTATAAAGTCTAAAAGCTGTACTGCTAAATAGGTATTAGTTCTGTGAGATCAATTCATGAAGTGTCAGTCATAACTTGCATCTGGATATACTTACTTTCTATCCGGCAAGGTATATCGCCATCTGAGCAAAATGAACTTCCACAGTGTAGCAGATCGCATATGCCCGGTCCCCTTGGTTCAGCCTGTATAGAAGGAAATTCAGCGATGTTAGTGAAAGAAGCTACGATTCTGGAAGTTATGAAGTCTGCGAAATTTTAAAAAATCTTTCTTTGTGGGAATGCAATTAAGTTGGCCCTCTTATTTGGAGCATAAAATGCACGTTTCTACAATAGAAGTAGTATTGTTATTCTAATTTCACTATTATTGCTAGCAACAACATTAAGGAAACATTAAACTGATTAATGACTGCACAATAAAGTATTCATTTTTAACAATAATATCTTTCTTCGAACATTCATTGTTCCATTGCTGACTCTATACAAATTTAATTGTTTTTTTCTGCCACTTTTGGCTAAGCGCGACGATGTTGATGAGTGATGATATGAAAAAGTTGATGAAGGGACGCTGAAGAACACAAGTGACCGGATTCGAACCCAGGACTATATTGAAATGTTATTTTTCATCCATTATTGCATTTTTAATAACATATATACTCATTATGCAATAAAATTAATTATTTTTATAGGCTTCACGTGCAAATCCCTATAATATTTATCCGAGCTGTATTATGAACTTTCCAAAACCGTCCATCAATTTCGTCACGTACGCAAAAGCGTTTATTGTATGAATAACGAATAACTTCCATTAAATTCATACTCTTTGAACTCATTATTGAATATACGAATAACAATCACACATAATATTATGGTATTTCTTTATAATAAGTTGGGTACAGTACATAATTTCGACTTTATAATAGTTTGAAGTAATGTCGTTAATTGTATTTAAGATTACGACATAGCACGAACAGGTTGGACTACTTGCTTCTTAAACAAATTTAGATTTGGAATAATCTATTGACAAGAATGCTTGGGTTTAGTGGGGAATTAACAGGGGCATTCTCCTGTTAGCATCCTGAAGTTATGTAATATTCGTTTGGTAGAAGCAGCACAAGAAACGCCAAGTAGCAGTTTCTGAATTTTGTTGGTAGCAATTAGTTAGTTTATTGAATCGACAAAATATGTCAGATTTTCATAATGCAAGTTTATGAGAGTAAGTAAACACGAATGAAGTTTTACCTTGACCATTGAGCAAGTCTCTAAACAGAATTGTTAAAAATATAATCTTCATGAGGTCATTAAGTACTTAATAATTTGCACTGTAGGTCATGCCCGATAATTAATACGAGCATCACAAATGTTATCTACATTTTGCACGCGGTTGAGATGAACTTCTGTATACTACTCCCTTAGTCAGAAGAGATGGTGAAATTTCGCAGCGTAGTTCATTTCATTGACGGTGGCGGCAGCACTTACCGACATGAGCTCCTCAGAGTCGCACGGCATAACGATCCTATCTTCGCAGAAAGGTGGATCGTTGGCCGGGCCGATGTCCCCAGAGCCGATATCGTCTAAAAAAAAAGAAAAAAAAAACTTGATGAATGGCAACAACATTTAAATTATGAGAAAGGGTCAAGTTCCGATTCACGTAAACGTCTCATTCTACATTAAATTAAACAAAGGAGTTTTGGAAAACTTAATTCAATTAAATGGCAGATACACGGTACAAAATTTATGTTTCGTATCGTCATAGGGTTTTGACTTACTAAGTTTTGAGTGGGCAGTAGTACATAAATTCTCATACAATTTGCGTACAGAATTCACCACCTCTATTTTGAATGACAGAAGAAATCTTCAACTTCTTTGATACAACTTTTGATCCTTTATTCATTCCAAAGAAGTAAATTAAACAGTAGCCCACCTGCGAACTCTGGCGGTCCGATCTTGAAAGAATTATCATCGCATGGCTCGTACACAATGGAACACATTCCTGTAAATTTAAAAATAATTTGTTAAATATCTCACTTTATCTACTTACAGGTACAAAAAAATCCGTTGATTCAGAAACACGCTACAAGTTCATTAGTGACTAAGCGAAAGGCAACGCATTGCCCTTCAATGATTTTTCTTGTAATTCTACTGCATCACATGAGTTATGAGCGGTTCTTTTGAAATAACATTCTCTATCTCATACGTTAGAGGTTTCTCTACAACCCATAAAATTAAAAATTCCCTGATACACCTTTCAATTTACAGTATTTTATTTTTCCTAAACCCTTATAAGGAGGCTTATAAAGCAAAAAAAAATCACACATAATTGTTTATGGTGTCATTGAATCTTAATGAGCTCATTGGATTAGGACTAAATTGGCGAAATAAAAAAAAATAATATACGCCAAGTGTCAGTGGCGTGCCCAAGGGGGCGTTGGGGTTATACCCCCCCCCCATTTGGCCCAGTACTCCTAAAAAAGAATATCAAATGCAGAAAAAGATGGCAAAATTAGGGCTGACTACCAAACAATGTATACCTAATCTCTTCCTTTGGAAAACCTGGGCACGCCACTGCCAAGTATGAATATCACCTAAACTGCCAAGGCCTGATAAGCAGCTTTCGTTGAGCAATGCGTTGTCAGCACATCGAGACCTATCGCAGCTTATTCTGCCTATTGAGACAGTGTACATATGAAACATTTGTTAAACAAACCTCTTTCTTGTCTCATGCATATATTATAATCCATGTCTGCAAGATGGCGACCATTGTCAGCGAAATTCAACGTTTGCAAGGTTCCTACAAAACAAAACAAAAAATACAGTTAGTACAATATAATCAAAATACAAAATTATAGTTAGCTACAACATTACAGTATGCCAACTATATTTCTCGTGGTTTGTCATGTATCTTTTTCAATAAATTGATAGTGAGCATAACAATTACTGGCTGTCTGGTAATGTACAGGGTTATTATAAATGATGGACCCATTTTCAAAACGTCATAGGTAGGGAAGTACAGATCCAAATTGAACAAGCTATATACCAATGGAAAGAGGAAGGTTCAAAGTTTCTGGCGGGCAGCGGCCGGCGGGCTGTGGTGGTTGCGGAAGCGGCCGGTAGAGTTCGCGAGAGGACCGTCTCTGTCAGTTGTGAGCGAGATGGCGACCTTGGAGCACAAGGTTTTCTGCGTGCTTGTTTGCCGTGCAGCCAATGGTGGCCACATTGAACATTTATAACAGTTACAAACATTGTGGTAACAAACTTTGAACCTTCCTCTTTCCATTGGTATATAGCTTGTTCACTTTGGATTTGTACCTCAATAAATATGATGTTTTGAAAATGGGTCCATCATTTATAATAACCCTGTGTATTAATAAGTTCACATACGTTTTTGCAGTTCCTTAATTATTAATAGGAATTGACTCGTCATGTTTTGCACAAAACACTCAAGAAAGAGCAAATTATATTGGTTTTGTTTTTAATTTTAAGATGTAGTACTGTATATATAGCTTTGTGTGTGTGTGTGTTAAATGTAACGTTCTGCAGATTTTACTCAAAATGTTATATTTTTACTCTTGGATTTGCGGGGGGGGGGGGTACAAACAGCCACCTCGCTTGGGTATGCCTTTGCTAGAAAATGAAATTAAGTTTTGTGAACTACAGAACTGAATAAATCTTATTTCAGCAGTAGCAACAGAGAACGGTTGTCGTCTTACACCTCGATACTCTAGAAATTAATTCAAACAAAACAATTTGTTGCTTTCTTACTTTATAAATCTCTTGTTCCATTTGAAAACATTTTCCCGCCAATAAAGCAAGTTATGATAAATCAACCTGTCCATTACTGAGAGTAAAGGTCAACGAACTTACCCGAAGTTCCTTGAAAGTACTGCATACAACCTGGAGGTGCTCGTTCATTAAATCCTATTTGCATTATCTGGAAAACAAATAAAGATATTCACAAATTCAATCAACTTTTTGACATTAATCTTTAGTCACTGGAGTTGTTGAAAATATGTTCGGTGGGATTGAATTTCCGTGATTCCTTTTGATGATACAGCGTGTGTATGTTTATATGCTTACGTGTGTATAAAGTATGTGTGTATATACATACACACACCACATGTGTGTGAACATTCAAAATAATAACTGGCGTCGTCTATGCTCACCAGTCGGGTGAATAGACACTCAATTCAATAATTAAATCAGGAAACATTTGAATATTGAGTAATCCATAGTACGTATTTCAGTTCCTAGTTTGAAAAAATAAATGTTCATATGATGTGGAAATACTTTCTTACATTTAACCTTTCCCTTACCGATGACACGGACATACGTCCAAATTGGAGTTTCTCTTTACAGAACAAACTTGTAATAATAATAGCAATGTTAGTAATTCTCCTAAATTTGCGCGAGGAAAAGTTGTTTCTAAATGATCACGCAATAGACTCGCATTCTTTGTTACTTCGATCTATTAAAATGAAAAATGTCATTCTCTTATTTTAACTGGGCCAAAAAAGAAAATGAGAAATTGGTCGCGTGAAACTAAAGATTAACTATAAATTTATATAATTAAAAATGTATATTATTGTTACGGGATATTTTTTTACTTTTTAGGTCATACTTGTGGACATTTTAGGACATGTGTGCATTTTCATATTTTGGCGACTTTTTGGTCATAGATATTCATGATCATGAGATTTCCATTTCATGTACAATCAACTCTGCTTTTAATGAACCTCTACGAATTCAGATATTTGGCTCACTATACTCTGGTTGAAAAAACACTAAATGCTTTACCTTAACCTGAATTAAAGTTAGAAGTGGCAGAAGAATTAAAATAACTAAGGTAGAAGTAGTTTGACACAGAACCTATTAATGAAACAAAATATCACTCAATTTCAATAAGTCGGTTATCTGTGGATGCTTAAGGCGTACTATTATCGAACATTTTGAACTAGGCACGAAACAAGTTTCTTCAGGTCTTCAAGGTAATATAAGGCTTGTTTGAAAATGATATTAAAGAGGAAATAAGAAGGAGACTTAATTCAGAAAATGCGTGTTACTTTCTCTTCATAAACTTTTATCATCTCGTATAATATCCAAGAAATTAAAAGTTAAAATATACAAAACAGCAATTTTGCCTGTAGTATTATATGCATGTGAAACTTGGTCCCTTACATTAAAAGAGGAACATAAATTAAGAGTATTTGAATATAAAATCCTTAGGAAAATATTTGGGCCTAAAATGGATGAGGGGGACAGGTGAGTGGAGAAGGTTACATAATTTAGAACTCTACAATTTGTATTCCTGTCGAGATATTAGAATAATTAAATCGAGAACACTTAGATGGGCAGGCCATGTAGCACGAATGGGAGAAGAAAGAAGTTATTGTTGAGAAACCTGATGGTAAGAGACCAGTAGGAAGACCATGACAAAGATGGAGGGATAACGTTGAGATGGACCTAAAGGAAATCGGTAAGGATGAAAAAGATTGGTTTGATCTTGCCCAGGATAGGGACAGCTGGAAGGATTGTGTTGCTGCAGCCATAAACCTTCTGGTTTAAGAAGGCTAGAGAGTTAGTTACTTTGTTTTGAAGCACTGCATGATGCTAACACTAATAATACTTCATTTAGCTTCACTATAAAAGGAATGTAATGTAATTGGTCGAGACTGCAGTCGAATGTTCACTATAAGTGAGTTCACTATTTCTAGAGTGTATATTGCGGTAGGGATATGAACAAAGTAAGATCAGAACAACAGCAATGCTTACCTTTATCTCCCAAAATCTCCCGATATTCTCTCTAGTTAAGTTCATGGTGATCACAATCGGTTCCTCTACATTTTCCACGTCGTAATAAACTAAAAAGAAAGGAAAATTAAAAAACCGATTTAAGCGTTGGTATCATTTGCACACGGAACAACGTTACAAAACTTCAAATTGCGAGAATTTTTTTCAGATAGAGTATGATGCCTAAGTCTGTAACGGTCGGATTGACCATTACTGGTTTTGGTAATATGTTTATTAATTGCTGGCCAGCTACAAGGTGTAGGGTTAAGTAATATGTTTCCATGAGTGTACTTTTATGTTATTATTGCATGTAAGTGTATATGCTTATTGGATTGTGCTTTGCTGGATGTTAGATTCCCCTGTTTTTACCTCCCCGGTTGGGGGAGCTACCTGTCTCTCAAAAGACCATTGCAGTGTAATTTTCCAACGCTACGGGGTCCACGTCCACGGACGTTTAACCCGGCTATAAAAAAGGCCAGTGGTCTTTAGCGAAAAAACAGTGCTTCCCCATTGATCGACGAAAGAGGAACGTCTCCTCAAGTTTAGTCCACTTATGGTGGCTAGACTGGATATAATAATGTAGCATTTGGTTAAGCCAACCCCTGTTGCTATCCCAAGTCCCCTTTTAGAAAAAGCTTTGAATATGTGGATATTTCCGTGTTGAAAAATTGATGCCCAAAAGAAGGAGTGAAGGCGTAAGGAAACACATTTGTAATGAACAGAATATCATTTAAGCTGAGGGTAGGCCCGCAGAGATAGTTATGCTAACTCTGTGGTAAAGGAAGTGCCGATGGTGTAAGCCATAGGTGCGCAATTATATTGATTTAGAGTTCTGTTAATTTGGTCTATCCAAGACACACATGGAAACGCTATGTAATATATGTATAAAGGCCTATATAATAAAACCAATATATCCTACTAGAATGTTATGATTTAAAGAACTACGGTACTGTCCATTTAACAAGTTGTATATTCACTTTTTGTACATGTGTAAACGAACCCGGGACATAAAAATATAAATTATTGTGTGACCCCCCCCCTTTTGTAATTCCGGCGCAAATATAATCTGCTCGCTTGGCACCCAGGGTGAGGTGAAAGGAGAGATTGAGGGATTAAAGTAGGAAGTAATCCAGAGGGCCGGGAAGAAACGAGGGACTGGGGGGCCTAACTTTCACAAGTATTACCACGCAAATTATCCATCACAATGTTTATTTTCTTTGTTCTACGCAATGAGATCACAAAAACTGAAACAAAACGCCAAACAAGCGAGCGAACCCCGGCCCATATCCAGTGGCGCATCCACAGAGGGGGCAGGGGGCATTGCCTCCCCAACCTTAGACTGAAATGAGTTCTAGAGGGAGTAAGGGGGGTAAACATTGACGGCCAAGTCTACCTGCAGGGGGCAATTACCGCCCACAACTTCAAATTTTATGCAAATAAAAATACTTTTCGTAACATTTTAGAGTCCACTTTATGCACAGAAAGGCTAATCGGGACTGGGCCTACAGTTTAAAGTGGGGTCCGAACCACTGTACCATGTGCCTCCACCTGGCATCAAACCCGGGACCTCTTGATCACAAGGCGACGATGTTACCACTACACCATCGGGGAGGCACAAAAGTTGTAAAAGAGAGAATGCATTGGCGTCCCGTGAAATTATTTGCGCCCTATTAAATCAGCATTGATTACAGCCTGCAAAAAAAATTGGAACCAAAAATGTTCTTGCTCGCTTCGCTTGCAATATATCATTCTTCTCTGTAATGCATTGGAAATTACCAGACAGAGAAATAAGCCTTGTCTTAATTGATTTTGTTTTAAATGCATGAGCAATTATTTTGAGGAAAGGGAGCTTGCACATTTGAGAGGCAATTTATGTAATTTTTGCCGTTGGTTTATTGTGAGATGGATGAATTGGATGTGTAATGTATTTAAATACTACATATGTTGTATATAATATGTATTAAAGAAACTTCGAATACGTACACAATTTAGTGTCCACGTCACTCCATGTTGCATATATGTAAAACATATATCGTGCATGAAAGATATACATGTTAATGTAAAAAAGAATTATATTTGGAATGCATTTATCAAGCATTCTCTCCTTCAAAAATAGTTTGTGAGCTTGTTTTCCAATATTAATGTGAAATTGAACGTGTTGAAAAATAATTCAAATCATTTCTTCGAACACAAATGCTTTAGCACCAACTCCTATCCCCTTTTTTTTGCAAAATTTACGAGGGTAACAACGTCTTTGATACTACTACTACTAATAATAATAATAATAATAATGTTGGTACCGGGTTCAAATCCCAACTGGGGCATAGATGTTTGCGAGTGTCCATTCATCATATCATCACTCATCCCCATCTTTGCAAATTAGCCAAAAGTGACTCAAGAATGCGAAGCAAAATAAAGCAAATCTATAAAATAGTCATTATTATTATTATTATTTTAATAATGCTAGTAATATTAATAATAATATTATTATAACATTATTATTATTGGTACTTTTATCCTGGTACTTGCCTCCCCCCGACAAAGATTCGTGGTTGCGTCTCTGCCCGTATCCAAGGTTCCGCTTCACGCTTTTGTGTGCGGTAAAGTGAATGCATCGCATGAATGTGAAGCCACGGAACGACAGTGTTGCAATATGTAAATATTAAACACCAGAACAAGAACAATAGGTAAGAATGTTTACCACAGCCTGTGGAAAAGAAGACGTGGTAGCCACTAGCGTCGTCAAACGAATGGACGGGAACTTGAAGTTACGAAGCCATGGGCCACAGATTGAATGTATATCGGCTCAAGAAACTCGTGGAGTTGTTTACTAAACATTGTAGGGTGTATTATTTGCATTACATTTTGTGTTTATATTGTAACATATTGAAACAAAAAATATTATTGCGCGTTTTAAACATAAGGCAAACATTTTTATTTCACGTTATGTACTATAATAAGTACTGAAGTCATGAACTGTACATGGATTAATTGCTTATAAAGGAGAAAGCATTTGTGTGCTCGATTTCGCGTGTTCAGTTTATGACATTGTTTCCTATCTGCATATTGCAACACTACCGCATAGATTTGGATTTCGTTTCAGTGGATAAATTCACCTCTTACCCTGGTTTCGTCATCATGAGGCCAACAAGCGATTGGCCCAAGTTCTATATTTATATTAATTGACAGCTTCCGCAGCACACTAAAAAATATGCAACTGATAGGGAAAGATGGAAGGCCTGTGTTGCTGCAGCCATGAACCTTCGGGTTTAAGAAGGCTAGGGAGTTAGTTAGTTAGTAGAGTTGCCATCAAAAGTGATGGCATCAAGGCAGTCCTTTTGGTTTTAATGCGGAATTGGTAGTCTCGTCACACCATTTGCTGAGAAATCACACCAAGCAGTAGAGCTTTAATGCTCGATTAGGTGTTGCGTTACACCAATTAGTGTGTTACACCACTTTTTTGTGCAACTCAGCGTCATGCATTATCAGAGTGCAGCATACGTGAAAATTCATCCCTTAAAAATACATAGGATGCGAGAGAAAAATAATGAATATATATTCCTTTTCCGGAATGTCTGGAGTAAGAGAACGCGAACGCGTTCTGGGCGCACGTTGCGGGTGAGTGCCGTGCCTCGTCCAATGAACGCACGGAGGGGAGGGGACCACGCGGGAGGGGGCGACTCGACTGGTACAGTAGTTCTGTAAACATGACAGCTCGCAAGCCTACTAGGGGAATTCTACATTCTGCACCCTTCCCCACCTAGTCTGGCTCCGCCCACAAGCTTTCGCCTCTGCGCGTCGCTACTCCAGACATTTCGGAAAAGGAATATAGTCAATGGACAATTAGCCAACCTGTGCATCCACAGTACTGTAAATTTTGCACTTCTTAGAACAGGAAATTGAAGAAAGATCTGGAATTTGAAACATTCGAAGAAAAATTAAAAACCACCTATCTAGTTACTCAGTGTTTCCTTTTTTAAAAAAGTGATATTCATAGCATAAGATTGAATGAATATGATAGAGCTAATAAAAATAAACGGTGCTTGTAGCCAGGGGCGTCGCCACCGAGTGAGCGTGGGGGGGGGGAGGTTCTGACTGACTCCCGTCCTGCCCTCCTACATAACCCACATGGGAAATTTCCAAAATCATATGGAATTACGAATACATACACAGAGAGAGAGACAGACAGCAGGGAGGGGGATAAAGTTAGAGGAAAATAAATGGATTGGAAGAAAAAGAAACAGGACAAGTGAGAGAATACAGAGAAATGGTAAAAGTGAGAAACAAATAATGGAAGAAATGTAGAGAAAAAAATATTGATCGATTGATTTGATTTATTTTACTTTGCATTTCTGCCTCTTTTGGCTAATTGCGAAGATGAGGATGAGTGTCGATATGATGAAATTGATGAAGGGACAGTCACACCCATGCCCAAGCAGGGATTTGAACCAGGGACCATTTTGAGAAAGAAAGAAGAGATGGAGGAACTTTAGTGAAACAAGAGAAATACAATGACAGCAAATAATCATCAACAATTGATTAAAGAATTAAATAATTAACAGTTACATTTTTATAAAGCTATAAAAATTGTTCTATTGTCAAATTTCATTTTACCTGTATTGATTTTTTGACTTTCATATATCCCTATACACACACACACTAGCGTACGCAGGAGTTTTTCGACGGGGCTGGAATGTAAAAGTTATATCACATAGCTGCTCCCTAGGTAGGGATAGAATATGCATTATAGGTAGGAATACACTATAAAATAATTTGTAGTTACCATTTTCAAGCTTAGTTTTAAAAGTTGTTGATAGATAAAAATGGTAATTGCGATGATTTTAAGAGGTGTTTGGATTTGCCGCTTGTTTTTCCCCAAGTTCTTTACAGTTTTCATTCGAAAATGTTGATTTCTATAAAAATTTCTGGACGGTCTGTGCCGTCATCAGCTCCCCCATGCGAACGCCAGTATGTAAGTGTGTATGTGTGTGATTCACTTCTTATAGGTAATGGATCTCAGTAATGTCATAAAATTTAACGATATTGAACAATTCACCTTTAATATCCTCATATTCTTCCATTTTTCCTATCAGCTCTTTCAATTTTTAAACATTGATATTGTAAATTAAATGAGTAATTTTAAAAAACCAGCTCTTTCAATTTTTAAGCATTGATATTATAAATTAAGTGAGTAATTTTAAAAAATGTACTCATCGTGAGACAGTTGGGCAGTGGGATCCATGAGTATTACCGTGCAAATTGTCCATGATTATTTTCATTATTTTTTTCTCTTACATCCTATGTGTTTTTAAGCTATGAATGTTTATGTATGGTGGTGCAGAAGTTGTCAACAGCTTGTTTTGAGTTTTCTTTTAATTCTTGAAACTCTTATTGGGTCAAATAAAGTGCACGAACATTGTGATTGACAATTTGCACGGTAATACTCATGAATCCCACTGTACAATGTGAATACAAGGAGATTTAGTAAATTTTTAGGACTAATAATACGTTCAGAAATGCTGAACACAAGACAGAAAAGGAATTAAAGTTATACAGTGTCACCAATGTAACTCATTGTAAGTCCTTGCATGTGGCATATGAAGCATTATCAAAGCTTACCGTGTTGACCACTGTTTTGTCCACAAAGACGGTGCGTTCTGGATGTGCCTCCACTCATAACAAAAACGTCATGTTCACAAACACCAGTCCTTCTATTCGGCTGTCCCTGTATGTCATAGAAAAAGAAACATCGTTAATGCAAAGAGTATCGTTATAATGAAGAACAATTTATCAAAATTATTAAATGAAACCTGATTTGTGTGCATGTAGTCTCATACATACACCTCCAGGTCTGTGGTTTCATGGAAATATATTTATTCTCATTGTTCAGAGTAGTGTTGCCAGATCATTATGCAGCCAAACCACAGATTATAGCCAAACTGTTCGACATTGTGGGACAATCATTCACAGTAGAGTCTCCCACGCTGAGTGCATAGAATCAATGCATTTCAATGTGACAATAATCGTAGGAAGTGTAAAAAAGCGACTTGGTAGTTTCAGCCCATAATCATTTATTCATTTTCATGTATTGCTATATTGATAAGATAGGCTAAACTATATTTTAACATGGAGATAATTATGTTCACTTAAGTTTCAATTTCAATGCGTCTTCACTTCACGATCCATATTTCATGGTCCACTACAACAGACAAATTACTTCTGGGCTTCGAGAGTCATTCGTGCGAACTCTAGCAAAAAAACCCTCGACTCTGCACTAATTCACAGTCAATGTATCTTACTACGAAATGATAGCGAATAATATGAGATTGCCACATTTGCAAGTAATATGGCGAAGGAAACCGACAGATGAGTAGCTTCTTGCAACCTTCATGTTTGTTGTATTTGTATTCAATTAACAGCATTTAATCGATGTAACCAAGAAAGAAATGAAAACATTCAGATTCTTACCAAATTAAAATGAACGAAATCTAGTCGCAACTGGCTGATATCTGGGTCCATCTTCTTTATGGTGATGGAGCAACTTCTGGGCTCGTCGAATGAAAGACCGGGAAAGTGCGGGTTCGTAAAATAGGTGATGTTGTTGGCAATAGTGTGGTCGCATGTAGCCGTGACTGTAAAAATAAAAGAAATTCACTTTATTAAGAATATCAGTGTTGAATTTTTAGCAACTAGAGAAACTTCTGCAACTTAAGTAGAAGCATTATATTCTATTTCAGAATTGTGAAGCCAGCAAGTTGTAGGTTTAAATTGTATATATGGCATGCTCATGTCCCCTCTCGTCTATATCATCCTAATCGGGACTGAACCTATAGGAATGTGCCCTCAACGGGAATCGTACCCGGAACCTCTTGATTACAAGGCGACGACGTTACCACTACGCCATCCAACAAGCCCATACCTTCCTTTATTATTCTTCCTCATCTTAATCTTAAACAGGCAACGTTAAATAATTCAAGAACATATCTCATTAGCACATCGCCGGCCTCCGTGGCGGAGTGGTTAGCGCATCGCGCTACGAAGCCAGGGGTGCCGGGTTCGAACCCCGGCCTGGGCTTGAGTGTTCTTTGCGGGTATCTCTTCATCAATTTCATCATAACATTGCTTATCCTCATCTTCGCATTAGCCGGCAGGAAAGCGAAATAAAATAATCCCAATCAATTAATGAGCGTGTCGTAAGCTGGCAAACTGCCTTGACTGGAAAGAACACGAAGGTCAGGAAAAAAGGAAATGATTGCGTCACAGAACGAGTAAACAGCCGCAGGTAATGCAACGGTTCCACCTGCCCGTAGTCAAGTAGACAGGATAGAACGGGAGGGGGAGGGACTTTGTTTTGGGTCAGTAGGTGAGCGCAGAACAGAAGGAAGTTGTCTTGCTGTTACGCACATATTCTCCCTCTTATACAGGACCGAACTAAAAGCCGTTGGGATTTAGTTAGCATTTAGTCAAATATCCCACCTCCCATATCGCTTGTGTTAAGCCGGCTTTAGACGAAAGCATTTCCTTTAACATTTTTGCTAGCATAAATGCTATGTAAATGCTTCCAAAAATCTCATAGCATATAGTACTTTACACGAAAGCATTTTATGGAACATTTCGGTTAGCTGTTTCAGTTACATACAGCACGAGTTACATCGTCAATGCTGTGTGCACGGTGTTTACAATTGAAAAATCTAAAATATTATTCCATATTTGTACAGTAATCGTTGTAAAGTATGTATTTAAGCAGTGCCATTGCTTTTGTACCTAAAACCATTTAATACGAAGCGATATTCCTCTCGGTTGATTAGTTATCGTCGTCTAAAAGTGTGAAGTGATATGTTTACATCTCACGCGGCCGCCATTACACCTGCACTCGTGACCATGAGGTCGCTTCTGATTGGTTATGCTACGGTTCTATCCTTGAAAAATGCCATGAAATATGCCATGGCAAAAATGTTAAGGAAAATGCTAAGGAACTTTGGCCGACGGCAGGGCAATCTTTTTCGAATGTCCACACCTTTCGGAAAACCACTATGATGTTCCAAAATCTGAAAAATTACATCTGCTTAGAATTCCTTCAAGAATATTCACCTGAATCTTCACGTGGTTTGCTATTGCTGTTCTAGATATTATCAATAGTCTAATAGACTCAAGCAGCCACGAGCCGGCCCCCGTGACGGAGTGGTTAGCACATCGCGCCAGGAGTCCCGGGTTCGAATCCCTGCCTGGGCATCAATTTCATCATATCATCACTCATTCCCATCTTCGCAAATTAGCCAAAAGTGGCACGAAAAGCGAAGTAAAATAACGCAAATCAATCAAGTAGCCACGAAACTGCTGAGAATATCTAAGCAACAGCGAAAGCAAAGCACGCGAAAATTAACGTGTTCTTGAAGAAATTCTAAGCAGATGTAATTTTTCAGATTTTGGCATATCATAGCGGTTTTTCAAAAGGAAATTCGAAAAAATCTGTCCTGGCATCGGCCAAAAGTCCAGTCTAGTCTTAATTTTCAGTTTTTATTTCAAGTTCAAAAACAAAAACTTTCTGTTATGTTGGCAGCAGGTTTGTAATTCATACATCGTGATTGTCTCGATTTCACAACTGGTGAAACATTCGTCACAGGGGCAGCAAAACATCATAAAAAATATAATCAAACATGGCAGGTAACATACAAAGCCAGTACCATTTAGTGACTTTAAATAAAAAACAAATTGTCATAATCTGTACTTACAGACGCAACACACCCCGAATCCCAGAGCGCAGAATCCTTTCGCGTCGCCACGATTGATTCTACATACATACGGGTTGTGGCAAACACCTGAAAATATCCTGATATTAATATTCATTGGCATATTTCTTTTAATTCTAACAGTCATTAAATAACATATTATGTAAAGCATTCTTCACTCCCAATACCATGCAAATGCTGATAATGTTTTTAAGGAATAAAACCAGCAAGTAGCTATATATATTTTTCATTTAATGTGTACAGTGGGATCCATGAGTATTGCCGTGCAAACTGTCCTTCACCATGTTCGTGCACTTCATTTGACTCAATAAGAGTTTCAAGCATTAAAAGAAAACTCAAAATAAGCTCTTGACAACTTCTGCACCAGCATACATAAAAATCTATCTTTTAAAAACACATAGGATGTAAGAGAAAAATTAATGAAAATAGTCATGGGCAATTTGCACGGTAATACTCATGGATCTCACGACCTAGAAACAGTTTCATTTATACACGAACATGAATACTCATTGAACCACAATTGCACTTCGATAAACAGAATACGAAAACAGCAGCAAATAATAATTTGGAGACAGTGAGTTTGAAGATAGCATATAGTACAGATCCACCAAGGCATCTGAAACCCTGGCGTGGGAGCAGTGGCGCTAGTGTCGCTACTTATAGTTATAGGGAAGCCTGTAGTTCGCATATTTTCCGAGGTTTCAGAAAGCTTGGTGGATCTATATTAACTACACAAAATTTAAATTATACAGTAATTTATTGTTTGTTTAAGTCCACTTTAAAGGCTAATCGGGACTGGGCCTACAGTTTAAAGTGGGTTCTGAACCACCACGTATCTTAACCGGGTATCGAACCCGGGACACCTTGATTACAAGGCGACGTTATCACTACGCCGTACTGTACGGTACATTGTATCGGTGAACGAACACTGTTAGATAGCACTACGTAGAGATATTTGATTTCCTGAAGAATAATATTACTACTATAAATTAACAATTTTATGTAATAAATTTCCCACATATACTTACGTTAATTTTGCTGTAAATAATTTTTACAAATCCTTAATTAGAAAAGATGTATTCAGAGAACTCTAAACAATAAAAGCATTGCATTTCTTCATACGTAGACACTCTTTATTTCTTTATTTTTATCGTGAGTGAAGTGGAAGTCAGAAACACGGCCCGTATTATTATTTTATTTTGAGTGAAAAGTACGTTATTATATTATATTCTTTAGTATTAATTTAGTATGTAGACTTACCAGATCGTCTACCATCGTCTGACAAACATTCGCTGTTGACGGGAACAGGAAAAAAGTTGAGAACTGTTAAAAAGGGGAAAAGAAAAACATTATTAGCTACTTAGTAAAAATTACCGTCACAACTTAACTTTCGTTTAATATTTTGGTGGTGGTTTCCAATCAAAGATGTATAATAGTGAAAATTGTGTAGAGGCACATCTCAATGTCTGATTGATTAGGCAGGAATTCGAACCCGGTTTCAGAACCAGGTGCTCTTTGTGAGTGTTCCATCACTCATCCTCATCTTCGCGGTTAGCCAAAAGTGGCAGAAAAGCAAAGTAAAATAAACTAAATCAATCAATTAAATTAGTAGCTGTATTTAGTTAATTTTCAAGTATCTGGAATTCCCAAACTAAATAAAATGTTAATCCTTATTTTCAAGTTTAAATGTGTTACTCTATATTTTTAGATTGAAAAGTACATGTTATTAGTTATAATTGAATAATTACTTTTGTGGTCACCAGTAAAAACAAGTGCCTTTTGCAATTCAGGCATGAAACATAACTAAGTCTTTAAAGTAACTGTCTTTATAACTGAGTTACTTTTTGGACAAATTAACTGTAATTGTAAACTTAGTTACTACTTAAAAGATATCTCAAAACGCTGGTTAAAATCTTTGTGGCACAAGTGGACCATTCTCGTTATAAAGTCTACAAATAAAGTCATTCTTCCGCATGTGTCTTCAGTTTGTAGATTCCTTAACGTACAACTCAGAAGACCTGTCTGCTTGACGTGATTGAAATACCTAAAGCTATCAGAGCAAAAAAGTTTTGAACTTCGTCCAACCAGTTCAGTAGAACGTGTGCAGTCTGACCTTGCACAATGCAGACACCTTCTTGGCCAAGATCACAGTCAGGTGTTCCGATAAGAAATAACCTAACCTAGCTTGTGCTTCGGCATTAAAACTGTTTTGTCTTTTTAAACTTGTCTTCCAGTTTTACTTGCTCTAAGAACTTAAATCAAATTGCATAGTAGGCCAGGCTAATAATAAATGTATAAGTAATGCCAGGCATATAGCACTTGATATTTTCATTCGTTCTTATTGAATGTGCTTTAAAGTGATGGAATTGCTACTCGTTCTGTTCCAAATATTGTGTACTACTTCGATATCTTTCGTTTCAATTCTTAACCTCGCATTTCGGGTACCAGTTTCGTATGGGCACAACACCTCTCACTTGTTTATTTTGTCATTTTTAACTTACGTATTCTGCATTGGGAAAGATTCTTCAAGGTGGAATTATGCTTTTTTTCACGAAAATAATTTCAATTTTTCACATTACGAGTAATTATTGTTCTTCCTTTTTTGCTTGCGTAACACACAATATGGCGGGCACAGCTTGACTTCTGGATCATCAGTGTATGCAGTGTTTCCAACCTTCTTAACCGAAAAATGCCCCAAAAACCATTCACGGTAAGGTTAGGTTAGGTTCGGTTAGTCAAACATAGTTAAAATTTGGGGTCGTAGTAATATCAGGAATGTATATTTCGTTTTTACGTCTTCTTGCGAAACAACGGCGTGGTTGGAAACACTGACAGGGGGTTACATCCGGTTCACGTAGAGGAAGGAAATGAAAGGAACGCCAATTCTGCGTCGGAGAGATATTTCTCTTGAAAAATACATGAAATTGATTCCAAGATGAAAGAAAATACCTGTACGAACTTTAAAAATGCTACAGAAACTCATTTCCGTAAGTAGTTTCTTCTGTAAAAATGAAGAAATATGTTGTGCTGATATGAAACTGTTACCATGTGCCAGCTGTGAGATATCGTATGTGTTTATGTGTTTTGCTCAGCGAATCGTCCATGACTATTTTCATGAATTTTTCACCCGTCCTAGGCATGGGAGTTCTTTTTGTGTCCCTTCATCAATTTCATCATATCATCACCCGTCCTTATCTTCTCAATGAAAGTGGCACAAAAGCGAAGTAAAATAAACCAAATCAATCAGTCAATCAAAACAATTGATTGTCAAATAGTTAAAGGGGTAGCAAATGTAATAGCCAAATGCAATGATAATTCGGTACCCCTGGTTTCGCAAAGTGTTGTAAGTTAAGCACTGGGACTTGCCTTTCTTGATAACACCGACCTCAGTGACGAAATGGTTATCACAGCGCGCTACGACGCAAGAGGTCCTGGGTTCGAATCACTCATCCTCGCTATCAGTCAAAAATTGACAGAAAACCGAAGCAAATAAACCAAAACAATTAATCTTTCTTGGATGATTTCGTAAGTATCAGATCAGTAGTTAATTGATTGATTGATTTGCTGTTTTAAGTTCATTTCATCCACAGAAAGGCTAATCGGGACTAGACCTACAGTTTTAAAGTGGGATCCGAACCACTACGTGCCTTCAGCGGGTAAATATCAGTAGTGATTGTTGAAATATATTGTAGTCGACTGTGCTGCTACTACAAGCCACTTACGCCGGCCCCCGTGGCGGAGTTGTTAGCACGACGCATTTCTTTTTTCCAGTCAACTTGTGAATGCTGTTTCATTTCTTGCTCTCTGATTGACTGTTGGAAAGTTACGGTGCTGTGATTGTGAGAATATCTTGTTTGCGCTGTACGCTAAGTTAGGTTAGGTTAGATTAGATTAGAAAGCAGCAAATTTGCGCTAAAAAATAGGAAATAAGGCATTCTCAGAATCACAGCACCGTAACTTTCCAACAGCCAATCAGAGAGCAAGAAATGAAAGCGCATTCACAAGTTGACTGGAAAAAAAATCGCTTCCCGGGTTCGAATCCTGACCTGGGCATGGATGTTTGTGTGTGCCCATTCATCAATTTCATCATATCATCACTCATCCCCATCTTCGCAAATTAGCCAAAAGTGGTATTAAAAGCGAAGTAAAATAAAGCAAATCAATCAATCAACAAGCCATTTACGTAACAACAAAAGTTAACAGAAGAGACATACCTTTCCCACTTCTCCTTTGAAGCTCGTAGTTGATAGCCGATCCAAGAGAAGTAATATTGCTCAGATGGTCGTCTGTGACTTCCGCAGGGTAAAACCTGCTGCTTGCATGCTTGTAGCCCGTGAAAGCAGCAACCGGGCATTCTAGAGCATGTAAACAGACCACAGCAAGAAATATCAGCTCCGCGGTCATTCTGGCACACGGCACCAGCGCAAGACTACACACTCGGATAACCTTGAACTTGGCCCCATCCGACACAGCAAGAAACTTCCTTCTGGGACTCTTGCACCGATAGCAGTGGAACTCCCCTCACCTGCCCAGCCAATTAGAATCCTTGACAGCCTGCACTGCCCTCTAGCTTATTCGAGTGTAGGACACATGAAACACACTCGGAAAGAACGAAAGCTCAAGAGTTTAGATTGCGTTTTCCTGATTACGTTGCTCTTCTATCCCTCTAGTGGCCGTGTGCACGAACGAAGATCAAATTTTAAACTCAGATCGGGAAAGGATCACTGGAAAATTCCATTGCACGAAGACGGTTCAACACTTGATCGCGATCTAGGAACATCAAAACGAGTTTATCTTCTGATCGGCCATTCGCGACCGTTTTGGTGTCTGATCCTGGTTCACGATACTGACGCTTCAACTGCAGGGCAGTTGTTTTTTAATATAAAAAGAGCGGAAACTGATATCGAGGGCGTGCAAATGCTAGAGATGTTTGATGTAGCCTACAATGCTGATAATTCGAGAACTATGTAAACTAAAAACTGCCAAAATAATAATAATAATTTGTGGTTCTGTGGTGTAAAGTCGTAATGTTTATAAATACTGTACTTTCTATCCCAGAACAAAAACATATATAAATGTCATATATTACGTGCAAGGTAAATTAGAACACAGCAATGTTTACGATATTGCTATATGGTGTTGGAAATATGATTGTATAAATTTACGAAAATACATGTTACTGGCTATTTGCACGACACGACAATATAAATATATGAGAATTAAGAAATGAAAAATTCAAATACTTACCACAGTACAGTAATAATAGAAATAATAATCATATATATCTTTATTTGAGCGAGCGAGGTTCAGCGTACGCTGTTCTCTCAAAATCGAAGGCATTTCGTAAGGCATTAAAGTCCCGTAGAACAAGGTTCCATGCTTTCTCCTCCTTTTGTGTTGTGCCGTCAGTTCATTTTTAATATTATTATTTTTTTACACTCCACTACATCCTTGTACATATTGACAAGGTTGATTAGTACATCTCTCAAATTCAGAGAAGTTTGTAGCCCGAATTATGTTCTTCTCCTACATGTTGATACTTTAACACATCACATTACTCTATGGGGTTCTTGATTGTCATTTGTTTTAGCCAACCAATCAGGTATAGCCTTACAAATTAATCTCGGATCAGTTGAACGGAATCTCCTGAACATCGTTTTTCGTTGGTGCAATGCAAATCTTTAAACCAAGTTCATTTAGTGTGGATTAAAATTGATCCCGTTCATCTGAACTTCGAAATAATCGGCGTTGGTGCACGCGGCCATAGGTTCATCGCTACGGTTAAGGGCGCCCGCAGAGGGGGACAGGGGGGCACTGGACCCCCCCTGAGAAATGTGGAAAGACTTTCATACAATTTAAATGGCGAAAGTTAAGTGTGAAAACATGGACAAGGGTAGGCTTACCATATTTTTTTGGGCCCAACCCAGGACATATTCGCGATCAACTCGTTACTGCTGAATTTCAGGTTGTTTTTTTTACAAAAATAAATTGAAATTACTTAAAAGCCTTAACATTTTATTGCAACATTAAACCATAAATTGAACAAGAAAAAATATTAACATTATTTTCTAAAATCAATCGATTAATTTTCAAATGTTTAATTGAATAATACATTTTCTGATGTTTAGGAAGCCTCTCTGTTCTAGGTAGACTCAGTTGCACTTTTCAATAGACATGACTTTTTCCAGAAATGGCTTTTTGTTTTAATAACATCATAAAATTCACAACATGAAAGTTCTGAATTAATTTTAACATTCAGCAGATGTTTAACAGTGGATACTACCTCTTTCACAGGTAGGCTAATCGGGATTGGATCTACTGTTTAAAGTGGGATCCGAACCACTGTGCCTCCACCGGGTATCGAACCCGGGACCCCTCGATTGTCCATGCCTTGGATGGATTGCGATAATTATCCTGCCAAAAGTGTGTGTGTGTGTGTGTGTGTGTGTGAATTGCAGTTATTTAAAATATATTAACTACAAGGTGTACCAAAAGTCCCATTACCCCCCTTTTGAATGTTATTTTAACAGCATGATGAGAGGATGGTATACCATTAAATCAGACAAATGACCACCATTTACTCCAGAGGATCTGTGTGCACACCACCATTTTCGTGGCACATGTATTCTCTTACACGTATTGCGAAGTGCACTTTCGCCCCATCCTGTTGGAATCAGATTCGACCAAGAAGATCCAAACGTTCTAATTCCGGTATGTACCTCAATGGTGTGTTCAGAGACAAATGGATTGGACGAGGATTGACAAATTTACCAGCACCTCTAAAATGGCCACCCCAAAGTCCAAATCTGACATCTTGTGATAATGCGCTATGAAGACACATCAAACAGAAAGTCGCCCAAAATCGTTATCAGACAACTGGGGAACTTCAAGAAGCTGTTCGCTGTGCGTTTGCTTCCCTCACGCCAGCCATGTTACGGAGGATTTCACATCGCACCTGGAGGCGAATAACACTGTGCCATGAAAATGGAGGTGTGCACACAGATCCTCTGGAGTAAATGGTGGTCATTTGTGTGATTTAATGGTATACCATCCTCTCATCATACACACGCTGTTAAAATTCAATTCAAAGGGGGTAATGGGACTTTTGGTACACCCTGTATAATTTGTTTTAATTATACTGTTCCCATAAAAATGTTGATCACCTTATTTCGCAGACAGATTAATCGACACTGCGCCTACAGTCTATGCAATGTGCTTCAACTGGTAATTGCATTCGGGAGCAGGACACCGTTATAGCAAGACGAAGGCGTTTTACATTACGTTAGCGAGTACTCGACCGAGAGCATTGAGTTCTTGACTCTCCATCTCATCACAGAAGATCAAGGTTTCAATTCTTGGCATTCCTTTGCGAGTATCCATCAATCTCTTTTAATCATCACTCATCCTCATCATCGCGATTAGCCTAAAGTGGCAGAAAAGCTACGTAAAATAACTTTCAAAATGCAAATACATCAGCGGAGAGGCCAATGTTCTCTTAAATTTGAGGGATTTCAATATCTGCTGAATCTTTAAATTCGTAGTTTGTAACTTATATGGGGCAGTCAAACGGAAAGATTTTAAAAAGTTCACAAAAAATAGAGACACCAAATATTAGTTATTTTTTGAACATGAATGTACTGTACATGAGTTGAAATTAGTAGTGTACCTGAAAAATGTTCATTTTTTTAATATGGTGTCAGTAAGATTGCGTCCTAGTCTCAGAGGAAATCAGCCCATGACACTTCGTAGCATCTCCAACGGAATCTTGTGGATCTCTTGCCGAATTCGCTCCTTCAAATTATCCATGGTTCTTGGAGGGTTGTCCTTGAATACTTTGGATTTGAGATAACCCCAAAGGAAAATGCCAGGAGCTGGCAAATCGGGTGAACGGGCAGGCCACGGAATATCGCAGAATGTGCTGATGAGACGACCAGGAAATGCGAGTCTAAGCACATCCATAGACACTCTGGCAGTATGGGTAGTTGCACCATCTTGCTGGAAGAGTGTTTCTTCATCTGGGTCATCGAGGGCAGGCAGGAAAAAGGTTACCAATATGTCAGCATAACGTCCAGCGTTTACAGTCACCGTGTCACGCCCCTCACTCTCATAACCCTCAACCACGCCCGACAGCAATTCCTGAAATCTTCCCGTTTGACTGCCTCTCGCAACATCATGGGCGGATTTACTCTGAGACTCCAACAATGTGTGCAAAACCAAGAACGCCATCTTACAGACACCATATTTAAAAAAATGAACATTTTTTAGGTAGAGGGAGATTATTTCCGTAACATCTTTGGCAGTTATGCATTTGAAGCTTCGGAACGAGTCACAACTCTCGAAGCAGCCAATTAACCAAGCGAGGCGCTGACGTCATCTCCACACCGAACCTATCGCCAAGCCCCTTACTCAGGTTCTACACGCCCACTAGGCTCGCTAGACAGACTCGCGCAATCCGCTGGAGGTGTTCCGAAAATAATTCGACTCTACACTACCAATTTCAACTCATGTACAGTACATTGATGTTCAGAACTTAACTAATATTTGCTATCTCTATTTTTTGTGATTTTTTTTAAATCTTCCCGTTTCACTGCCTCACCCGATATAAAAGTATGCGCATTGTGTAAGAAAACCCTAAATCTTCGGGTGTAGGTCTATATTTTAGAACACCAGTAATATGTTTCTGATTAATGTTGGTGGATCACATTGTGATTACAGAACTGGGACCTCAACGTGTTTAAATTTAACTTTCTTTCCACTTCGCTACCTAATTAGCGTTTGGCATTTCACTCGTGCGAAAACAACCTAGCTGATTTAGACTTGCATCTATTTCAGCGCTGAGAATAGTTGCTTGGACGGGAACCAAACTAAAGACACGAAGGAAAGATCCAACACATCACACCACGCAACAGATCGAATGCAACATTTCCCGTCGATTTACACAAGGTTTAAAATAGAGCATCTCAAGCAATCAAACAAAATACACAGAAGTGTAATTCGTTCTTCTCTTACTCTCTTTCAGGGGGGATGGTTATGGCGCAGGCTGCACCATCGAGATTTGATGGGGGGGATTTTTCGCCCTTCAAATAATGTAATATTCAACATTTATATATTTTTCCAAAATATATGTAAAACTTTTCACCTTAAATGCACCATATTTAATCCATTAGATGAAGAAAATAAAGTGTTTCGAAAGGGGGGGATAAATATCCAACTCTTACATATTAGACCTTAATTGACATGCGAGTTTTGGGGGGTCTGAATTAAACGTTGGGGGGGGGGCAGTATCCAACTCTAGGTCTTAGATTATGGCGAGTATTTTAATTACAGGGGGATTGAGCATTAAATTGAGGGGGTATCCAATTCTTGTGTATTACTATTGTCTTAGACTGTTGCGGAGACAGAATTTTTTTTTTTTCGAGGAGGCATTATCTATCCACTCTTCAATATCAACAGCAAGTCTAAAATTAGCATTGCCATTTTAGTGGTAGGATTGAGTATTAAATTTAAAGGGAGAGATATGAAACTCTTGATAAAGTGTTAAATCTTAGATTGTCAAGGGATTTCTGTAGTGGAGAGAGAATTCGAACATTAAATTTTGGAGACTGTATTTAGTGATATGGTATCCAAACGTTTTCGACCCCGAACGTGCCAAAAGAGAAGCTGGAAAAGACTAAATATCTCAGGATCCTAATAAAGTATTGACATCCCATTACAATAATATTCTTGAAAGCCTGCAAAGAAATGGATGTAAAAATTTTCTGTTAATGCGTGTTTGGCGCTTTACCGAGGTGAATGTGAAGTTTTATACTATAGCTGCATTAAAAGACAAAAGCGATATTCTCGATATTCATTAGTAACATCACTTCGCTTAGTGTTGGTATACTTTAAAGCAGGTGCACCATTTGTAACAAAAAGCTAAGGAAAGTGTTACTTTCGGTAGACACGCTGTCGTAATTAAATACTTTGTAGGCATTACGATATGGTTTGAAGGCGCGAATTATATGATTTGGGGGGGTATGACATGATTTTGGGGGGTGCGCACCCCTGCTCTCTTTGTTCGAGTTTGACACGAAGCCGTAAAATCAGGTCCGTAGCAAGGGGTAGGCTGGCTGAAGCCTAGGGGGCCATTAAAAAAAAAAATATATATATAGGCTATATATTTATGCTGAAAATGATATTTCAACAAAAACATAGTCCGTGGTTTAAATTTGAATGCTAAAACTTTACTTCGCAAGGAGTGAATGCCACAAAGCACCATACTGACGCAAAAGTGAGCAAGATCACAGGAATCAGAAAATTGGACTTTGGACTGTGCAGGTAAGAGTGGCGCCAGACACTTTGCTTTGTTTAGACTTTAGAGCATTGAAAAGACAACATGGACTTGGAGGGAAGGATATCGACAGAAAGTATGTTTCAAACACATTACTTACCGATATTTTTCAGTACAAAACAAAGCAAATACCTCAGTGAGATATAAAAATTCTGTAAACCCTTTAAAAATACATTAAAAAAAGATTCGATTTAGGCGCATACACCTAAAATAGGTTGTAACAAGCAAAATAAGTTATTTGGGCACTGTAAATCATTATTATGTGTTGCATTTTTTAATGAAACGCGATTAATAGGGCGATTGGTATTATTCCCTCCCAACTGCCAGGATTTTGGATATATTATTATACCTAATGATTTTGAAGTCTCACATGTTTAATGTCACGTTTAATGTCCAGAATATTTGAATTTAATTTGAATTAACTTTATCCTCAGATAGGTGAATCGCAACTGGATCTGAGCAACGGTGCATTGTGCCTCAAAAGATGATCGAACCTGAGATCCTTTGAGAGAATAACTCTATCTCCCTCATAACCCATCCAAACAAGTTCAAGGAATAAGTATTTACGCTGTAGAAAAATAAGCATGTTCAATAAATCAGTATAGACCTAATCCAGTTTTTACTCACACAATAACAACCATCCATCCCATCCCTGGACACTTATTTTTTGTGAAACCATACTCCAGGCGCGGTTGGCCCTATAGCGCACAGGATCAGTGAACCCCCAGTAATATACGATAATCACCTTGAGAATGAACAATAAACAATGTCTTTACATTTCCACATTATTTCGCTAAAAATTCTACACAATAAGTCATGTATTTGTGCCCGTAATACGGCGAACTCTTTTGCTGAGAAGAAGAAACCGCGAATCGGCCGCCCTGATACAGACCCTCAGTTGAACCCCCACAGGACAGCTCTTGCCATAGTGAAAGCTTCGCGCGGGAGCAGAAGCTCGAGGAGGGTATAGGACAAAATACATGGAAGATGAGATTGCAGAACCTATGTCGACACCCAACGGTCATGCGCAGTTCGTTCTCTCGCAGAAGGCGCGGGACAAGGCTCCGATTACATATTCAATATTCTCTTTGTATCATTTTTGCACCGAACTTCTTGGAATAAATGCAAGATTGTGCCAGAGATGGATGAGTGGAAACAAATAAAAGCTGGAATTAGATGCGATGAATTAAAATAAAGGAGATACATTACCAAAATAGCTCGTGCATGCATTCAGAGGTTTTTCCTTAAAGGTGGAAACACTTCGGGTTCGCGAAAGAGAAAGAATGGCGCGAAGACGTGACTCGTTGTCGCTCGGTGTCAATCGTCTCACGTTTGTTAGTTTTTGAAGTGCTTGGATACTTGTTGGAAAGTATTAAGTGATGCTGCGAGTGAAGCGAGGGATGGACTTTACCTAGGTTATGTCATTTGATGCAGTGTACGCGTTGTTGTCCGCGCAGGTAAGAAATGACCGATAGAAATGCACATAATTAACTTAAACAAACTTCCTTGTCCACTGAAAAAAAGCGTGTGCTGGTCGACCATCCCCAAATTTGAACAAAGCTGTCGCGTATCAATGAAAAGGGTCTCAGGTTTGATTTCTATAATGCACATGCCATTAGTTGCCATTTCCCTTTAATAAATGTAGGACCAGTTCTGATTAGTCGGCATGGACGTCCGGAAGGGGAAAAGGGGGCCGCCCCCCATGGAAATCGAAAGTAAACCAAAAATTATATATTACACGCATATAATTTAATTTCAGTCACAGTAATTTTTGGTAATTATTATAAAAGCGTTGAAGCAACTTCAGACTGAAAGAGTGTTTTTTGCTCCTCCTGGGGGAAAAAAATATATTACCTGCCCCTACTTGAGGACGTCCATGACATTCCAAGAAAACTCAACTTTTTTCATAAAGGCACAATTTATTGTAGTTTCAGCCCTAAATTTATTCGCACACCCCTAATACAAAACCTTATACTCCCAGGTAAAAAAATTCTGGACAAATCTTTTAAGCCCTCCCCCCATCCTTTTGTTAGGCGAAGGAAGTCTATTTTGCGGAAACTGAATATACGTCACATGACTTCAGTGAACCCCCGGGTAAATAATGCACGAGCCGCGCCTGCCATACTCTAATCTCTAGAACATGGAAGTCAGCTTGGTAAATTTTTAGAGTACGAACATCGCCAGAAAGATTTGTAGAGGGGTCAGGCCATTGATGAAAAGTGATTAGTAGAAATAATAATTATTACCATGATTATAATTGTTATTTTATGACAATAACTATTATAAGTTATTAAAAATAAACCAATTTTAATCCAAATTTATTGTTATATAAATGAAGAGACTTTGCTACTTGATCCACCCATACGAATGGACATCCAACACAAATGCTGTAAATTACTTTCTTACATTTTGTACAGTTAGTGTTCTGAAATGCATAGTTATTGTATTTTAATATAACTTTTACAAATTACGCTTTAAAAGTTAGGGATAACTTTTACTCAAAGTTTATATTCTGTGACCTCTCACAAAGAAAACTATACATTTTGGAAGCTGTGGATCACTCTTTGGATTAAATTGTAAAATATAACCTAGTTTTTCTATTATACACTGAACTCTTTTTTTCGATCTAATGTAGTTTTTAGATTGGTTATAACCAGGGCCCAGATTTTGATGACCTAAAAAATCTTTGAAAAATTACCTTTAAAATGACAACAAAAATCCTGTAAAATGACCTAAAATCTTTGAAAAATGACCCAAAAATTCGTAGAAAATTCAATCTGCTTATTGAAAATAGTATATACTCTATGTGATCAAAAGTATCCGGACACACTGCAAAACGTGTGTTTATCATAGAGGGCGACACAGTACTGCCATCTACCGCATGGAACACATAGTCAGCGAACTCAGTAGTCTGCAGACAGTGTGAGACAGCAGTATGGGATGGTCTGAGGAACTCGCAGACTTTCAACGTAGTCAGTTGGTTGGGTGCCACTTGTGAAGGAAGTCTGTGTGTGAGATTTCCACCCTCCTAAACATCCCTCTGTCCACTGTTTCCGATGTTATAGTGAAGGGATGTGTAAAACCCCAAAGCGTGCAGGCCAACCTTCCATGTTGACCTCCAGAGACCATCGAGTGTTGAAGAGGGTCGTACAGCATTATCGTCAATCATCCATCGTCACCATCACACAGGAATTCCGAACTGCATCAGGATCTACTCCAAGCACCATTACTGTTTGGTGCAAGTTGCGGCAACTTGGTTTCCATGGCCGAGCAGCTGCCCATAAGTCAAACATCACACAGACAAATGCCAAACGCCGCCTCGTAAGGTGCAAGGAGCGTCGAAACTGGACCATAGAACAGTGGAAAATCATTGTGGGGAGTGATGAATCACAGTATACAATGTGGCGATCAGATGGTAGGGTGTGGATGTGGCGAATGCCTGGTGAACAACATCTACCAGTCTGTATAGTGCCGACAGTAAAATTCGGAGGTGGCGGGGTTACAGTGTGGTCACGTTTCTCCTGGAGGGGGCTTGGCCCCCTTGTTGCTTTACATGGCAATGTCACGGCACAAGCTTACATTGACATTTTAACAGCTTTCATGCTGCCTGCCGTCGAAGACCAGTTCGCGGATGACCATTGTGTCTTTCAACACGACCGAGCACCTGCCCATACTGCAGGGCTTGTAGGGGAGTGGTTTGACGACAACAACGTCCCACTAATGGACTGGCCTGTGCATAGTCCTGATTTGAAACCCACTGATCATCTCTGGGATGTTTTGGAATGCCGACTTCGTGCTAGACCACACCGATCCACATCAATACCTCTTCTCATTTTGGCGCTCTGCGAGGAATGGGCTGCCATTCCTCAGGAAACCTTCCGGAACCGGATTGAAAGTATGCCTGTGAAAGTGAACGCTGTCATCAAGTCTAAGGGTGGGCCAACACTGTATTGACTGCCAGTGTTCCCGATGTAGGGTTGCCCAAACTTGTACTTTATTTTCAGGTGGGTGTTCGGATACTTCTGATCACATAGAGTATATTCCAAGACAAACAATTTAACAATTGCTTCTTCACATTGGTGTATTGTACGGACTGTGAATAAGAAACTCGACAATGTTGTATTTCGTGATTTTCAGACAGGCTCTGTTCCGCTGGTAGTTAAACACAGAGTAAGTACCGCAAGATAACATTCAGACAAAACAGAAATTGTTGAACTTCTTATGTTTCAGCATGCAATGACACAATTTTTTTAAAAAAAAGACCTAAAAAATGACGCAAAATTTTTAAAAAATGGTAAAAAAAATGACAAAAAAAATTACATTTCTTCAACCTGAGGAGGGTGTTCAGGATTTCTGTACTAGTTACCAATGTCTACGTTGCACCAGTTAAAAGATAAAATGTCAACAAAATCCGAGCACTGGATTTCTGTTGACCAAAAAAAAAAAAATCTGCCTTTTTAAAACTTGAACGATATCAATATCTAGGGGTCTGTGGATCTGTTCGAAAAAATGAGGTCCAGGCAATATCAACTAGATCCGTGGTTCTCAAACTGTGGTACACGTACCCCCAGAGACACATGAACGACTTGAAAGGAGTACGTGATCAGCTCGGAAGAAAAACGTCGAGAATACCCATAAGACAACATTCTTGCTGCAGGTGTGTAGAGCATACTTACTTGTTTCAGACTTCATGGCTTTAACATTCAACAGAATAATTAGGCTGATTTTGTCACCGACACTCTTATCATTGTTTCATGTGTTTTGAAATAAAACACTCGTTCGAAATCTATAATAGACTAAATTTGGAGCCGAATTTCTGCTTGAAAGTTTCAAGTGCACAACCATACATCAAGGAACTGTGCTGGCTATGCAGGTATATCCTTCTCACTAGAAACTCTAAGGAATTACAATAAAAACTCGAAAATTGTGCTTGACTGTTTACAAACTTATTTGTGTTCTTTATTTTTTCAATAAATTCTGGAATTTATTTATTTTTATATACGAGGGTTAAGTCATAAGTCATGGCAACTATTTTTTTTTCTCACGAACAGGGGACAACAAAAAAAATCTAAGATATACGTTTGAAAATGTATGGAATGAACCTTCGAATGAAGCCACCAGATGAAGTCTGGATGCAGGAGACTCTCGTAGGGAAGAGGCGGAACACAGGACATTGGACAGCAGTGTTTTCTTATGGCATGAATAACAAGTACAAGACTACACTGTATAAAAACCTTTAACAAGGTTATCCACTGTTCGATAGGGCATGGCATGCACACCCAGTGCTTCCCGTAGCTCTGTATGTCATTCCCGTGCATTTCTGCTGCAGAGAACTGCTATTTTATTGTACGAACGCTGCTCCTGCTTCATGACTTCTATTTTCGAATGCTGTCACTCACTGATTGAACTTGGGTGCATGCTTATTACCCCACCATTGTTCACATACACCATCTGGTGGCTTCTTTCGAAAGTACATTCCATACACTTTCAAACGTATATCTTAGATTTTTAGTGTCGTGCCCTGTTTGCGAGAAAGAAAATAGTTGCCATGACTTATGACTTAACCCATGTATATACTTCTTAGCATGTGTGTTTTTCAAATTTTTAATTTGTAGCTAATCATATATATTGTAAAGTAGCAACACCCAATAAAATAATAAACGTAGGATTCAAATGATTATTTGTTTACCATCTTTTCAGATGAAGCCCAATGCCATTTTGCTCTGTTGCAGATAGATGCCTCCAACACATCAAAAATGCCTCACCAATCATGTAGTCAAAAATTCCCCAAAACCCACTGAGAAAACCTATGGTGGGGGGTACATTAGACGTTTACTTACGACTAAAGGGTACAATGAGGAAAAAAGTTTGAGAACCACTGAACTAAATGATATATCGTCACGATATTTTGGCAATATATATCGACAATATACATACATGATATTATGGCGATATATATCGTGTAGGCAATATATTGTAGAGATATGGAGATTACGAATACGAGAAAACCTTGTCAAGAGAATATTTACGCTTGTTTATTTCCTGGAATTGTCCGACCAGTGGGCGATCCCAAGAATGCGCAAACTGTGTAACTTCCGTGAAGCAATGACTGAAAGGCAAATGCGTGGATCTAAACAAGATCCAGCGTGTTCGAAGGGTGTAATAACCTTTCGAAGCCTAAGATTATAAAAGGAAGCTCGCTCCCCGAGCTCGCTCTCATTTGGCTCATTTGGATTATTCGTCTCATCAAACTCTCATTAGTCTCCGACTACACTTGGATTACTCTACGACACATTGCAACCTACAGAACTACGTCGACGGTACACGAAGTTATGGCTGCATAAGCATGCAGCGAGTCACGCGGGATCGCTCGAATCAGTGAGCCAAGGGTCACGGTATAGAACCTTGGCGTCAGTCACAATTCGGTCTGCAAGAAGCATCTGGACAAGAACATCACTCGCCTACCAGGTATGAACAAGCGTAAATAACCTTTAAAATTCAACCTTCCATATCTCTTCCCTCTTAATCGGAGCAGGTTCAACTGACAAGTACAATTAAGCTCTACCTAAAATGTATTACTGAAGCATCCCTGTGATCTGATCCCAGGTAAGACGGGATTACAACAATATTGTCATGATATTTGGCAATATTTATCATGTTGGTGATATATTGTCACAATATTTTAGCAATATGTATCGTGGAGACAATATATCGTCACTATATTTGGGGATATATATCATATTTGGCGATATTTATCATGGAGACGATATGTCGCCTATATCATGATACGGAAAAAATATCTTATCGTATACTCAGTGACAATATCTTCTTGAAGATATATTGCGATATCAAATTTCCGATATTAGCCATCCCTAGTTAGAAGCCATGAAAATGAATTTTTCAGTGTATTACAACTTATTATTCAAGATGTTTAATCCTGATAAGTAAAATTAATTACCACTATACACTATTTAGATATTTGTAGGATTTCGGAGGCTTCAGCACCCTTAGCCCTCCCATTAGTTACGTGCCTGCCAGCTACTGCCAGGGAGCAGCGACTGTAGTACACAGTACACAGATTAAGGTCACGTGTGTACCAAACATTTCTCAGTAATTGAACCCAGACAGGATAACAACAAATACACACTGTGCTGGTACTCAAAGTCTTGAGTCCTAGACTCATGAATTGATTCTACATGTAATAAACAATCTTATTAAAAGATCAGCCCCCCCCCCCCCCTTGCCTGAATGACAGCTTGTATGCTACGTGGGATAGACAAATAAAGGTCCTGTACAGTGTGAACTGGAATACGTAGCCACTCCTCGCACAAAACAGTCTCAAGTTCCGAAAGTGTCATTGGAGGTGGAAACCGATTACGCACTTTGGCCTCCAAAATACCCCACAAAGGCTCAATGATGTTAAGATCGGGGGACTGTGGACACCAGATGAGATGTTCTACCTCATCACTGTGCTCATCAAACCATGCATCAACGCACCTAGCAGTGTGAATAGGGGCGTTATCATCTTGGAAGATGGGGCATGCATCGGGAAACAAAGTCTCAACCATGGGATGGAGGTGGTCACCCAGGATGGTGCAGTACTTCTCTGCGTTGATTCTTCCACGCAGGACAACAAGTGGGCCAACACCATTCCAAGATATAGCCCCCCAAACCATCACAGACCCCCCACCATGGTTCACGGTAGGCACTAAGCAGTCAATATCAAATGCTTCAGCAGGAGTTCTCCACACATAAACACGTCCTGTGGTCTGTAATAATGTGAAAGACGATTCGTCTGACCATATCACATGTTCCCATTGCTGCTGTGTCCAATTCTTGTGCTCTTGGCACCACCTTCGTGTCACTGCATTACGTGGAGTCACCAATGGTTTGGGGATGGCAACTCTGCCATGAATGTTCACAGAATACAGCTCCCTTTGAATGGGTTTCGTTGATCCTGGAGGTGATTGTTCATCTCTGCGGTTATCTGGGACAGTGTTACTTACGTGAAATTTAGAAGATTTCGTACTTCCGCGTTGCACAATTTAATGGTTCAATCCTATTAATTACGAAGATCCACTGTCTTCATTCACAAAGGGTACGGCGTTTGAAGCGGAGATGGTACCGCGTGAGTGACGCGGTACCATCTCCGCTTCAAACACCGTACCCTTTGTGAATGAAGACAGTGGATCTTCGTAATTAATAGGATTGAACCATTAAATTGTGCAACGCGGAAGTACGAAATCTTCTAAATTTCACGTAAGTAATTTTAAACCGCGTTTACCGCAATCACCATGGGACAGTGTTGTCTTGTGCTTTCGAGTCACTATTCGCTTCAACACACGTCAATCCCTGTTGGATAACTTTTTTTTTCGCCCACTATTCTCCTTTGCAGACGTTGTCTTTCTATGTTGTCTGTAGGCTGTCAGAACAGTTGACACTGTGCTCCGTGCTACACCAACAAGTGTAGCTGTTTTTGTCACAGATGCTCCAGCCAGGCGGGCTCCTATGATCATGCCTCTTTTGAAGTCTGAAAGGTCGGACATACTTGCATTTGACGGATAGCTGACTGCTCGCATGCAACTCTCACACCAGCTTCTGATAGACTGATATGTTTGCTTTCATCGCCACTAGATGGTTGAAATCTCTGCCGAGTGTTGTTCTTTTTCCACGACGGCGTATATAGGCCTTTGCAAACCAAGGTGTTCATATTATTTTGTCCATTGCCTGTATATAAGCCTATGTTCACCTTGGTGAAAAGACTCAAGAATATTCCCAAAATGAAAGTAGTGCCAAAATATGACGAAACAATACACCGAATATTGCGAAAAATGCCAAAAACTAAAACTGGCAAAAAATGCAAAAAAAAAATGCAAGTGTAATATTGTGTATATTTAATGGGCATCATATCCGAGAAGTCAGAAAAAAGATGACATTTCACCAACTTCCGCTCCCTACTAATGAGCAGCACTGTCAACATAAAACCCATACATGGAAGGAAACCACTCTACGCAATTACAATTCTAAATAATAATTCCGTATATTATTATGTAAGACTCAAACCAGCACACATGAGAGTATGCAATATCTACAGACCGAAACTTAAAATGGATACACAAGCTGAGAGAACTGCCTAAGCAATTACAAATATCATATCACAGCGCAAGAAGTACATGTACATCATTGTTCACTTACCGAAAAGGACAATGATATTCTGCGAAATAATAAAATGCAGTTATAACATTCAATCGAACATCATTTCAATGTGAAAATAATCGTAGAAATATAAGATGTCAGTTTCAGTCCATAATCATGTATTTCATTTTCACATATCTTGGTAAGATACACAAAACTGAATTTTAACGATTATGTTCACTTATTTTTTAATTTCACTTCGTATTTTACTTCCTGATGCATATTTGAGGACCAACTACCATAGACAAATGACGGAAAGGTCTAGTAATAGGGTTCGAGAGTTCAAATGTATTTCGCTCGTTCGGTCATTTTTCGCTATCAATTCTGTCTGCCATCTAGCATTGCCCGTGCGAACTATTTGCTGCTTGAGCGAAAAACGCTCACTGCAGCACTCTAATTTGCATCATTGAAATGTTAATACATTTTAAAGATGCTTGATACAATTGAAAGTCATCATTAGATTTTTCAAATTTTTATTGTTATTGGTGTACATTAAAAGATAATCTACATAAACTGTAATATTTATATTCTAACACTACAGCACACATACATGCACAGGGTGAATCAAAATTTAAAACACTTTCACTAAAAATTACAGGAACCTATAAACACACTTGCACGCACACACACACACCTCTCAAAATTAATTTCACACTGAACCAACGCTCACCTCACTTCACATTACTCGCTTCATCACACAGTGCCATATCGATTGTTATATACAATGAAGGGGAAAAATATTTAACCGCTTCTTTTACCTAGTCCATTTTTATCAAGTATCCGAAAATTGTTTTAGAATATCTGATACAGCGAAGAATAGAACAACAATTTCCCCTCTTTCCCAGAGCACGGACTGTGCTCCAGGAAATTTCAGCAGTTGTTGCAAGCATCCAAATACATGATAATAATTCACCACATGTAAAAGAGAGCGGAGGTACTTTCAACATTTCTCCATGACTTTTAAGTTCTGAACAAAAGCCACAAGGCTTTTCAACAAAAAGTACTATATACAAAAAGATTGTCACTAATCTTAAAATAAACAGAACTATACTAAAATGTAAATTCCACACACACAGCCTAATTCATTTCTTGAAACAAATTGTATGTACAGCCTTTTTTTATTTTGAAGGTATACCAAGTGAATTATTATTTGCTTAAAACAATGTAACACATCTATGCATAAAAAGTATAATTCTAAAATATAATAATGGAAATGTCACTTTCCAATAATCTTTATATGCTTTTCTTGTGAATTTTTCAATTATTAACTTATGTGCAGCTGTTACAAAGTAGCATAGTAACATAAAAAAATTACATTTTTTTTTTTGAATACCTTCTACAATTAATAGAGAATATATTGTTCAAAGACAGGGCAAGAAGGAAGAGAGGAACCGATTTTATGTCAAAAAAGCAGCCATGGTCCCAAGTCATCTTCAAAATAAATTTTCCTTCTTACAATATTTGATGTCTTCCACTACATGAATGTGATTTTACTGGAAAATGTATATCTTCTTTTTTTAATTCATGTAAGAATTTGAAGTTGCTATCTTCCTTGCCAATAGTGTATAGATAATCATCTTCTTCACCTTAAAATGGCGAAGCACTATGTCCCAGTCATTCAACAATATAGCCTGTAAAATGAAAAATGAAAAATAAATTTCTCCTCGGAAGCATGCTAATTTTTGGTAAATAAAAAAAGTAAAATTTCAGTACAAAAACAGACAATTTCAGGTTCAAAAGCAGTAAATAAAATAAAATTTCGGTGTTATTGCGGTAAAAAAATGGATCAAAAGTGGTATATACAATGACATTTTGGTTTTAAAATTGTGAACATAATACAAAATTTGATTTAAGAACTGCACTTATTACGAAATAAACATAACCCTTCTAATAGCACGTTTATGTAGTTACCAGAGTATTAAGTTTATTCCTGTATAAAGGGGTCCGGTCCATTCTTGCTTCTCAAATATTTACAGCAGAATTAATCAATTTGCTGTGACTTGCATAACTCTCAGGATAATTCTGGTATCAGAAAGTGTCGTGTCTGTAAATAAACTCTAAATTTCTGTTTAAGAGTCTATTTCGCATTTTGCATAATTTCGTGGCAAAACAAGGTAGGAAAATGCACCTCACACCTTACAGAAACATTAAAAATTAACATTATACTCTGTCCCAACTAACTGTGGAGCAGGCAAACGAAAACAAGTCTCTGTGCAAGCAGTGATGCGAGACGACTCCATCAATGAGCACGTGAGAGGGAACATGATTGCATGGAGGGGAAAGCGACTGCACCTACCAGTCTCCACAGCAGCATGTACTGCTTCTCTCTGGCCACTCAATTTCCCACACTTCTCCGACGTTATGTGTGACCTTGCTCCACAGTTAGCTGGGACAGAGTATAGAATGTGTTCTTTCACATTTTGTGTTTTCATCAAAAAACAAAATATGCATACCCTTACTAATAAGCTACAAAAAACACACGTATACTGTAGGAATGTACAAGGGTAAGTCATTAAGTAACAGGAATTTTACATTATATCTAAATATATCTGTTCGGCGGTTACGTGGAGATAAGTAATTTACTCTAATTAGTTCACGTTTCATATTTGTTCACTATTCGATATTGCCACCTGTCTGGTGGCTTTGTCAGGCATGTACAGTCATGGACACTTCTGCGTTGCAACACACCCATTGACTTTCAATTGAGTCATTACAAGCCAGAAGTGTCTCTGACTGTACATGCCTAATTGGGATTTTATTGTAAACTTTCTGGAGATTTATGCACAACAAACATTCATATTTTGGGACTCAAAATGGTGACGTGACGATCGACCAGTATGCACCTGCGCAGTAGCTCATACAACATGGCTGCTCCACTGTTGACTTGCACCGTAGAAGAGCAACGAAGTGTTATTCGTTTCTTGTTGTCAGACGGAGTGAAACCTTCTGAAATCTACACCAGATTGAAGGCTCAGTACTAAATTAACAGATTTACTGGTCGCTCGCTGCCTCAGTTGGCATGCAACCTGATCTCTCACTCCAGTATATCACTGACATTTTGTTTTCCATTTTTTAAAAAAGAATATTTCCATCCATTCGCACACTCTCCCCTGACTTAACAATTGTCTCCGTACTGCACCTTCATTCTGCTGTAGATTTCAGAAGGCTTCACTCCCTCTGTCCACAAAAAAAACAATATTATTTCATTGCTCTTCGATGGTGCAAGTCAACGATGGAGCAGCCGTGTTGTACGAGCTACTGCACAGGCGCATACTGCTCGATCGTCATGACACCTTTGGGGCATGTTACTAAGGAACCGTTTTGAATCCTGAAATACAAATTTTCATTGTTCATAAATCTACATGAAGTTTAGAATAAAGTTCCTGTTACTTAATGACTTCCCATCATACTACTATGATTTTTTTTTTATGTATCAATAAAGTAACAATTTACAATGTGCCAATACCTTATATGCAGAGATTTGATACAAAATATGTTGCATATATGGGAGAAGTTCATTTTCTTCTTAACGTATAAAAATCAAGTCTCCTTTTGAGGAATTCGAGCAATGAACATTTCCACTATGGCATGAAATACGTTTCAATTCACTCACTTTATGGATAATGATATAGAAATGACATGTGCCAAATATATTGGAGATATTGTTTTGGTTCTTCATAAATACACCAAACTTGGCTAAAACACACATCAACGAAATAGAAACTTTCTCAGACTGGCCTGTCACTGGCCATAAAGTGTCCAGCACTTTCTGTTATCTCCATAAACTTAGCATGGGCCATGAAAGCAACAGCAAAATCAATTATTACATAAAGCATGACTTATGATCTGTGGTGCAAAAACGTGTGATCAATTTCTAGTCAGTGCATAGTTTGAGTTCTTGTAAGTCAACTTTATGCACACACAGACTAATTGGGATCTGCAGTCGAATCATAGTGTTCTAATAGCTGCAATATTTACTCTAAGTCAACCATTCATTCGTTGTGGTCTCCAATTCTGCAAAACATTGGACACTAGTGCTGATTTAACCTGGCTGGTAAACCAAGAACGCATGTTCAGAACACGTACGTAAAGTATTTGCTATCTGTTTTGTTGATTTATCAGTTCTGAAAAAAACACTATGATTGTTGCCAGTACAGTAAAACCTCATTAATCCATACCCCAATAAGTCGGACTTCGCTTAATCCAGACAGGCACAATAAAAAATAAAAAGCAGAATACAAGGTTTTAAATGTGATTAGAAGTCAACAAGAGAACTTCCACAAGAAAAGGCAGTCTGTTTCCCGCAGACTTCGTACTGTACTATATAGTGTATTTAGGCCTATGCCTATAAACGGAGTATTAATGCACTTCTACTGTTCTTTTAGGTTATTTCAGTTAATCTGGACATTCGTTAATCTGGTCAACTTATCTCCCCATTAGTCTGGATTAACGAAGTTTTACCGTAATTAATTTTAAAGCAAATTATAACCTAACTAAATAATTTTAAACATAACAGAATCTTTATAACGTATAAAATCAAACGTGACTATATCTTACGATTTTCACAATTTCAGAGTTCCGCAGGTTTTTAATTGCTTGCGACTGAAGAACTACCAATGGGGAAAGTTACCTCCGGGTTTACGAATATAGCCTCCTCTTCTTCCACCCCTCATTGGTGGGCGTGACATCTGCCTTGTCGGTATGAAGCCCCTGGACATTCCCCTCATGGGGCCCCTCATCCCCCTATTCATGATGCCTCTGATGATGCCCCGACTTCGAACTCTCATCACTCTGCCCCTCAGCCTCGTCCCTCGGATGCCACGGGTTGGCATACGCATCGGATCTTCAATACGATGGTTTGGTGCTGGGTACTGGAAAATTGAACACTATCATCAAAGCCTTTTCCTGCATGTTTATAAATACTATAATTTGTTTAACAAACTCAATTCATGCACGAGTACCAGATAAAAAATAATGAAATTTAACAGTTGCCTTTACAGCTACTTTTCAACATTAATGAATAAAATTACAGTTTGTTAAAAAAAAAAACAAGTGAAAAGAAATTTTAAACTTCATTTATACCTAAGTATTGTTATGAGCAAATGTTACAGTTACAGTTCATAAAGTAACTGTAAACTACAACTGAATTACTTTTCAAAACTAAATTTTCAAAGGCTGCTACACACACAAAAAAAATGATCATTTGTACTAAAATTTATCAAAAAACACAAACAAGAACATACAATTCTTTCATAGCATTACAGGAATTTTTATACTGTAACAGATCATAATAATATATATTTACACACATGCACATACATGAATCCTTGTCAGTTTAATTTTACGATTTAACTATTAGTGCGTTTTTTCCTTGCACACTTTGCAGTAATTTAAATTCTCCTTGGATTTACTGCCCTCATGTGCAATTTTTCACACCATATATTTTCTGCAACACTTTTCATGGCATTATTTTGTTTTCATCTAATACTGCCACTGTTGCCTTTTCATATATGAACAAATGCACTTGTTTCAGAAATTTAAGATTTAAAAAAATCAAATATATGCTTTCATTTTCATGTTTTGCAATAAAATGGCTTCTTAGATAGATTATTCGTTTTTTTGTATTAAATTGTTGCCCGTTATTGTTTTTACACACATTATACTTATCCTGAAAGTATGGACTTTATAAATTTTTATTTAATATTATTTTTCCATGTCCTTTTCTGCCATGCACAGCTGGAACTTCTTCCTCTATTATATCAGCTTCAAGTTTCTTATCTGAAGTTCTTCAAAGTATCTTCCATCTGCATTCTTCATATATTGGTATGTTCATTTTTATTTCTTTTACTGACAGTGTTGCAGTCTCCGGTGCAAGTCAAAAATTGTCTTGTTGCTATGTATTTGCCATACGTTGTAAATATTTTTCCCATTACGTTTGAAGTAATGGATAGGGTAACAAAGCATTTTGGTCTCCGGTTAGCCAATGGCAACAAACGTAAACTATGAATATGCAGACAAATAAAGCTTTATGAAATTTATTTTTAATGAAACTGTTCAATGTGAAAGCAAAATACAAAATTATTTACTTACCTCTGCTCATCTTCAAAACATGAAAATACTTATCGTCCTTCCATCACCTCCTCCATGTTGCCAAAGGATATTTCATCTTAACTTATGACTCGCAAGGTCTTGCTCTGATTCGTCGACTGTAAAATTACTTCAAAGATTAGTTAATTCTTTTCCTCTCAAATTTTATTTGAAAACACAAACTTTGTGTAGCGATTAAAGCCTGCATATTTCTTGTAATATTGTATATCTTTTTATAAATTGTTTGCTCCTGAATACATTGTCATAACTGTATGTTTATATAATGTGAGGATGTACTTTTTTTGTGTTAAATAAAACACTATATCCCATGTTTTTATAATTATGCTTTCTTCATAACTGCTTTCAACTTTGTCCCCTTGCATATTCTTTTTTCTTCCATGCTTGTCATCAAAATTAATATTTGAATAAAATACTGTGTGTAACAATTACATTAAATGCAATGTTTTCAGCATATGGTAACATGAGTGCACATTTTTCACAATTGATTAGCCTTCATGTACTTTGTGAACTACACATGTTTTCTTTTCTTTTCTTATTCTGCTGATATCACATGACTGTTATAATAAATGTTAAAATGCAACAATCTGCAGAAATGTTGCCAAGCCATATTACAAAATGAACTAGCTAGTTGTAGAAATCATTTATCATAAAATATTCATTCTTGTTAAGATTTCACATTCATTAAGTATAAAATCATGGTATTTCTTGTTCTTATAATTATATTTTTGTGATTGCATGTACTTTATATTTTACCAACATTGTCAATTTGAAATACTTACTCAAGCTTGTTGAATTCTTTTAGTTTGTACTCACACTCTCTATTATGAATATTCTTTGTTTGCTCTCTTGAAATTATTTTCACATGCAACAATGATACATTATGTCCCACTTACACTCCCTTTCTCCTGTACTATATCTGTATTTTCTCTCTGCAATAAGTTGTAACAATATTATTGTATTATTTACCAATTGTTTCTTTGCTTTAAATTGAGAACATTCATAATTATTAATTTAGCAACTGGAAAGTCATAATTTCAAATTTCAAATTATAACTTTGAAGAACATTTTGCATAATTCTGGTTATTTATTACTCGTTTTTCTCACATTCTTATAAAATAGCATTTTCATATAAATTTGTTGTTTTCAAATCCTTATAACTTTATCAAAGTGGCTAGTATATTTTTCCCCTGATTTAGTTTTCTTTCTATTCCAATATTCAATATTTACCAAAACAATAATGTTTAAAATTTCCTCTCATCAAGTTCACTGAAAAATTTCTTCCATTCAGTTGCTTGCAGAATGCATTAACAATTCCGGCAGGACTCGGTTGGTTGCAGTATTGTTAACAGCTTCACGATTTTCATCCTCAAAATATCTTCACTCTTCTTTTTCGAAAAATTAGTTTATTTTTCTTAATAGAATTAGACTTTCTTGCATATATTATACTGAATTTAATTTGGTGTGGCTGAATTATCTAATAGAAGCAAATGTAAACATTTTTGGACATACAGTTTGTCAATTTTTGTCGTAAAATATATTCTCCATTACTCTTTATCCTTCATTTTCAATGCCTCAGTTTCACAATTTTCCTTTGTGTATATTATGTTGTTTAAAGTTACATCATATATATTGCAGTGCAGTCAAATTATATTTTTTCAATCATCATTATTAAATATTTTTACCCACTGGTTGCATATTTATGCACTTGAGAATATTTTATGTTCATGTTTGTAAACACAGTATTCTTTTTTTATTCTTGGTTCAAGTTACAAGATGCCTATTTCAACTTCTTCACTAATATTTTCTTCTTTCAAAATTGAAATATGTCATTTACAGTTCAGCAATACATTATCATTAAACCTGTGGTTTGCCAGGAATTTGTGATCAGTCAGTTTCTTGACATGCAAACTGCTTTATGATAATTTTCTAGAAAGGAATGTTCTAAATTTTATTTAAATAGGTCTCCAGCCATGACAACATACAAAACATATTCACCTATCAAGAATCAAACCCAGGACTTCTTGTCCCACAAAAAATGTTCATTAACCAATAGGCTATCTGGAGATATACTAGAAACACTAGAAATATTGAAGAAAACCTTATCAATTTCGTAGTTATTCAACTTTTTCACTTTCAACTCATTTCTTTGTAACATATTCAGTATAATTATTATTTTTAATATGTCCAGTGGGCACAAATTCCAGCCTTCTCTCTAAGAATACAATTTTGCCACTCCGGTGGTTTTAGCATAAATGTCCCGTCGATATGAACAATTTGTAATATTCCTCTTGAATGATCAAATCAGGCATCTTTCTGCAACCATGTAATGTACTGTAGTTATTTGACCTTATTTGTAACTCAGAATTTTTTTCAAGAGTTGTTTACTTTGGAAAATATGATAATTAATTTGCATTAAAAGTCACAACTTTAGGAAAGAGTATACTGTAGACATTGTTGCTTCTAGTTTTAAAATAGTTCTCTCTCTCCCATTTCAATTTTAGTACTGAGGCATTCTATTTGTTACAATTGCATACACAAGTTTTTGATTCATATTTTGCTTCAAATCAGTTTCACTCTCCTGATTGGATATTGTATAATGATTGTATTCACATTTATGTTTTTTTTGTTGTCTTTCTTTATATATACAGCTACTCACTTGTATTTATATTGTATTTTCTTATTTTATTTCAATTTTCTGTCTCTCAGCAAATAACAATTACAAGAATAAATGATGATTTAAGTGAAATTGGACACTCACAAAGGAAAACCCATTATCAGAACCTTCCTACAGATGCAAAGTTCATTTTGTTGAATGATGTATGGAAAGCATATTGACTACATTGTTCATTACATGTTTCTTAGACGGGAGTCCACACATCTCGTTCTTGTAGTTGCTTCGTCTTCAAGATGATTGCTTCAGGAATCGAACACAGTTGAGAACTCAAACCATTAAGCTACAGCTGGTTAAAAAAATCCACTTAAAAAAATATTAATTTTATTTGTTCTTTTGTAATGCTGCAGAATTCTCCTCTTAAAATCTTCTTCTGAAGGAATGACTTAACTAAATTTTATTATAAGTATTTGTAAAATAGTATATATCCTCATTATATATTTGTCTGTCAGATGCACTTATATTCTTCTTGCTTTCTTTAAGAAGAGTAAGAGATTTCTTTGCAAGAATTGACTTGTTTACAGATTTATGTTATTTCATTGTATGCAATGTAAATACTGAAAAACTGTTCATTCTTATAAATGCTTAATATTGCGTAAAAATATTTGCATCTTTCCTGGTTGATCTTGCAATACTGATCATAAACATATAATTCTTCAATTTAATTATAATTTGTTAAAATTCAATGTTTGAGTAGCTGATATAAATATGTAATAAATGTAATTAATGCATTGCATCTAGTGATAGTCAACTTTTCTTTCTTCCTTTTTTTTACGTTCAGCAAACATAAAACATTAACAATGATAAAAAAAAATTCTCATTTGCAATTTCAAAATTTCTAATCATCTCTCTTGTGGCTGATGTTGTATCTAATGTTATTAGTAAATTTGTCATTCTCTATTGTGAACGTATTTCAAAATGATGTATTTTTATTCGTTGTATTCTTCTATTATTTTCTTCTTGGTTACATGTTGTTCAAGTAATCTTCAACAAATCCATCCATTTTCTTCCGGTTCCATCTTCAGGCAATAATCTTGGATCCTTTTCGAGCCTTGCAGTGTTGTAAGTCAGCTTACTTTCTTCAGAAATCATGTCATTTTTAAAAATTGATATTAATGATATCAGCCAACTGATTTTTCCTTACACTTTGTACATAAAATGCTTCTATTTTTCTTTATTTATTTTTTGTGCATATGATCCAAAAATTCTATATCAGCAAATGCAATGATAGTTTCATATACTTTGAGTGATGGTTGAATTTTTGTAACTTTCTCTTTATATAATAAATCTTCATACTATTTTTTCGCACTGAACAGAATAAACAAGCTGAAGATATATAATTTTGTAGTCTTCTTTTCACCCTACAATTCATAATAGTGCCTCCCCTTCCCTTTCAGTTTTACCCTATACAAACAAATTTGAATTATTATACGGGTGTTCAGACTACTTTTTGTAGAGAAATGCCTTCTTATTGTTTTTGAAAATTCTGAGGAATTATAGCTTTTTGTACACTTCAAAAAATATATATTTGTTTCTGATATGATATCTTCTACACTTTTTCATTGTTTCTTGAATGACTATAATAATATTAAAGATATTGGTAACTGAAAATATTTCATTCGAAGCATGCATATTTTCTCTTTCCATTTTGGCACATCTATTTCTTTTCCATTATATTTTGAAGTATTTGCAATATTCAGTTCTTAATTGTTTAGTTTCATGTATTGCACCCGAAGCTTTAATAACCAGAAAATATAATATTAAAACATATCTTTGTAGTAAACTTTCTTACAAATCATTTTTACACTAATGCTGACTATTACCACTGCCTTCAATGTCTGCCTTATGAGATATTTGAAAATTTTTCATCAATACTTTCAATTACAACAAACTGTCTCAGGAACTACAGGGTGTTTGAAAAGTCACCGCACTCATGAGTTGACATGCCCGCCAGGAGGGATTCGTATGACCTTGAAATACGAGTTTATGTTATATTTAGAGCAGTGCCGCTGTTACAGTCCTCGGTGTGAGATGTTAAATCGCAGTGTGCCAACAATGCTTTTTAAGCACATCACCCAATGAGATGCAGAGAAAGGTGGCAACAAGAAGCAACGGAACTTCTGTTGTTTGCTTCTATTGAAATCAAATGGTGTTACGCACACTACAGGGAAACGTGCGGAACCGAAGCGGGAATTTCCATGTCAGAAGTCTGAGAGATATGTTAAAGGTTATCGTCCACTGAGATGCCTGAAACGTGTCTGTTGCCGTGTTGCTTCGCGTCTGTGGACAAGCTTTACGCACACACAGCGAATAGCTCTATTGGAAGCATATTTTGAGTATGTCATATTACAAATGTGCGGAGAAATGGAGAAGTCTATTTCCCGATCCGGCATCAGGTAAAAGCGCAGTGCATGATTGTTTCAAATTTAGTTTCAATATTCTTTTGGTGTATTTCAATGCGCGGAAAGTGGTTTGCTGTCTTGTCAGTGTTTTACCAACCTCAGATATTGCACTATTACTCACATTTAGTTTACAAATTATTTTTTATGTATTTCAAGATATAGTTAACAAATGCAAGTATTCATTATGTTGACAAGTTCAATAAATTATAAGCAAAAACTCTCAAACTTTGAGTGCAGGGACTTTTCGAACGCTCTGTACTACACAAACTAGTAAAAAGTTTACAACTAGTTAATACAATTTGTACAAATATATTTTATTGCAACTCAAAATTATATTAGCAACAAAATGTTTAATGCAATACTTATACAGCATGGCTAGCACTATTAACACATGTCCATCTCTCACTCTTGTCCAGTTGGTATATTGAAAAGAAAACACTCGCGCAGGTACAAAAATTAACACATTTTGTGCACAAAGCACTTGAGTTTCCAGAAATAGGAACATATTAACTCCACTATGTTTAAAGTTTTGTGGAACCAAAAATATAAACAAAATAGTTTACACAATACACCAACAAATCCTACTGAGAACACAAATGGTAATTTTTCATTTTTTTTTAAAAAAACAACATTAGTTTCATGCCATATTGAACAGAATATATATTCCCATAAAAATGAGGAAACAATGTCAATTGAATCACAGATATATAATGAAAACACTGCTTTACTTAAAACTATAACATTTTATCCTTTTTAGATCTTAACAAAAGTTCCAACGCTTTCACTGAAATATATTTCCCAGTGCCAACAACAAAAAAAGTAAGACCATATGTTTAAAAAACTTACCTTTAGTTCTTGTACATTTACTGAAATTAATACACATATATACACTAATATTTTAATAAGTATGATAAAATAACTAACTGTGTACATATGCTGATGGGGTGCGCTATGATCTTTTAGCTTGGGTATGGTCTTACTTCCATAACTGCCTCCAACTTGAAATTTCGATGGAATTTTTATGAAATTGCATTTTGTCTGCTTTTATTAACGGTTTTTAATGCCCATGCTTTCTATAAATCCATGTCACTTTTTTCAGGCAATGCTAACAGACGACATATGGTATTAACTACATTCCTAAATCATATTGCTTAAAAGCAATTCTTTGATCTTATAATTGGAGAAAAAAAAGATTTATGAGAAAATCACAACACAAACAATCAACGCGACATTACTATTCTTTTGCATCCAGCATATGTTCACATTCTTCTGTCAGATACAAAGCTTCAAATATTACAAAGCTAACCTATACATTTCTATGCATTTTTTTACCTTAAAATATCAAAAGAAGTTTGTTATATCCACAACAAAAAATACTTAGCTCAATCTGTAATCAATGTTTCAGTTGCGAGCTAGTTTTAAATTATAATACTTCAGGGTGGCCATCCCTCAAACAATATAACTAAAAACATTAAGTAGTCGGTATTTTCTGGTTAACTTTTTCTTTTGGCCATACAAACTATAATTATTGTATAATACATCATAGATAACATACTTTCAAGTGTTTTTCTTTTTTAGTATTTTTCAAGGTTTTGCAAGGATACTCAAAATAAAAACTATTTCAGTTACACTGAAGTCTCTTGAATTTACTCATTTCAATTAAAACAAAAATGTCCCAGCTACGTTTTAAGAAAATATAAGATTTTCATCTCATGAGAAACTCTTTACAAACATTCGTCTCTCGGAAATTGTGGTATTGGAAATATAAAAGCTAGTGTCACGTATCAGATCTTGCTACATGTAGCCTCGTCCTTTTCGACCACCTCGTCCACGATTCATGAAGCCGCCGCCCCTCCCACGACCCCGACCGCCCCTGCCACGAAATGGCATTCGTCCTCTGTCCCGGACCGGGATCAGATTTCCTCTGTCTCTACCACCAGGCGGACTCCTGTTGAGAGAGCCCATGGTGGTTCTTTCGTTGTTTGAACTAATACCTCTGCCCATGCCAACGTTAGGAACAGCTCTAGGGTGGTCAAAACTTGGTACCTGATAATGGCCGCCTCGGCCTCTGGTAGGATACTTCATGTTGGATTCCCACGGCTTGTACTGTGGGGGACCACGGGGGGAGTACTCCGGTGGGGGTCTGCTTGAGCCTCCTGGTTCGTTTCTTCTCGGCATGCCTCCTCCTGGTGGTATTCGACTTGGGGGCTCTCGTCCGAAGTCTCGCATCCTGCCTCCGTCCATTTCTGAAAGCCACAAGTAAACCATTTCAATCAGGGAACGAATTTATATGTAAATACAGGGTGAGTCATAAGTCTCCATACAAATGGTGAAAACAGTGACTAATGTTTATTTTTCCTTTTCAGGCAGGTGAACCAATGAAAAAGAGATGCCACTAATGAAGGAAGAACGGATTGACATCATTCTGTTGGCTGGGGGTGGTACCACCCGTCATGTAGCACGTACATTTAATGCAACACACAGAACGCAGAAAACCCATGACACCTTGGCCAAACTTATCAAGAAATTCAGAAGGACAGGTTCCGTCGCCGACGAAAGCAGGCCTGTAAGACCAATCACAGCAACAGAAGAAAGGAGGGTAACACAGGTGCCACGGTGTCATGGATTATCTGCGTTCTGTGGGTTGCATTGAATGTGCGTGCTACATGACTGATGGTACCACCCCCAGCCAACAGAATTATGTCAATCCGTTCTTCCTACATTAGTGGCATCTCTTTTTCATTGGTTCACCTGCCTGAAAAGGAAAAATAAACATTAGTCACTCTTTTCACCATTTGTTATCGAGACTTATGACTCACCCTGTACATCCAATCCAATATATATATAGCCCCAATCCCACTGACATAAATGTTCTCCATGAAGGAAGCCCCGGAGGTGAAAAATGCCCGATTATGACCCCCCATGAAATTGTCCCAAAGGGTAGAGAATATTAAAAAATCGCTCAATTGGCCCTTCTTAAAGGGTGAAAATGCCCTTTTTTCACATCCTTAGCAACCATTTCCATGGCTTTTCTTTTCTGCTCACATTGTTTCCTTCAATTCTTAATTGTCTAGCTACATCATATTTCTCACAGATCAATAGCACACAGATGAATCAACTCCTGGTTTTGAAAAGGTGCCTCAAACAAGGGTGACATCTACATAAGAAAATGATTCAGTCCAGACACAATTACGCATATATTATTATACTCAATGCGAAAATATCTACATCGTGCTTGTTTTAACTAAATGTTTAGGGGTATAATAACAAACAATTCTTTATAGCTAGCCGTGCTTGTTGTTGTCCATGGAAACGAACGTTGCTAGGTAACTTAAAGAAAGTTTACTTTCAACCGGAAAACTACTGTAAGAGAATTATGCTAGACTTTTCGAATTTAAAAACATGAGCATCAGAATTTATTACAGAGGAGAGGTAGGAATTTGATGGGAAAAGACTGAAAACAATTATTTTTCAATTACGTTTACAAATGTGAAAATGACAAAAGACGCAAATATTGCTTTTTCAATTTAGTGTCGCTATTGAATTCGTTTATACAAGAAATCTAATTATCTTGAAACGGTTATTGCTTACTCACTTTATTATTAAGAAAATTGGCAATACTATTTTGAATATTTGTACCATATTAGAGTCCGTACACATGTAAAATTACATTCAAAACTTTCCAAGTAAGCGAAGCACGTCGGCGAGCATACGAGATCGCGAGTATGTATGTATGAAGCTGAAATCAGTTATATTTTGTATTTTCTTTGTGCATCATGGCATGTAGACTCGAAAAATTCAGTTTTTACTTTCCATATTTGTACATATGGGACAAAACAAAGATGCAGGCAGTGGAGATGAAATTTTTTAGGAGTATATTGGGGAAGACTAGAAGAGACAGAATAAGGAACGAGAAGATCCGACGGACAGTCGGGGTGGTGGAGCTGCAGGACACAATAGATCAGGCACAGACGAGATGGTTTGGACACATGAAGAGGATGGGTGCAGAAAGACTGCTGGTAATAGTTTACAATGCACAAGGAGTGTGAGTAAGGCTAAAGGGGAGACGAAGATGTCGGCGGAAAGAGCAGATAGTGGAGTGTTAGAAGAGGAGAAAGATTGGAACAGTGTGAAAGAGAAGTGGTGGAAGGCCAGAAGGAAATAGAGAGGCTCAACTTCAATGCCACGAAACGACTAATATTTTACATATTCTGGTTATTTTTACACATTATTTCCATATTTCAGAACATTTCTCAAAACCTGTATATTCCTGCACGGTGTGATTTTTTTGCGAATAACTAACAAAGTCCGAAGTGAGAACAAACGAAAGTTTACAACCTTTTTTATATCCTCCAATTGAGTTTATTACAAGTTTTCTGTCATCCGAACAATAGTTTTTTTTTTTACTTCCCAACTGTTTGCTTTTGCTATTGTAAACCACTTGAAATTCCTGTTTATTTACAACAATAAAGAATGAGAGCTCAAGCATTGACTTCTGGTTGTTACAAACGTTATTTTGGGAACGCAAGTTGAGCAGCCCATTGCTAACCCTACCCTCGCTACCAGTTGCATGCCAGACAGCAGCACCAGAAGGAACGATTTTGTGGCCGACGTATGGGATCCGCATCTAGTTTCTCATGATAACAATTACAATGCACAGCCCGTACATTATGTAGCTCATGTAGTGCCTTATTATTATTAAAAAGGTAAATTTTAACAATTTTAGGTCTATATTTAACTCCACATTTTGGTGAAAATAAGTAAATTTGTATTCTTTCGTAAACGGCCCTGTAAAATATTTGAACAGTTTGATTAAAGCAAATAAAAAAAAAACACATGTACATATAGATTTTTTCGTTTCTGGTATTGGTATGAACTAGGGACGGGCCGATATGAAATATTGGCCAATACCGATAAAGTACAGATATAAAATTTACCGATACCGATAACTGATATTCTACTGATCCGATATAAAATTAGAAATGGTCCTTGAAGAACCTGAAAGGTTCATTGACCTCCTTAATAAATGTGTGTTTCAAGGTGACTGCAGTGAAAAATAAATTGCATATTTATACATTTACTTTTTTAGAAATAAGGGCATGGAGATTATCCATAAAAATTAGAACAAAATGGCAGAATTTTGCAATAAATTAACAGATATTTATCGATATATCAGATCAGTAAAATAATCGGTAATTTTACCGATACACTGATATGCCTATATCGGCCGATACTGATAGAGTACCGATTAATCGGTCCCATCCCTAGTATGTTTGTTTGAGTGTGTTAATGAAACTAATAATTTCAATAACTTTTCTTCCAGTGAAAATATAATATTCTGGATGTACTCTATAACTGTAAGTTAAAATATTTTCTAGACTTTGTAGCTGAATTTTGGATTTTTTTAACGATAAGTTTGCAAAATATCAGCTGCCATGTTTATTTAGTTTAATGATAATGACTCTATGGCAGTGGTTTCCAAAGTGTGTGCCGCAGCGCCCTGAAGCACCGTGGCTAGCTTATGGGGGCATCTTGAAATGTTCCAATATATTCACTGAAATGATATGATTCTTCCAAATATGTGCTTATTTAGTACTTTTTACACATAAAATGTTTCTGAATTTGAAATGTGTATTTTTTAACTAAAGGCAAGCAACCTAACCACACTAATTGAGCATTGCAAGTGTTAGGCCTACATTCTGACTTGGACACTGCGGGAAAATCTTGGAAACAGTAAGGACACCATAAAACGAAAAAGATTACGAACCCCCGCTCTACAGTTTAACATGATTAGTGTTTTGCATCTTTTTCTACACAATATGTTTGCTATTTTTGCCTATACAAATTATTGAATTTTAAACCAAGAGAAATGTAAGTGTGTTTGCACTTTACATATTACTAGAGGCATGCATATTTCGTTTTTGACGAAAACACGAAATGTGAAATAACACATTGTAATGTTAATTTTTCATGTTTCTGAAAGATATGAGGTGCATTTTCCTACCCTGTCTTGTCACGAAATGATGCAAAATGAACTGCGAAATAGACTCTTAAACACGAAATTTACCGTTTATATACAGACACGACACTTTCTGAAGTCAGAATTATTCTGCGAGTTATGCAATTCACGGAAAATTGATTAATTCTGTTGTAAATATTTGAGAAGCAAAAATGGACCCCTTTACACAGGAATAAACTTAATATTCTGGTAATGATTGAACGTGCTATTAGAAGGGATATGTTTATTTTGTGGAACAGTGCAGTTTTTAATTTGGGATTATATTCACGTTTTTTTAAAACCAAAATGTCATTTTATATGGTGCTTTTTCACCGCTATAACAGCGAAATTTCATTTTATTTACCGCTTTTGAACCCGAAACTGACTGTTTTTGTACCGAAATTTCACTTTTTTATTTACCAAAAATATGTGCCTCTACATATCACATTTCCTTTCATACGTGCTTCACCCTATCAGAAACGTAACGAAATGTACTTTATGAAACTGAAAATGTTAGTGAAGAAACACGGAGTAATCTACAGCACATGAATATAGAAATCAGAACTCCCGAAGGCAAACAATACTCTAACTAAATACTATTTCTGCATCAGATTCTATAGCGCATATTATGGACCTTCAACAGTAATCAGATGCAATATCTGGATAATGTGAATATGTGGATAGTATGGATATCCAGGTAATCCTACTATTTCAGCTATCAATATTGTATAGATTTGATGAAGGATTTCTAGAAAATGCATAGTCAAATGTAAACATGACAAATAAAATAATATGTAGATAGTCCATAAAACAGATGAATGATAAAACTGTCTGAATAATGTACACATTCGGATATCTGGACATTTCAGATAATCCGAATATCCAGCTAATCCAGATATTGGATAATCTGGATACAAAACTATCCGATATCCAGAAAAAAACTATTCACCAAGTTCGTCAGTTGGCATCAACGTAACCAGGATCTTCGAGGCAAAACACCGTCATTGCTCAAATTATCAATGCTACTGTGTTAATCTATAAAAACTTATGGGTTAGCCATGGTTCAAACTGTACGTCAGTAGGATGGGTACTCTACGACACACAAATTTCAACATAATTCCAGGATTCTACAAAAAACTAAGGCAAAAAACAATACCAACTGTTACAACAGAACTAAGGGTGACCACTCTAGGACCATGATAAAATTCAAGTATAATTCCCAGTTTTCAAGGCAAACTTTCCAAAAATTCAAGGGTACAAGCAGATGTTTTCTCTATTTTAACCTTACGTATTACCACCTCTCACCCCCCCCCCCCACACACAAATATACAGGGTGTATCATAAGTGATGGTCATAAATGAAACCAGAGATGCATCGTGTCAAGCCCAGATGAAAGTTCCTCTTCCACTTTTCCGAGAGCTAGACACCACCGAAAGTGTGGGAAAGTACAGTTCACACCTCTGTAGGACAAGTACTATGGCAGTTAGAAAGGCGGTTCCAAAGAAATCATAAAGGAATGTTATGCACTCTACTAGAAACACACCATGGGAGATCTGTGGGACCTATGCAGAAGGGACTCCCCATAGGAAATGCGGTCCCCCGTAGAAAGAATACGTGAAAGGGATATCCGAGGTAGCAGGTGGACGTCAATTACATGATATCCAGATACTATTCACAATTACGGGAACATGATAGACGAAATCGGGATAATTTTAGCATGGTTGCATTGCTGGAGGGGCAATAGGCATAGCAACACTAACATTAGAATGCAAGCAAAATGCTCGTCGGCTGACGAATGTCATGGGAAAACAGTGTTTAGCTGTGGTTGGTAGTTTGTAAAAGATGGAAAGAGTATGATGTTTGAAGGGAATCGACGAGGGCCTATGAAAAAGCCTCCATCCCACCTTTGTGACGGAAGAAACACCTGTACAAAAAAGAGAATACGTAAGATGAGAGAAACAATACCAAATGAATTGTGTTTTCCGATGGTCACGGGAGTTGAACCCTCAACCTACTGAATGAAAGCCGAAAACTTTACCACTTGGGCACTGTGACACACTAGTGTTGTGGTGTGAATGCAGGATGTAGGCACGATACCTACGTACATAAGTACATATTGATAATCAAAACTAGGGAAGGTACCGAGCCCAAGACACGACCATCGTCTCGAATTCGAGACCGAGATGAGAACGAGACCGCCTCTCTGCAGACGAGACGAGAACGAGACCACCACCCTCGAGACGTTTTCGAGATGGCCACCTAGTAAACGAGACAAGACTGAGATCACCCTTTTGAACTCGAGGAAACCATCCCTAATCGAAATGTACATGACGTTATTGGAAATCACTGTACTTCATACTGTAGGTGTCTTTGAATCACGTAAAAGGTACGACGTGTTCTACTAATATTACGTAATTTGCATAGTTCCTATCCTCACCGTCAGGGGGCACCGTGACTTGCATCAAGGCTACAAGGAACACTGAGACGTAGTAAGGGTCACATCCATAGGTTTTCACCTGCAGTGCGCATGCAGGACACGGTGAATGAACTATTAAAAACTGTAGACTGCACAGATCAGCAGTTTGCCTTCAACAACCTTGAACATTCTTTTGTTTTAATAGAGTATTGAACGGTTTTAAGTATGTATATTTTACATCATCTTCTTGAGTAAGTGTTCTTTCCTATACCTTTTGACCTAAATCCTCAACCAACACTTTAACAACGAGGCACCATGTCAGGTGTCTGAAAACATCGCATTAACCTGAAGACGGAGGTAGTATAACCTTCGAAACGTTGTTCAATCTCATGATCACACACGTAAGTTACTGATTTTTAATCTTTTAACCTTTAGTTGATATTCGATTGTGAGCAATTTGCACTTTATCAGTATGCTAATGAATTACTCAAGCGTTAATACCAATCACCCTTTTTCATGTTAAACAGTGATCACCCTCCTCTTTGAAACTCTAGAACAGAGATCCAAGTAATACTAAACTGTTCTTTAAGGAAAGAGTACATAATGATTGTCCCTACTGCCCTTTTTGTTATCTAAAATGAAGTGTCCCCCTCACCCCCTTTCCTCCGAGCAACTGTGTCTCATATTCAAATAAACCTTCGATGAAACTGAAGTTTAAAGAAAAAAATAAAATTTGCATTATTAATTACACGTGGCCACTTTTCATGTCTGAAGAATATTCAGGCACAATTCCTGGACTTCCCTGCCAATTGACATCCTTGCCATTTCATTCAAACTGAGTCTGTTAATGATTTAACTTGTTCGAGAAAAAGAACTCACCATGTCTTCTGTCCGAACTGGGTTCCGGATACATTCCTCTTCTTTCATTCATACGTCCTCTCATATCATCATCTCTTTCCACTGTTGGTCTATGAATGTCACGAGGAATATCCTGTCGCTCAGTCCTCTTCTCATTTATTCTCATTCTCAAATCATTAGAGCTTCTGTAAAAATTAATATACAATATGGTCACATGGTAGATAGTTGTCACATCATCGTGGATATATTGCAATTCAATATACGAGGGGCATACTAAAAGCAAGGAGCAACAGTTTTTCAAAAATCAGAATCCATAAATACATGCAAACAAAATACAAACTTTATTGAACACGTTGAGGTAGTGTCACGTCATTAGCTTCAATTACGTGAGCACAGGCAGTTGTTTCAAAATGTTGGATGAACCAAAACTGAGTTCATGAAAAATTGTTGCTCATTACTCTCAATATGCCCCTCATACAAGCAAGAATAATAAAAAAGTTTGTTCGATTATTTTTTTTGTGTGTGCACGTGCAAGCGTGTGTGTGTGTAAAATATGCATTTTGATGAAAGTTACTGGCAACCTGGCTATACTTTTGTTTCACAGTCCAGTAATATCTTCAAGTTAGTAGGGAGAATTCACCGATTACACTGTGTAACAAATTTACAACTTTTTTCTCTTTCCGAAATGAATGCAACTGTTTCCGATAGAAATTGTCACGCTGATTACAGTGGTGTAACTGAAATTCCTGTATCAGCCTCCGATTTCAAGAAATAATAGTTGAAAATTTTATTATGTAATGTAAATGCTATGCTATTTGAAGCACTGCAGGACATGGGATGTAACGAAGAATGAAACTAAAAGTAATTCGTTTTTGAAATTACACAGTACAAGAAGCAAAGATTACATGACGACATTGCTATCGATCTGCATAAATACCAGTACCGGTACCGAAATATGTACCCTGTCCGACCCCTGTCCCACATCCCTAGCTGCTACCTTATCCCACCCTGAGCCAAAGGTACCTACGTAAACGCCTAAATGAAATTAACATCAATTCAAGAACTACAAATATATATTATGAACAAAATATGTTATGTATTACACCAATAGGTATCAGAAGTAACAATACAGATCAAATTAAGTAATGATCCAAGGATGATACATAAAGTAACATGTATAAAGATGTTCAAGGTGGTCTTATCGGCACTTTCGTTTGTACTGAGCACCCTCGTTTTCTCGTTTCAAGCTCTAACAATAGTCAGCTAATATAGTAATGCCACACTTTCCCTTGTACCTTTCTTCCAAGACACGAATGGTTTGATGAAATCGTTCACCATGTTCATCTGATTCAGCACCTACGTTTTCTGGGAAGAAGTCTAAGTGACTGTGTAAATAATGAAGCTTTAGGGACATGTGACAACCCATTGCATGAAAGCTCAATAGCAGTTCTTCTACAAGTTCGGCATAATGTTCAGATTTTCGGTTTCCAAGGAAATTTGTTATGACATTCTTCAGTGCAACCCACGCTCTTTTCTCGTTTTCATGCAGGATTTCGTCGAATGTTGAATGTTTAATGAGTTCTCTAATCTGTGGTCCGACGATGATTCCTTCCTTTAACTTTCCACCTGTGATATGTGGAAATATTGTCTTTAGGTACTGGAAACCACCACCCTCTTTATCTAGTGCCTTCACAAACACCTTCATTAATCCTCATTTTATGTGTAATGGTGGTAAGTACACATTTTTTGGATTAACAAGAGGCGTGTAACTAACACTTTTCTGTCCAGGAACCATCGACTTTCTTGTGGGTCAGTGTTTCACACGATAGTGTTTCTCTTTCGCCCTGCTATCCCATTCACACAGAAAACAACAGTGTTTTGTATATCCTGACTGCATTCCCAAAAGCAGACCAAGAAGCTTAAAATCAGAACAAATGTGCCAAGGATGATCCGCATACTTCATTCTGTCAAGCAAAAGCTTCATATTTTGGTATGATTCTTTCATACCTACAGCATAGGCGACTGGAATAGCAGGGTGACTATTGCCATTGTGTAATAACACAGCTTTAAGACTGCATTTCGAAGAATCAATAAATAAACTCCATTGATTCATGTCATACTCAATGTTTAATGCAGACATAAGTCCACACACATCTGTAGTACACCAAACCTTCCCGACAGCTGAAAAAAATCACTAGATCACTTCCACGACAGCGATACATTGTTACTTTCGTGTCCTTTCCCAAAAGGTTCCAACCTTGTAGTCTGGAAGCTAATAGTTCAGCCTGTGATTTGGACAATTGCAGATCTCTCACGAGATCATTTAGTTCTGTTTGGCATATTCCTTTGCGTTCCCCACATCCACAGGATCTTCACTTCCTTCACTTTCGGATTCACGTTCAGTATCAGTCACTCAACGTCCAAGCATTTGGTGGCACAGGAACAGGTAACTCATCACAGTGTGGAACAGGCCTAATAGCAGAAGGTACACATGGATAGTTGATTGACTTGTTTGTTTTTGCGGTTATTCCACGAATGTTTGTTAAACAAAAATAACAGTCTGTGGTGTGGTCTTGTGGCTCACGCCACACCATTGGCACGGCAAATGGCATTGCCTTGTGTGTTCCATTCAACCATCCCCGAAGGTAGACAGCAAAGGTTTTTTTTTTATCCTGGTTCCCGACTTTGCAGGAAAAGTACAATTCATAAGCCTTTTTCACAGCAGGTGTCAGGTGAGTAACATTGGACTTAACAGTCACTCTTCCACATATGTAATAGAACTTGTTTGGGTTATTTACACAACTTCTTGGCATGACTTACAGTAAAGATACATCAAACACATACAATGTCAGAACCGGAGATACTTGTCACATCCGAACAGGAATATCTAACAGTCACACGTAGCAACGAATTGAAATCTTTGTGCTGCAAGTCCAGCTTTAAGTACCTTCTGATCAGTACATTAACACTGTGTGAACTCATACTCATACAAGAGTTCTCGGAACAGACAAACATCCAGAACAACAATGATAAACAACACACAAACACACTCTCAGTAATGTACCACCGGCTTCTGATACGGATTTTCACGCAGTGTTGTAACTCCACAAGGGGAAGTGTTGCCACCTTGAAATAGGGAAATTTCGTATTTTAAAAATCCCTTTTTTCCCATTTGCGGGAAAATGGAGGCTGATACAAACAAATGCACTTGCGCTCCTACATCAGGGTACCGAGGGGTATTATGGTCACTACATACCATCCAGGAAAGAAAACCTTTGTTACACAGTGTTAGCAGCTGAGAATATTGTCATGTCTGTTCGAAGCAGCATCCAAAGTGGAAGTTCCGACGCAGGTTTCCATCAGTAAAATGTGTCATCCCACTAAAATTCATTGTCAATTGCATGAAGTGTTATGGTGATCAAGCATCATCGATAGAGGCATGCATATTTAGTTTTTGACGAAAACACAAAATGTGAAATAACACATTGTAATGTTAATTTTTTCATGTTTCTGATAGGTGGGAGGTGCATTTTACTGCCCTGTTTTGTCACGAAATAATGCGAAATGAACTGCAAAATGCGAAATACGACTCAAACACGAAATGTAGAGTTTATTTACAGACTCGACACTTTCTGGAGTCAGAATTATCCTGCGAGTTATGCAATTCACGGAAAATTGATTAATTCTGTTGTAAATATTTGAGAAGCATAAATGGACCTCTCTATACACGAATAAACTTAATATTCTGGTAACGAAATAAATGTGTTATTAGAAGGAATATGTTTATTTGGTGTAGTAAGTGCAGTTTTTAAATCAAATTTAGGATTATATTCACAATTTTAAAACCAAAATGTCATTTTATATACCGCTTTTTCACCGCTATAACAGCAAATTTAATTTATTTACCGCTTTTAAACCCAAAATTTTGCTTTTTTATTTACTAAACATATGTGCCTCTAATCATTTGAACCATTGGAAAATGAGCAATGTGGACACCTTTGTGTTAGTTCAGGTGCTCCCTAAAACACAGAGGGAACAAATATAACAAATTGGGTATTTTCACCAACACCAAAATGGGACAACTTTTATTTATTTATTGAGAAAATTTCAGATACAGCACAGGTGGCCATTTTACACTGAAATTGTCAACAATGAAAACATAATAATAAGCAAAAAGATATTAAAAAATAATAATTAAAAGTAACAAAATAACAAAGAAATTGACAAGAAAATAATCAAAAATTGCACTATTTCATATTACCGTATTTACGCGTGTATAATGCGCACTCTGGTTTTGGATGGGTAAAAGTGACAAAAAATTATATCTCTTATATAATGCACAGTACAATCCAGTTTCAAGAAATGGCTTTCTTAGTTGTATGTAAATCTGTTGCTATGATGATCAAGAGTGAATGACGTCATACCTATTCAATTGCTCATTCCTACTTTTTCAAAATATATACTTTTTTCTTTCTGTGACTAATGTAACATTTATACAAGGCACAATCATGACCCTCAAACTAGCAGTTAGCAGCCCAAGATTTCTTCTATTAAGCCACTTACACATGCCATATATATATAATATTAATTGGCCATTAATACATTGTAATTAATATTTTATTTTTCCTTATATTTTCTTTCATCCAAAGTACCATGAAAATCAGATCGTTCCTTCATTTTGTGATTAAGTTATTTCAACCGCATTTCACATTAGTGTCACTATCTTGAATGTTACTGTTGCCATATTCAGAAACTGCAGAATTCAAGCTTTACAACGATATATAACATGATAGGGTTCCGTAAACACGAAAAATCAATGCAAGTGTCCCAAAATCATGGAATGACCGACCCTGTACGGTTTCATGCATTATTGCAATACGCACAACAGTTTTTGGGGGCAAAAATTTCGGAAAAAAGTGTGCATCATACGTGAGTAAATACGGTATTTACAAACATTTCTGGGAAAATTATGTATTGTGACAATTTTCTAATTATCAACTCATGCATGTCTTTTATTAACATGGCATTATAGACTGATATATATGCGGTATATATATGATATATATGCCCAACTTTTGTGCAAGCATTTGTTAAGCTATCTCTACACGATCAAATGAAACACACGTCCTTGAATGCCATGCTTCAGGGAAGTGGCATTGAGGACACGTCATGTTTTTTCTCGCCTTCATGGTTAGTGTCCAAGAATTTCTAAACGACATCAATATCTCTGTGCAGTCCCTTGAAAGGATTCCAAACCACAGCATACTACGATGACAGGAGTTCCAGGTTCGAATCCCAGCCTGGGTACGAGTGTTCTTTGTCAATGTTCCTTCATCATATCATCACTCATCTTTGCAATTAGCCAAAAGTGACATAAATGCAAAGTAAATTAGACTTAATCAATCTATTTATCAATCATTAGTATCCAAAGTATAAAATTATTTCAAATAGTACATACGGAATTTACGCATGTATAATGCGCACTTTTCTACAAAACTTTTGCCCCCAAAAACTGGGGTGTGTATTATGCACGGAAAAATTTGGACGGGCAACATGAAACTGTACAGGGTCATTCCATGATTGTGACACTTGCATTGATTTTTCATGTTTACAGAATCCTATCATGTTACATATCGTTGTAAAGCTTAAATCCTGCAGTTTCTGAATATGGCAACAGTAACATTCAAGATAGTGACACTAATGTGAAATGCGGTTGAAATAACTTAATCACAAAATGAAGGAACGATCTGATTTTCATGGTACTTTGGATGAAAGAAAATATAAGGAAAAATAAAATATTAATTACAATGTATTAATGGCCAATTAATATTATATATATGGCATGTGTAAGTGCTTTAATGGAAGAAATCTTGGGCTGCTAACTGCTAGTTTGAGGGTCATGAATGTGTCTTGTATAAATGAGGAAAACCACCTATAAATGTTTGAAGGCCATTTCCCACGATTTTTCACTTTGTAATGTCATGTTCTGCGACACCAAAAAAAAGCAGTGCCATTCTGGCGGAATTTGAGAATGCACCTCCCGGCACATGGGATGTGTAACAGCTGTACTTGTTGGGCAAGAAATAATAGAAAATAACTTCCTGAGCACTGCAAATCCATAATGTAATTTTGATCTCGCTGTCTACTATTACAGAATAAATAAGGTGGTTAAAGAGAGAAAGTTTTGGGACGCTAAACACAGTGGAGGGAGAGGGGGGAGGTGGTGTGGGTTGGTGACTCATTGCATACACAAGTGATATTATTCTCCTCTTGGTCCACATAGCAACAAGTGATTCATTGAATAGGTATGATGTAATTCACCCTTGATCGGCATAACAATAACTTAGAGTATTACATTTCGTCTACTTACGTAAGTGAGTATATATTTGTTGTAAACTAAGTTTCGGAAGTTTTACTGCTTGCTTCTTCAGGTGGTTGTATTTTAGGCTCGGAACATCAAGCCAAATCGGAGAAGTGTCATGCGAGGATACTGGTAAAAGGTTGGGGTTAAAAACACTTCATGGTGCTCGACACATACAGATTTAAAACTACCTTTGTTAAAAACCCGGTAACATTATCGTATGGGTAAAACGGATTCCTTCAAATTTACAGGAGAAAGTACTTACGGAAATCATTTTCTTGAGCGTTTTGGAAGTTCCTGAATGTAGATTTGATCCATTTTAATGTGAATGCGTTTTGTTTTCTGCGAAAATCTCTGTCCGACACGCTGTTTCTGCTCCCGCCATTTGCTTTTTGCATGAGAGTGCAATGTTCCGTGTGTTAAGACGATGCAACCCCGTAGCCAGTGTTTCAGCCTCGCCGTGTTTTCACTAGAACCACCTGTCGAGTTCGGAACAAGCCATTTTCCCCCGAATGGGTGTCACTTATCGCACAACATTGTAGCAACATTGTGTTCGGACGTCACAGGAGAGAGCTGTTTTTACAATTTTTCTTTGTATTTATGCTAATGGAACCTAACCTAACAGGCCTAACCTAACCACGTAGGCATTCCTCGTCTGACGTCAATATTCAAGGTTGCAAGATTGTTGTGCGTAAAGGAAGAGAATTAACGAATTACGAAAGAAAGATGGTTCCGACCCGAATGGGTGTCACTTATCGCACAACACTGTAGCAACATTGTGTTCTGACGTCACAGGAAAGATCCTTTTCATGTTAGGCAATACAAGCTAACGCATCTCTTAGCGAAAATAATAATTTTTCTTTGTATCTATGCTAATGGAACCTAACCCAACAGGCCTAACCTAACCACGTAGGCATTCCTCGTTTGACGTCAATATTCAAGGTTGCAAGATGGTTGTGCGTAAAGGAAGAGCATTAACAAATTTCGAAAGAAAGATGGTTCCGACCCGAATGGGTGTCACTTATCGCACAACACTCTAGCAACATTGTGTTCTGACGTCGCAGGAGAGACCTTTTTCATGTTAGGCAATACAAAGGTAACGCGTCTCTTAGCGAAAATATTATTTTTTCTTTGTATTTATGCTAATGGAACCTAACCTAACAGGCCTAACCTAACCACGTAGGCATTCCTCGTCTGACGTCAATATTCAAGGTTGCAAGAGTGTTGTGCGTAAAAGAAGAGCATTAACGAATTGCGAAAGAAAGATGGTTCCGAATTGCTGTGTATGGACAATGAACGTGGTAAATCGCAAGGTTATTTTACCAGTTCTACATGTAAATGCGACGTATTAGCATAATTTCAAATAGGGGCATGAAAGTAGATATTTTCCGGTGAACGAGGTTGCACCACTGCATAAATCGACAAAACACTCTCAGAACGCTCCCTAAACCTGTATGCTATGACGGCCATAATGTGTTACAGATTCGAAACAACAAGTAACAGTAAGTACTCGTAAATAGAGAAAATAAACATTATCTTAGTTAGAAATGCATTATTTCGCCTTAAGAAATGTACCGCAACACGTTAGCAATGTAAAGAAGTCCGAAATATATGATTCGTAGGTGTTTCACCCATACGATAATAGTACCAAAAACCCTTAAAACTCACGATAAAACAAGTTAAAGTCACCAACACGGTGAGCTTGAGTGGTATCCTCGCATGACACTTCTCCGACGTGGCTTGATGTTCCGAGCCTAAAATACAACCACCTGAAGAAGGAAGCAGTAAAGCTTCCGAAACGTAGTTTACAATGAATATATACTCACTTACGTAAGTAGACAAAATTTATGCTATATAACAATAGCTGTACGACCTACAACTAAGAAAGCCATTTCTTGAAACTGGATTATACTGCACATTATCTTCGAGATATAATTGATTTGTCACTTTTCTCCATCAAAAACCAGGGTGCGCATTATACATGCATAAATACGGTAATTTCAAATGTCCAGCTCAAAACAGCCTTGGCAATCACTGGCATTTATAGTAAAGAAATCAACTTGACTAAACGCACGACCACAAAATTAGGCAGGTGGCAGAAGTACGTGCAGTTGCCATGTCGGAGCACAACCCCGTGTGTTCAGAGGTTTAAGAGAATGAAAGATGGCCAGGATGAGCCATCCACCCCCTACAAGGAAACCAACAGGCCTCCCAGCGTTAAAATAAATAAATAAATAAAAAGTCCGTCTACTTGCCTATCCAAATCACCATAATCGTGGAAACGCTCATAGCTTCTCCTCTCTCCTGAATAATGGCGTCCATCTCCACGGCGAAAGTTTAGCTCGTGTCTTAAATCATCGTCATGTCTGCAAAAACAGAGCAAATAATGAAGCAGGACTTTCAAGGAGAACTATCCATAATTTCAAAATATGGAATGGCTTGTTCATTGCCTATCAACAACATCGTCAAGAGGAAATATTGTTATAAATGAAAGAAATCAAGAAAAGATGTAGAGAAACTGAAGAACGAGCAGAAAAATATGTAGATAATAAATAGCAAGTTGTTTGTTAGGGGGAACAAGATTCCCTTTTCGATCATAAAGGAACATGGGTGTTGCCTAACTACATATCTTGCCTTTAATACTCTTAAAAATCTTCTCTCTGTTAGTTCGGACTGCTATCACAGCACGAAGAGATATTTATATGAGCATGGAAGTAAATATGGTAAAGAAGAACAATAAGAACGATCAGGAACAGTAGAAAGAAGAGCTTGTAAATAAAGACATGTCAGAATTAAAAAAATTAAATACGTTGTAACACTAAAAATTGAATGGATATATCTCGCACAAAAAGTTAAGTTAGAGGAAACGCTCGCAGCCAATGCTTCCCAACAATAATCAAAGCCTGTTTATGCGTTTTACAAGTAGTTATACAACTATTTTTAAATATGAACAAAACTTTATAACTACCCTGTATATCATTCACTTATTTCACACTCTAAAGAATTATAAAAGTATTTCTTCCCACAGATCTAGTAATAAGAAAAATATAAAAATATTGTATTTAGTACAATGACTGCAAGAAATAAACATTTTGCACAAATATTGATTTCTATTCTGCTCTTTATATTTTTTTCTGATTGATATTACATGTAATTTATAAGAGGTAGAAGATGAGAAACAGTAAAAATAGAAGTAACGACTGAAGTTCATGTAACAGATAACGTAAAACTGCAATGATTAACTTATTTTTACAGAAAACACATTTAGAAATTGTGTTTTATTAGTTCAGGCAAATATTTTTTTTAACTCATTCCCAAATTAATGTGTACAAAAGACACACATGCCAGAACTACTAATAAAAATAGTGTTTGTACATATATAGGCATAAAGCACATCGGAATTTAACTAATATTTAAAACTATTAGACAATAAACCCATACTAAAGATCTCACAGAATATTTATTGTGAAATATAACATTTCGTTTAATGATAGTGTATTTTAATAATATTATATCTTCAGGATTTCTGCTACAAATATTCCTTATGTTTGTCAATACTGTCAAGTGTAAAGTATATTTTTATCTATTTTTGTGTGGCCCATTGAAAACTAAGAATACATTTCTTGCCTGTTACACATTGTGAACACACAAATGCACTAACTATAGGTCATTCAATGGAGTTACCAAAACAGTGTCTGTTTCTGGCACAGCTATAGTAAGAATTGGTAAAGGTAAGTTCCCCATGCATTTTCGATCTCTGTCATTTTGGAGGTGTGATCAGCACCGTGCTCTGGCTGCTTTTACCCCCCAACGTACCCATTGATATGAGGCTGGGTGAGCCCAAGAGCCACTTTATGCAGAGACAAAGCAGGAAAAATTCTGACCAAACTTAGATCAACCACCCCCAAGGATTGAACGTAGGTCTCTCAAGACGCCCTACCATAATACATTTTGGGCCTTCTTGATGGTATAGTCGTAACACTCTCACCGTGTAATCAAGAGGTTCCAGGTTCGATCTTTAGTAGGGGACCTAGTGGTTCAGATTCCACTTTAAGCTGTAGGCCCAGTCCCAATTAGCCTATCTGTAGTGCACATAAAACAAAACTTACAAACTCTGTGATAGTTCATTTCAAATTCAATTCCATTATTAATTTAGAATTCACAGCTTATTCTATTAATTTAGAATTCACAGCTTATTCTATTAATTTAGAATTCACAGCCTATTCTATTAATTTAGAATTCACAGCCTATTCTATTAATTTAGAATTCACAGCCTATTCTATTAATTTAGAATTCACAGCTTATTCTATTAATTTAGAAATCACAGCTTACTCTATTAATTTAGAATTCACAGCTTATTCTATCACAAAAATATAACAGACTGGGGCCGCAAGTTGAACAACACACAAATATACAATTCCATGTAACTCTTGCGGAAAAAAAAAAACTGTTGTAAATTTATTACAATTTTCAACCAACAGTCTTCTGTGGGTAGTGACAGTGAGTTACCGAAATCGATAGGTCAGTAAGTTCAATATAAAAAATGTCTACATGGAGTTAAAAATACTTCTTTATTAGGACATGAAGTAGAAGCGATGAATTTGTCATTGTATGATCTTTAGTAAGGATTTATATAAATGTACCATAACTAATAAGTCCAAGTTTTAAAAAAATAAATACAGAAAACACATTCCAAACATCCCCACTATAAACTACATAAGGTTTCCAATAGCTGAAGAAAAAACTGGCAATTGTGGGGAAAAAAGTGTCAGAGATCGGAAACTAATGTTGTGAGCATCAAAAGCAACCATGAATATTACATTTTCAGTACAGGTAAATGCAAAGAACATTTTGCTACAATAGGTACCATACCATGTACATGACTCTTGATTTCAAACAACTGGAATTAAATATTTCTATATATATTTCATATTTACCAAAGAATTGGTGATTCAATTATTAAAAAGTACAGAAACTATCATTATATATTATTATTCACTATTTAATTTAAAAACAGTGGATTAATTGTTCTTACAACAGAATATTTATAAAACTTTTCATTTGTCCTGTATTGTGGACCACAAAATTTGCTGACTCATTTTCAAGATAGCTAATTGTTTTTGTGACACTAAAGCATTAACTGTTTCTTTTCGACAAAACACAATTATACAAACATTAGGGGTGTGCAGGACAGATTTTTTTTGGTCGGGACGGGAAGTGTACGAAATCTCGAATTCTACATGTCATTTTCACCTCCATTAATCGTTTTTGCATTTCTAGAATAAAAACTAACAATTTCCGATAAGTTCCAGACACTTACAATGCAGAAAATGTCGAGAATTAATGATCATTGGGTATTTCCTGACTGCTCAGGATCCCGAAAAGTCGGGAAGTCATTTCCCGAAGTCGGGATTGAGATGGGAAATTTTTCCCCAATTCCGGTCCAGAGTTTTTGGGATCCCGCACACCCCTAACCAATATATAAAAACAGAGGACCTGGCAACCGTGAGATTGTTTTGTTAACAATTCATCATCTTGAGACTGATTCGGAAAAGTATGTTAATTCACAAGACAAGGGAATTATGTGAATCATTACCGGTCATAAAAATAATCACTGTGTGTCTTAATAGTTTAAATAGTAAATAATAATGTATTTTAATAATATATTTTCAGCACAAGTGGAAGACAGTTTCTCGTATCTATCACTATAATTATTAGATATTGTTTACATTAATAAGACACATCAGTTCAAAAGTTTATACAATAATAGATTTGTTATAGTAAATGTTTGGAAGGAGCTTAATCAGTAGCTTCACAAAAATATCAGAAAAAAAAAGGGTTTGGCCTTATGAAAGATCGGTATGAATCACTTTCATTTAAATAGTTCATCGTCGCTTTGTAATCAAGGAGTCCCGGGTTTGATACCTGGTGGAGGCACATGGCACAGTGGTTCAGACCCCACTTTAAACTGTAGGTGCAATCCTAATTAGCCTTTCTGTGCATAAAGTGGACTTAAAACAAGAAATAAAAAAAAACGAACATTTAAATCGTTTAACTGCAGAGAGGTTTATTTCTGCTGATGTTTGAAACTTATTTATTATTGAAGTCCAGAGACTGGAAACCTAGACTTGACAATCTTCTGAATTTCATGACGGTGTCTTGATCAATGGCATGCTTAATCAGCAGTTTCTTCCCTGCTGGATTTTGTGAATTGATAAAATATTAGGTAACGACTAATATTTAATAACTGTTAGATTAAACGGCAACTGATCTCAACAAATTATAGAAGGTATGAGTTTTGAAAGAGGTTTTCACATAAGTAGAATAACGAAGTTGAAAAGAAAGTTTACCCACAAGTATACCCCATACATGCACATGCTTACATTAGAAACCCTGTTTTATACACATGCTAAACTACTCCTTTACAAATTTTCCATAAAATCACAGGCACTATAGAATATACAATAAGAATACCTCAAAATTTCAGAACAGATATCATCTCTCAACATTGCACGATACACGCATATGTAGGAAAGCATAACGGCCGCATTAGATTGAAATTTATGTTCAACATTTTGAGAACAAATATAGCTCTCATTTGCAGGGAAGATGACTGATTGGCACACATGAATTACGGATTTTCACTGGCTGGAATCGCGGTCCTCTTCACAACAGAAAATCTATGTGTGGGCTCTTGATTACTTTCCCTGAAGATATATGCTATTTCAGACTTAAACTGTTGTTCATAAACTCCAATCTGGGCTTGGCAGATCATGTAATATCTGGGACAGACACCAGTGTTTCTTTGTGTGAGTGTCCCTTCATCAATTTCTCATCCAATCATCGCCCAACCTCATCATGATTAGCCTCAGCAGCACTAAATAACACCAGAGAACTTTTTGTTCAAGGTCAATTCCCTAGAATTGGCTCACTGGTCAATTCTCAGGTAAGATAATATTTCATTTCTCTAGAATTCGCCCTTATCTCCATTCATTCTTACTTTTCTTTACATTTCAATAGTAATTAATAAAATTATGATTTGCTTTAAAAAAATAGAAATGAAACCTTAATCTCCGTAGATACATTCATTACAAGCAAATGGTTTTCAAAATATTTTTTTCTTTAAATATAAGTATTTACTCTGAATTTTCATCTCTGCGTATTTTCATAGTTGCAATATAACTTAGTGTAAATTTTAGCTGGTTATTAGTAAACAAAGAGCAGTCAACTTTCAACTGACGCTATGTAAAACACACTGCGAGTTATAGCTTATCTAAAAAGTAACTGTAAAAGCAAGTTAGTTACGTTATGAGCAAAATGTCTGTAATTGTAAGTATGTTACGTTTGAAAAAGGTGAGTTTCAAAAGACTTCTGTCTGTGTGTGTGTGTGTATGTGTGTGCGCGTGTGTTTATTTTAAAAGAATACCAGAATGAATGTATATCACGTAAAGAGCACATTATTATATATTCTTCTTACTACATTCCCACAACTACAAAATTTACCTACTTGCATCCATGTATACAGTTCTATCGTTAAGAAAAAAATTGAGTAACACTCCCAAATCCTTTACATTTTTGTCCACAAAACTACGAAGCATGCACATTCGGAATAAGGCATGGCGTATCCATACGACAGAGCAAGAAGAACGACCACTTTCAGAGGAGATACTGGAAAACAGTTCGTCAAACACAGTGTCCCATAACTGTCCTAACTGAATATTAAACCATTTTGTATTTTCCACTTACTACCACCACGTAACTTCTTCCATCTCCTCACACATCCACTATTATGGATGACATTTTCATCCACACTTCCATCCTTGATGAATTCACACTGGTCGCACAAAAAAAAAAAATTAAAAATTGGATAAATACACTGTTAACTGGATTCTTCAGACTGATGAACGGGTACTTGAATCTCACTTCATTCCGTTAATACGATGAACTTGTTGAAGCTGGAACAAGGAACATGACACTGATCATCACAGATTACACATGGTTTATGCCACCACGTTTTTAACATGACCTCCCACTCACTAACACCATTAGGGTAATTTGAGCATCTAAGTCCATACTGTTAAAAGTCCAATACACACTTTGTATATAGAATACATGGTTCGTAGCAGCTGTTGAAAGTAACTTCAGCACATTTAAAAAATATATTACAGAAAAATGTTTTTCTCACTGGAAATAGAAGTATGCTAATAGCAAACATATTTACTGAAGTTAATTAATTACTGACTGAATTGAAAATAAAAACAGAAACAAAAATTTATACATATTTACAAGCATGAAATACACTGAAATATAAAGCAAGTACAAAACATTAGCAATTTGTGGGTAAAGAGCATGAAAAATGGAATTTTAAGAATTTGGCTATCAGTGAATATAAACGGAAAGTACAGTCACAGACATTTCTGAATTGTAATTATCTCATTGATAGTCAATGTGGTAGTTACAATCTAGAAATGTGCACGACTGTACAGTTTGGATAAGTAAAAAAAAGTGTGTTCAGTAAGCCAATAAGGCAAACCGTGTCTACAATATCGCCTTCGGTTTGGAGCCTACATTAAGAAACGAACCATTGAAACTAATTTATTATCAGGGCTGAATCAATACTGACCCATCGGTATCCAAGAATATTGGTGAGAATTGACTCATCAATATTAGTCGATACTTTTTCTGAGAGTATTTCGCTGTACCTGCACAATACTGTATGATACTTTCAGTCTAATTATTCAGGGAATTGTGCAAAACTTTTATTTGTTATTTTGCACCAGGTTTGTACAAATAAATATATATATATATATATATATTTATTTCATGATTTAATGGTAGTTATTTCATTATTTCAAAGGTAATTTTGAAATATGTGGAATACATTTTTCCTGTAAAATTTGAATATTGCACTTTTCATGATAATGTTATTATTTTCATTTTAGTTTCCCTCTCACAAATACAAAGTTATTATTTATTGTTTATATTTGACAAGATAATATTTTAAGAAGTATAGAATCTAATCACATTGGCAAACCTTTTTACAGCACTAAACTTTATTCCTTGCTACTTAAATACTCATTACTTAGCGAATATTACAAGATGACATTACCACTACACCACCTGGGAGGCCATAAGGGTCATACAACCCTCTTTCGACCAGTATTCTCACCCCCCAAAAAAATGAATGTCAAAGAAAGAAAAAGGTGGTAAAATTAGTACTTACTACAAAAATAAAAAAATAATTTGTATTTGGTAAAGAGTCTGAAGAAGACCTTGCTAGAAGGTTGAAATGTAACGTTTAGTTTTAAGTTTTAAAATAAAATAAATTCTGCCTTGGTCAGCATACTGATTCTTTGGTTAAAATAAAATATACATAACCTTCCCCCTTTTGAAAACCCTGGGCATGCCATGCCACTGATGGCCTGTATCAGTGACTGAATTTCAAGCGATGCTCTTCGGTGACAATACTACCCCTTGTTACCAACCTCCATTTTTCATGCTCTTGCAGACAACATGGAGAAACTTTATATAAATAAAATTTCAGAAACTTTTGAATCGTAATATAACCGAGACGAGACCAGAACATCAAACAGGAATAAAAGCATCTTACCTATCGAAACCTCTATCATCTCCTCTCTTGTCCCTATCTGAATATCTTGACTGATTTAACGAACTGTGTTCATAATCCTTCGGTCTGCTGTTGCTTCTACCATAATGTGGCTCACGGGATCGACTCCTGGCTCTCGCATCTCCCGAGTAATAAGGATCACCTCTCGGCAAATCATCGAAGTGGCCAGGTGAATCAAATCTGCTAGTCCCTATGATAAAAATATAATTCAAACCATTACCAAAATGTCTTGTGAAGCTTGTTTTGACACAAATAACGATGAGAGCATCTTGGGTTGCCAAGGAAGTGAGTTCTGGAGAATAATTTTTGTTTCGCGAGCCAGGATTTTGGTACTTTTTTTTTAACTTTGCTTTCGGCAGGAGTCATCTGGTTTTCCAACACGAACCCTTTAATATCATTGGTCACCCACAAAATAGCTGAGGTTTCATTCGCTCATCTCAGAAGAGTGCATTCGCAGAAATCTTGAGACCCGAACTCATCTCACTGACTAAGGCCCAGTCTTGTATGGTGAAAATATGCGATATTTATAGGTTGAGAAAATTCACTGAAATACATGAAAAATATGCTATGATATTTCTATAGTTTTCAAACATTCTGTACTTTTCTAATTTCAAATAGATTTTCAGAAATTCCATCATGATTGCAGACATTTGGTCACCACTCCCAAATAAGCAGGGATTGTTTCAGAAATATGGCAGTAATGAAGAAATAATTATACACTGAGCCTGATTCCTGTTGTGTGATTTTCATGGCTTTTGAAAAGATTTAGTGAAATTAAGGTGACGTGTCTGTTATAATCACGTAAAAATTAACAAAGTTTAAGATTTTGAATGTGTCACACAAATATATCAGCACTGTGGAACTACTCTAGCACATCCAATTATTATAACCTATAATTATTAAGACCTATTAAGGTCTTAAATTACTTTCAAACAAAAGAACTAATGCAATTAACTTTTTTTATGTAAAAAATTTGCAATGTACATGGAAAATATAATTCATAATTGGGAAAAAGAGACGCGGTAGTATATAAATATGGAGAAACTATAACTCACTTTATCCACGAAACTGTCCTTTCTTCATTGCTCTATTAATTTCAGTGGCCACTGCCACCATCCTCGTTGGAACTTGCTTTACTGTTGCTTGGCGTGCAAGCAACAGTACAGCGAGTTCCAATGAGGATGGTGGCAGTTGTCACTGAAATTAATAGAACAAAGAAGAAAATACAGTTTCGTGAATAAAGTGAGAAAAATATACATCAAAATATGTGATGTGAAATTCATGTATATAGTATTGCTTGGCTATAAAGTGAGGAAAATATACATTAAAATATGTGATGTGAAATTCATGTATATAGTATTGCTTGGCTACATACAAAGAAAAAATATGTAATTACATAAAAAAATGGGTCCCAGTGATAAGAGGATCTCATCACCAAATATCGGCAATTCTGTGCTCGGTATTCTCCACAATTCAATTCCCTATGCTGACATAGTAGCTCTTAATCTAAAGCGATACTGAAAATTGTCTGATGCATTCATGCAACATGCTACATATGCACATTTCTCTAAACAATCTCAGTTACTTTCTGCTATGAAAAATGTGCTGTTACGAGGGTCACTATTTATATTTTGAGCCTAACAATGAAAAAACAGGAATTTGGCATTGAAAACTGCTTTATTGTTTTTCGAAGTATTCTCCTTTATGGTCAATACACTTTTGCATTCGTTCGAACCATTTGTCAAAGCAGTTTTCCAATCTTCTTGAGACACCTCCATAATATGGTTTTTGAACGCATCAACGGCATCTTCCGCCGACGAAAATTGTTGTCCACGCAATTTATTCTTGACATTCGGGAACAAGAAGAAGTCATTGGGTGCCAAATCAGGACTGTATGGCGGATGACCCATCAATTCGATTTTTTGACTGTTCATAAAGTCGGTTGTTAGACAAGATGTGTAACAGCTGGCATTGTCTTGATGAAGAATGATCCGACGGCGTTTGTTTGTTTTCCGTATTTGACCGAAGACCTCTGGCAAACAAATTGTTGTGTACCATTCAGAGTTGACCGTTCTACGTTCCTCTAAAGGCACAGTTGCCACATGACCAGTTTTCCCGAAAAAACAGGCGACCATTTGTTTCGATGTGCTTCGAGCGCGAACAACTTTTGTTGGATTGGGTTCATCTTGAAACACCCATACAGTCGACTGTTGTTTACGTTCCGGCTCATATGCATATATCAATGATTCGTCACCTGTTACAATCTTATATACGTCTTTTGAAGCACCACGATTGTATTTATTGAGCATTTGTTTGCACCAATTGACGCGAGCGTCTTTTTGAGTTTTTGTCAAATTGTGTGGGATCCAACGAGAACATACCTTTCTCACAGCTAAATGATCATGTAATATTTTATATATGCTGGTGGAACTAATGCCTATGGTTGCCTCAATCTCGCAGTATGTCACATGACGATCTTGCAGTATTAGGTTTTGCACAGCATCAACGTTTTCTTGAACAACAAATGATTTTGGACGACCTTCGCGAATCTCGTCGGTGAGCGAATGGCGTCCACGATTAAATTCGTTATACCAGCGTTTCACAGTGGCAAAGAATGGGGCTTCATCGCCAAAAGTGGAAGTAAGTTGATCGATGCACTCTTGTCTTGATAATCCACGTCGAAAATCGTAAAAAATCATCGCACGAAAATGTTCACGAGTTAATTCCATTTTATTGTTGTCGCACAATCTCCAAGGCAACATAAACAACACAAATGAGGCTATTGACAAAACATTTCAAGTACGTTATGGTCAATAATGCCAGACGATTCCGTGCAAACGTCAAATCGCGCTTTACTTCAATCAGTGTTGCCAAGGCTCAAAATATAAACAGTGACCCTCGTATCACCAGGAGAAAAAAAAAGTTGCGTAACATTTTTCCTCGGAACCATCAGAGCTTTCAGATTTTTGACAACTGCAGTAACATCAAAACGTTACAAAGTGTACGATATGAGTCAAAAAATGTCAAAAAATATTGTTATTTACATGGGTTCATTCGGTGGTGTTACATGAATAAAAACAAGCTGTCAATACATAGTTACTTTTGTAAGAAACTTCTTTTTTCTTGGTGCAGGTAAAATTCTGTAAGGCATAAAATAACACTAATTTGGTATAATAATGCATATTGTGGTTTCCTGTACAAAAGTTCTGCATATGAAGTGTTCTTACCAATTAAGTACCAATTCATGCTAAAAGGACACTACTTTATACAAATAATATTACAAATATCTTTTGTAAGTATAACGTATAGTTAAGTATAATCTGAATGGATTTAAGTGTAATTATATCGCTCACATATGAAAACAAATATTTTAATACAAATTACAACACTATAACAACTAAATTCAGACTTGACACTCAAACTGCCCAAGAAAGAGAAAATTTGTACTGTTATGGTAACAACTGAGGAAATTATAAAATTACTATAAACTGCAGGAAAAAAGGTATAATTATTGTACTTACTTCTACACTCAGGGTTTCAGATATTTAACACAGACAATCATCCTGTTTTTGGAAATATCTATTTTTTTTAATTGTGTGTTACATATCAAGATTTCACACCCTGTAGTAAACACTAAGTTTATTTCAATACTGGCAATCTTACATAACACATTGACGGTATTACATAAAGTAATTTTCACAATGCCTACGGAATCTATATCGTGTTATTATTACCTGCTGCATGTGAAGATTCTCCAACTAAGGAAACAGTTCGTTGCTCTATTGCCTGCTTCTGTCTCTCTGCAAATGCCTTCTCTAATTCCGGCCGGGAGAATATCGGGCGTCTGCCTTCTCCTGTTATAATCATCGTCAATGTGTTATTAAGATGAACATTTTAAGGTGATAACACAAGCCAGAAGTTGAATATAGGTTTGAAACTTCAATTCATTAGCTTTTATATGAACCAGTACACACAATGAAGTTTGTAATTTGTAAAGTGGCAATGAAAGAGTTTTACTGAGTGATAAAAAGTTACGCACATTTTGTTTTTGAAGTTGGAATTAAAACTAGGAGTGTGTGGGATGGTCAGGATGGGAAATTTCCCAAGTGTGAGAATCTTGAATTCTATACACCATTTCTTCCTGAAGTGCTTTCTCTTTCCATTTCTGAAACTAAACTATCGTTTCCAATAAATTTCCAACACTTATTGTGCGGAAAACTACACAATAATGATTCAACACACCGAAAATTGGGAAGTCATTTTCGACGGTTGAAATTGGGAATTATTTCCCATTCCGCATCCTGCACACCTCTAATTAAAACATTTCACACTATCTACATGCAAGTGTGATTCAAAATTATAGGAATGAGCCCAAAATAACATTTAACCAATACTGATTTTAATGTTACTAGAATGTTAGAAATAATTTTTAAAAATATTTAAAACACAAGAAATTTTGACAGCAAGTTGCAAGGAAATACTAATTGTACTTGTTTATTCACTCATGCATCACTCACAATTTACACACACACACATACACACACTTATCTTAAAATATGGACAGGCATATATAAGATACTAAGGAACAGCAACAAGAAGATCGTTTATCAGCTTCTAGGATATGTCAACGATACACGGTATGATATGGTAATACTTTCCATCAAGACATGCACAAATGATCAAATCCTTCATTTCATACAACAATTACAATCTCATTTGTACAGTCATTGTGACAGTGAAAGAAGACAAGAGTTTGGATTCAAGATGGGCTCACAAAACATCAACATGGGTAGAGAAATGCATTGTTAAAGATATATACCGGGTGTCCCAGAAGTCTTTCCCTGATTACAAACTTTATTCATATCCGCTATATGCAATGTAGAGATGTGAAAGTGGTGCCAAAATGTTGGAAAACTAACCAAGTTGATTTGTTGCAGGTTTCAGGACTGTGGCTGTAGTGTTGCAGTGTCAGTGCAAAGGAATCCGGAATTAATGCTCTTGACATCAGGTGGCATCTTTCCATACAATGTTTCTTGGACTTGACAGGATTTGGGAATGAAGATAAATTCCATTTTTTAAATACCAACTTATTGATGGCAGATATTCTAGACAAAAGAATTCTGTACATTTGAAAGTCCCTCTGCACTGTTATTGGTGACCAGGTCTCGTGATACCAGAGGACATGCTGAGCTTTTTCCGGATTTGTGAACATTTCCGGTTTTCAACAAAAAAAACTTGGTTAGTTTTCCAACATTTTGGCACCACTTTCACGTCTCTACCTTGCATATAGCGGATATGAATAAAGTTTGTAATCAGGGAAAGACTTCTGGGACACCCTGTATATAATTTGAGCCTGGATTTGTAGCAACTAATGTTTTATCATGGCCAATGTATTGAGAAGCACTAACAACAATAAAATATAAACTGGAGCTCGCACTGGATACTGAATCTCAGACCACTTGCACCAATACAAGAGCCACTAATTATTCAGCTGCAGGAGCTCTATAAAAACTTCCCTTATTTTAAATTTTGAATTGAAGATACAGAGGTACACCTTACAGTACACACAAAATGATACATCTTCACTGCTCTATTTAAAAGCACTTCTCTAGTTGATTTTAAGTGCACTTTATGCACAGTAAGGCTAATCGGAACTGGACCTACAGTCTGAACTGGGATCCAAACCACTATGTGCATTTATCCTGGTCCCCTTGATTACAAGACTGCGCCATCGGGGAGGGTGCACTTCTCATGCATATATCCAAAACAATGTAGTCCCTACACATGTTGACCTAGTTTTAGGGTTCACACAGCATTCTCAAAAATTTATTAAATATATTTCTGGGACATCCATACACATGCCACAAAGATTAACACACATGCATCCAAGATACTTCTAGGTACTACTTAAAATACACTAATCTCAATATTAGAATTAAATGTATATTTTCATTTCATTTATAAGCAGTGCTGCAGTTTCCTTTCATTTTGGCACCCTACAGAGTGAAAACTAGGAAAGGAAATACAGACAAAAGTTAACTGCTAGGCAAAACACTGATGGTAATAATGCATACATTTCATGTGAATACAACTAACTTGAATGAGTTTTTTTTTACAGTACTTCTGCACAATTTAACTAAAATTATCAGCAAACAGCACACAGGTGATCAATTTTAAATTAGCGTTGTATACAATACTTTAAAAGCCTTTAACAGAATTCATCACAATGTAACATTTCAAAGAAAAATATCATACATTAACATCTGTGTAGGCAGATTAATTAAAACCATATACGTAAATGCATAGTTAACATGTATGCATCTTCATAAATATAATGACAATGATTATTGCCAAAAACTACACAATTGATCGATTTTGATAAGCAATTTCTTCTCTAAACATTTCTATAAAAATTAACTGCATGATCTATGTGTGAATAAGTATGCATATGGATGAGTAAGAGTGTGTGGATGAACAAGTGTGCATTTGAAAGGTTAGGAAATATCAAAAGTAACTAATGAAACTTAAAAAAAAAAAAAAAAAAAAAAAAAAAAAAAAAAAAAAAAAAAAAGGAAATGAAGGAGAACCATAACGTATAGGGTGTCCGGCTTAAAAGTACAATAAAAGAAAATTTTATAAGTTTTAAGTTTATTAAGATATTTCCGTCGAGTTTTCTTCTACCTATAGAGTCTCTAAAAGTTATTTTTACATACCTAGTACACCTCAATATGAGCACCATTGTTGCTCTACAGATGTCCAACCTGTATTCACGCTCCGCCATGTGTTGTTCAGCATTACTGGAGTCACATTTCGGATCGCAGCACAAATGTGATGTCGTAGATCAGGAAGGTCACGAACTCGTGTCTGGTACACTTGTGACCTTACAAAACCCCAAAGAAAAATCAAGAGGAGTAATGTCCGGGAATTTAGGGGGCCAAGGGGTGCAATCCAACGAGTGCTGACATTTTGCAAGCACGGGGGGAAAAACATTTTGAGATTACCTTTCAAACTACTAAGGCTTAAGGTGCTCTTGGTTAAATATTACACGTAATGATTTTTTTCTTTTATTGTGCTTTTAAGCCGGACACATCAACTTAGATGGGGATAGAGGTCCTAGGAAATGTTAAGAAGCATATATAATGAAGGGCCCAATACAAAACACTATCTTACAGTGTTAACAATTTTTTTCAATTTGTTTTATATGAATATAACAAAAGACCAAAGTGTCACCACACTTACAGAACTATGCTTATATGAATGACAAGAAATTTAAATACTCATTCTGCATGAAAGCTACAATGTGTACAACTTTGCTTCCGCCGTTTTCTGACAGGTGGCAACAACAGGAAGTAGCGGTCGAAAGAAGCAGATCGCAGACGTCACGCAGTTAGCTTGGACCTCTGTCAAGATAACCCCATTCAAACATTAGTCGAGTGGTGTGTGCATCGTGAAGTTGTTCGCGATTGAAAATGTCAGTGTACGAGCCAAATTCTCGCCATTTGCGGGAGGTTCTACTTTTTTGTTTCAATATGAAGAAAACTGCGGCTGAGGCTCATCGAATGCTCTCCACTACGTATGGTGAGGACGCTATAAATGAGAGAACCTGTCGTGAGTGGTTTCAACGCTTCAGAATTGGAGACATTGCTGAGTGAAGACTCGCGTCAAACTCAAGAAGAATTGGCACGATCATTGGGAGTGACACAGCAAGCCATTTCAAAACGTCTGAAAGCCATGGGTATGATTCAGAAACAAGGAACTTGGGTCCCGTATGAGCTGAAACCAAGAGACGTTGAACGGCGTTTGTGTGGTTGTGAACAGTTGCTTCAGAGGCAAAAACGGAAGGGATTTCTGCATCGGATTGTGACCAGGGACGAAAAATGGGTTCATTACGATAACCCAAAATGCAAAAAATCATGGGAATATCCCGGCCATGCTTCCACGTCGACGCCCAAACCGAATATTCATGGCTCCAAGATCATGCTCTGCATTTGGTGGGACCAGCTCGGCGTCATGTACTATGAGCTGTTAAAACCAAGTGAAACAATCACAGGTGCTCGTTATCGAACGCAATTAATGCGTTTAAGCCGAGCATTGAAGGACAAACGGCCGTAATACAGCGAGAGGGACAACAAAGTGATTTTGCAGCATGATAACACACGACCCCATGTTGCCAAAGTGGTGAAAACGTACTTGGAAACATTCAGATGGGACATCCTACCCCACCCGCCTTATTCTCCAGACATCGCTCCCTCTGATTATCACCTGTTTAGATCAATGGCTCATGAACTGGCTGACCAACACTTCCGATCTTATGAAGAAGTCAAAAAGTGGATCGATTCGTGGATCGCCTCCAAAGATGAACATTTTTTTAGACGCGGCATTCGTACGCTGCCCGAAAGATGGGAGCAAGTAGTGGCCAGCGATGGACAATACTTTGAATAATGCCTGGGTAAGCAATGTTTTTCATTACAGCGTCATATTTTTGGGGAAAAACGGCGGAAGCAAAGTTGTACACCTTGTACATAAGAAAAATCTAATTACAACTACTTCCATTTTTGTACAAACATGAACGTTTTGCAAGCCACTCATTCGAAGTCATTGAGAGCATGCACCATACCACACTTTTCTTGTGTATTGTCATGATGGAAAGCATAACCATATACTGTACTTCTATGTAGAGTACAGGTAGGAAGCTATGTAGTTGGCTATGTAATAAGTTGCTTATTATGAACAAATGAAAGACAGTATTGCAGGATTCCTTACTTATTCTGGGTGTCAAAACAAACAAAAATATCTAAACCTACCTACCTTAGTTATGAAAAACACATGACGCTACTTATCACTTACCTCCGTACACCTACAATGAAAAAGAATTGGCATTAATTCATTTAACATGTGCTAAAAGTTTAAAATGCTTACCTGAATTCAACTACAGTGATTTGTTGTGAAAAAGTAAGTTTTATGATTCAAAATAGATAGGAAATAAGCTGCAATGACCAAGCTTTATATTAATTAGAACAGCTTTCTCAAAGTGTCTGCTAAAAGTAAATTCTAAAATTTATGAAATCTTGCAAAACAATTCTCATGCCTGTACAAACATTATGCCAATTGAACAACACAAAATGATTTCTTGTGTTACAAACAGACCACTTATGTAGGGACATGTTACATGACTATCTATACTCCATTCTGCATCTACAGTATGCACCAGAACAAATACAAATTACGAATGACCGTCATGCAATGCAACCTGTTTTTCATATTTTGGCCCGTATGGATAATTGTATGGTCACTGCAGTGTAATGTCGCAGCAGTGGAAAATGTGTTTACCGATTATTATTTTCTGTTGTAATAGATTCTATTTGGAACATGTTTTGGGTTAAATTCATGGCAAGTTTCACACATCACCACCAGCCAAAGGCTCAGCTGGACCATTAGCTGACACCAGCGAAGCAGTTCTTTAAATTTTTGCTCTCATTTCGAAAAATCGTATTGACATTCTGAAATCTGAAAAATTGCACCTGCTTGGAAATCCCTCTGGTGTGTTCACATGAAACTTCGCATGGTTCGCTTTCGCTGTTGCCTAGATATTCTCAATAGTTTTGCGACTACGAAGCCTATTAAACTATTGCAAATATTTAGACTACAGCTGAAGCAAACCTAGAAGGAGTTCTATGCATATTTTTTCAGATCTCGGAAAATCATAGTGATTTTTGAAAGGTGAGGAAATATCGAAAACTGCTTCACTGGCATCGGTCAAGCTTAAGGCTTGGCTTTCTTGGCGTTCAGCCCATCCACCTACATCATCCAGGAAACAGCTCGAATGGCGGCATCCCTGCCATGAAGCACTCGTGACCGCAACACCGCCAGCCATTGCAGATCCTGGATCAGATGGAGGTGACTGGGTGCAACTGCTTTATTTTCCTCTGATATTACACAATCTACAATAAATTTGCTGGGTTTGTACATTGAGTACAGCCTTGACATGGATTTTCTTTGTGAGTGTCCCGTTTCATCACTCATTCTCATTGTTGTGATTAGTGACAAATGTTGGCAAGTTTCACCGTACATGAAGCTCTCTTGAGCAACAAAAGGGTTGCACAGGTCAGCCAGTTACAGTGTCACACAATCAGAATCATTAATAGCTCTTTAAAAACCTTTTACAGTCTCTCGCGAACATCTTTCATGATGGGTAGATCCATACATCAAATGTTCAAAGAACTGGATGGATTTCTGTATTGAATACAGATTTGATAGCATTTGGCCAATATTTAGTTGCACGGCATATTGTGATTGAATGTGTCTGTCCATCAATGCTTACTAGACACTTTCAGTAGTTTGTTTTGTGATATTCACGAAATATGCACTAGATATGGTTCTTTAGGTACAGTAAGAACCAGTACTGCTGTAGTCATAAGGTCGAAAGATACTATTCCACTCATACCCAATCAACAGAACAGCCAATATGAAAATTTTCACCATTGATGTTCAAAATGCATAAGCTGGTGACTGTTTTCACAAAAGAAATCATTGTGTGGTGCACAAATATTGTACTTGTTAATAATGCACACATACATAGATAAACATGGATGAAATCTGTCAGAAGCACACGATTGTCTTATTTTCATTGTCCACCTGAAGAATTATGAAAAACGATTCCACCTCGCACAAACATTACCTCGACTTTCAATAATCTTATAAATGAGCCTGATGTTGTCCATCATATATGCTATGTAAATTACTGCAAGAGTGAAAAATTGGGTTCAACGTTTTTCTAATAATAATTCCATGACGAACTTGTTAATGTCCGTTACTCATGGTTCAGTCAACATAAAATTACATGTACAAGGTAGTCTGTTCAGCATGAAACAATAATTGTCTTCATATGGTTTACATGTAAATACACATCAAAAGGTGCAAGATTAAAAAAAACAAGCAGGTTGATACCATAGCCATGCGCCAAAGGATATCAAAATCATTTTATGAATCTTCATTTTGTGCCAGATGTTATATAATATTTACTTTACCTTTGAGACATCTTAATGTGCTCAATGATGCATTCCATGGGAGCTTCATGTTTGTCCTTTCCCTTACTCATAACTAGGGTTAGGAAGTTGATGAATAATCATATTTTTTTCTGAGCCTTGAAAAACAATGCTCAACCTGATACCAGTCCCTTCAGTTAGAACCAAAAAAACATTTTTATTTTGCATTTTTCGGTGGCTTTTAGGTCATTTTTCGATATTTTTTGCCATTTTTCTTCTGTTTTACACTTTTTTTGTCCTCCTTGCAAGCATAACTTACATCTTTAAATTTCCTGGCATTAGCAAGCTCGCCATTAATCAACAATACAGTCAATGGAAAAGTACATTATTATTTTAGCTGAAATGTTTGGCAATGCATTAAATAATTTACTGTGGTAAATTAAGATTTTCTTCTGCCAAAGTTAACCCATCCGCATACCTAGTCGTCAAATTGACGGCCTGTCTGGACGTTCGCTTGCCGTACCTAGTCGTCGAATCGACGAGTTCCCAATTTTCGCTAAACCCCACACAGCCAACGCAACAAAGGAATGTCTGAAAAAATTGAAGTGCGAACGCACTCTTGCAATCTGTCAGTCACATTCTACCCAGCACGTTCGACCATGTCTTGTGGAATTGCCGTTATTTCCTTACAAATTGCGGCTTGCAGTTCTTCTGTAGTGCGTGGTTTGTTCATGAAAGTTTCCATTTGAGATAACCCCATAGAACAAACTGCATGGCAACAGGTACGGTAGAGGTGGCCATGGCATGTTGCCTCATTGAAAGATGATGACGGGTCTCGGAAACATTTGTCTGAGATCAGCCATGGATGTCTTCGATGTATGAGCAGTTGCTCCATCTTGTTGAAACCAAATTTGTGTGGGGTCAATTCATCGTCTGCGAAGTTCTGGCAAGAGGAAGTTGTTTGTTGCGTTCCAACTACAGATTCACCATTTTTAAAAAAATGTTTCCACAACAAAAGCACGTTGTACAGAATTACACTGCTCCATGCCAACTGAAATGTCATCACGTGCCTAGCGAAATACCAGCTCCTGAGTGAGCGACTCCACCTACCAGCAATGTTGCCAAACTAAAACTGTCAGATTTGCTGCCGGACCCTGTAGATTGAATTGAATTGTTGTTGTAAGTCCACTTTCTTGATATTGACATAAAGGCATCATTTCTTGTCACTGGCAGCAATCATGGACAGGAATCGATGTTGTTCACGAGCTAACAGATGATGAGCAATGATGAAGTGCAAATGGTCACCTGCTGATTTCTGTGGTTTTCACTTAAAGCATACAGTATTCACACATACCTTTCTCACGCAATGCAAATGTGACTGGTCAAAGTTCATAACATTTGCCAATTCTCAGGTTGGCTGACGTGGATCATCACGGATTAAAGCATTTTAATGGTATTCCTGAACATGGCCCCTTGGCCCACTGTTGCCCTTTGAAACGACAAAATCATTACCTTGACATGCTTTCCCAATGGAATTCTTTCCATGCAAGGAACAAGTGTTTCCAACCAACTCTGCTGTCACATGTTGGAAGTGTTAGTTTTTACCACTTAACACTCCACGTTCTTTAGACTACAAATAGAACTAACTTCCTTCAAATCTGAAAAACTAAAGGGCTATTCACAAGCACAACAATGCCATGCCAAATGACGAACATTAAACAATAAACAAACTCCTAACATTTCAGTGTTGCCACACCAAAAACAAACGCTAAAAACTTATGCATCAACCCAATACAACGCAATATGAACACTAACACCAAAGACATTATTTGCAGCATTAATTGTTACAATGTCATGATTAAATGTAGTCATCATGAAGTTTCCATTTTATAATGAAACCACCTCTCTCACACATCAACGGCAGGTGAACTGTGTTTTCATAGCTCATGACGCAACAGCCAATTTGTAAAGGGGCACTAAGATGACATCTCAACTTCTCATTGGTTCATCTGGAATTTATATCATCCGAGACAACATGTGCAGCTATGCAATTAAACCTCGATGTGTGTGCAAATACACTTAATCTATCAATGGACAGAAAAAGCTGACGTGTCCCAATCAAGATCATAATATTGGGATTTTATTCAAATTTGCAAACGCAATGAAACTCCACTACTGTTAAAAAAAAAAAAAAGACATTAAATTCATTAATGCACACACGCATTATAAACACAGTGTGAATACTTTTGTGTTGAATCTGTCATGTATGATAATTGTATAGCAATATAACACATGAAGAATAGGCAACACATTCAAGAAACAAGTTTCGCCATCGTGATGATTCTGGCAGACAGAACAGACACCAACTCAAAGAAAACATCTACAATTTAATTATGTAGACATCTCCTACTTTCGTGAAATTCATATTTGATCATAAATATGCAAGTTCAGAGTAATGTAAGGTATTTCTGTAGATTTAGGCACAAAAATTAATTTTACACGTTCTAGAGAATTCTACATCTTCTCTTCCTGTATTTTTATCATGAGTTACATGCTTTTAACTCATGTATTTCTGAGCAGCATCACTCACCCAAATGAAAATAACAGATTACGTCACCAATTCCAAAACTGAGAAAAAATATAGTTTTTCGAAAATATCTTACAGCAACAATGTATGAGGCACAAAAATTTGAAATCGCAGAACACACAGTACCTGCAAGAGATTCCAGTATTTTAATGAGTTGACAAAACAGGAAATTGTACTTTTGAAATACCTCTTCTCTCTCAAATTCAACTTTCTACTTTCATTTTCTCCAAGACGATTGCCCCTCCAAGTATAGAAATGAAAATTTTGTGACCATCTCAATTTTTTAAGTTTGCAATAACCTGTCTCTCCCTAGATGATAACATTATGCTTTGTCACGGCAGTATTCTGTGTTCATCGCACCCTTTCAGGTACTGCTACTGCACATGCTACCACACAGAATTAATACTATATAATTCTAATAAGGCACGTATGGTTGACACCAACTGCGAAATATGTACAGTCGAAATACAGGGGGTTAAAATACACAAGCACAGTGTATAATAACTATTTGCCTTTTATATTAATTAGTAGTAAAACATAGGGTTTAAAATTTTAAATTCCTTTACATTGTTTCAAATCTGATTGTGTATTTTTATATTGTCTATAAATGCCTATTTTGCATAACTGTGCCTAAGAATGATTTTTTGAGTGTAATTTTCGCTCATTCTTGCTTTCTTTTGCTCTCCATATAGTACACCGTAGAAGATAACCTCATTCGTTGAACGTTTCATCATCTTCATCAAACCACCATTCATCGTCACCGATGCAATTAGCCAAAAAATCAATAAAAAAAGAAAACCACAAAAGAAATTTCACTTCACAGCATATGTTAGATCATTTTTCTGGTAGTGCAAGTACCTATTTATCATGTTGGGTGCCTGTAAATCCACTTCCACTAAAAACAAACTTGAAATATGCATACATAACTCACTCAAAACTTTACAGATTTTACTTAGTTTGATTTTAGAACCTCCACTTCTCAAATTTCCGTTCATTATACTAAATCAAAAAACCTAAATGCACTTTCAAGTAGAACAAAATACATCGTCAGAATATATATAGTACTGAAGTCCATTACTATTAAATCCACATGCAATTAAACCACTAATCCTGTGAAATTGCATCTGTTCATTGACGAGACTTCACTAAGTGTATGCTTATTCACTTAGTGCTCTATTATTACCAAATTATTTTTGGTTGTTAACAACTTTTATTGTCATTGTACTGTAAAAAATATTTTAACATCTAGCTTCTGTAGCTTATTTTTTGCATTTATGAAGTTTTGCAGTATATTAGAAATCACCCAACCTTCCATAGCAATGCATGTTCTTTAAAGAAATGCATGCTACTTTTTAATAATTTTTGTTACAAAAAATTTGTATTAAACTAACTTTGAATAAAACTTGCACAAATTGTACACCATATTTTTTACACCAACTAAGTACTATATCTAAACTAACGTCAAAACAGAAACAGCTTCTCGAGCATTAATTTTGATAAAAATAAATACTGTTAGCTTATCGCAATATACCTGCCTCTTACCCCCTTACCAGTAACACTGTACAGGTTGAGCAAACATCTAATCTTGTACTCTGAAGAATGACTGTACCCATATTTATGGCCACATTCTGTAGTAATTTTACATGGCACCCCCAAAAATAAGTAAATTTACAATCTTTCTTAAATTATATTCATTGCTTTTCCTTTCCTTGCACTAGAATTGCTTCTACAGTGCAAATTTCATTGTATCCTGTGTGGAATGCAAGTAAATTGGGTTTCAATATTCATTATACTTAAAACTTAAATATAATTATATTGGACACTGAAGTATAATTATTATAAAATACAGATGTTTAAAAATTATTAAGCAGAGCTGCAATAAATTAGGTGTCATATAGACAAGAAATAATGTAGCTTCTCTTAAAATTTGTTATTTGATGGTGTTTATCATCAAAAAAACATATTTGGATTTGACTTCTGCTAAGAAGTCTCTTTAGAAAAGATTTTACAGACAAAAAAGAGCAATGAGGGGCCAGGAATAAGAAAATTTTCATGATTTTTCGTTTTTCTTCAAAACTTTTGAAATTAATCTCATATTCCTACAATTTGTTTGTTGCTTACTTCATCCCATTCAATGTTATCAAAATTTGATTAACTTGTCTCAGCAAAATCTACTGTATCCTTTGATGCTTGAATGGACAATGCTATGATTGAACTAATTTTTAAATTACATATAATTTTTCTATTGTGATACTTTGGCAGTCAGGTGGACATTGTTATCTGGATTACTTCAATATTTTTCAGAGAGCAATGTCCACTGTCTTTATAAGTTAAATAAACGATCACTTGTAAATACCAACTGCATTCATTTAATTTTTTAACATTAAAATATCTCCATCTTGTAGAAAGCAATACAATTTCAGGTAAAGAATGCAATTACTAATTTTGGGGAAAATGCTTGTTGAAATAAATATTTATTTCCAAAGTTTTTCATTTCCTGAATGCTTTTGCGTCCGTCACTTCATTTAAATGGATAATTCTACTCTCAATAATGCAAAATTAATGCCTTATAGAGGCATTCCACAAAAAGTGGCTCTGCTCCATTAAACAACATATGAATCAATCTGGAATAATTGTTTTTAATTGCATTAAGGTTTAATGTTTGGAAATGCATATAATTTGCTTATTTCACCAACAAAAATGAGTCTGTAGCCTATAAGCTTCATAGACAAATGAAGTCAAACTTCAAAGCGTCACACACACAACATATTTTTGTTAATAACGTTCATGCATTCAGGCTGTGTCATCAACACTCAAGTTTTTCTTGTATGTACGCATTGCTTGCATTGTAGAATTACTTTCCTGTAGTTTCACAAAGAAAAACTGTTTTCTTATGCTTGTAATAACCGTAAACTACAGGAAAATAATCACACTCAAGGTTGTTTTTGTTTTTTTCAGTTTCTTAGCAGGAAGCATGAATTCTATGAAACCAGTTCATTATGAATATTTGAATTCAATTGCATGTCTAGAACTTTACTTTCTGTGTGTGACTGCCACACATAAAGCTGGAATGCCCCTATACCTTTATTTTCGATTGGTGCAATTATGGGCCTGCTTCCTTAGTGCCCCCTTACAGTCTTTACTGCCCATAAATTTTTCATTTACTGCAATTACATTTTGATTATTGCAATTTATAATACAATGACAATCATTTACATGCTTCAATTTTCCTACATCGGATGTCAAATAATTAGGTCTCCATTACGAATAAAGAGAACTGCGAAAACTATATGTTACTTCTCTTTACGTTACTTTCTTACAGAATTTGATGTGAAAATTAACCCACACACATACAAACATTCAAAGAATGTAAAGAACTTTTTCTGCAAGCTATTATGAGGCTGAGATACTTGTCCCAATTATGTTAATATTCTCTTGCATTGCTTCCAACGCACAGTTCCTTCGCTGTGCATATCGGGCATAACCATCACGTAGTATCTTCCAACCATCTGACCTAGTCTTTGGTCTATGTGCAGACCCCAAAGCAGTTATTCCAAGTTTATAATCACAACCAACTGCTGGAACATTAAAAAGTGTTTTTGCCATCAACTTAAGGACATAATCCAAAATTAAAAAAGGACAACATCACTTCTGTTCCACTTTACATCCACCATGTGTTAAGAAAAATAGTCATTTACAGGATATAATGTGTTGTTCCGAAAACTGGTATGGTAGACCCATGATGCTACATCAACCTAATGTAATTATTAAAATTAATGTATCGTTAATGCAAAACAGTTGCACACATTTTGTTGCTCCGTAGAAACAGCCATATCTACAGCAACATGTTTCCAATTTTTATAGCAGTCCAATGCAATTATTATATGTTCAAGCTTGAAAAGTAATTTGCCTCCTTAGAATTGTCCTGACTCATAAGAATCTTTTTCATGTGACCAAGGACATTACGTGCATACTTTTTCAGTTATCCTGAGCATGTGTGCAAATGAAGATTATTTCCATAAATACATATTACTTACAATGTATGTCAAAAATTCCAAATTGTCAAGTAAAAATTCTGGCAGGAAATGTTTTTCTCTCCTTCAGGTATGTCCAGAATTTAGTAAAAATGTAATGCTTCCGACAGATTTCACTTTGCTTTTTACTAAAGAGCACAAAATAATACATTCTAAAACTTTCCTTCACACAATTTGACACCCAGAATATGAAGGGAATCTACCTTACTGTTTCTTTTATAACATTTGTAAATACGGAGAAACTAGTACTCACTTTTATCCGCGAAGCTGTTTTTTCTTCTTTTTCGATTAATTTCAGTGGCCACTGCCACCATCCTCGTTGGAACTTGCTGCGCTGTTGCTTGGCGTGCGTCTTTTGTTCGTAGTTCTCTGGTTGCCGTTAGGTGCGCTGTGCGTCTTGGTACGTCGTCTGCTATTTCCGGGCGATAACTGCTGCAGTAGTGGAATCCAAGTATGGTGCGCTTGCCCGCTATCGATGTTTAGTTCGTGCGGGAAGTGCATTATGGCGTGCGTTTCCTTGATTTTGGTGTCTATGAGCGTGTGGGCAGTGTGTTTGACTCGAACCTTTTGAATTTTATGGCTATTGTATTTGATATGTCTAGCAAGACCGGTAGTGGGTTGGGCTTTTTTCGCATCTGCTAGGTGCTGTTGGATTCTTTCATTGACAGATCTGATGGACCTGCCGATGTAATGAGCCTTGCACTCACACTCAGCATCATATACACCTGGGTTGTCAAGGGGGGAGAGGAAGTACCGTTTGTGCTTGTTCAGTTTGTCAGTTATTTTGGAGTTGGGTTTGTGCGCTACTTTGATGCCAAATGGGAGAAGGGCTTTGGCTATGCGGTTGGAAGTGGTGGGATGGTAGGGGAAGGCAAACCATTTATATTGGTCGCTGGGGGTTGGTTGTGGCTGGGTTGCTTGTGGATGGTTGATTGTGGTAGGTTAGGGTGTCTGACCTGTATTTCCGCCTTACTGCACCAAGTGGAGAGTTGTGATTCAGTGTAGCCATGCTTCAGGGCTATTTCTGTGATGGTGGCTATCTCCTCTCGTAGATCCTCTTCTTTGCCACAGTAGGAGAAGGCTCTTCGATAAAAGTTTAGCCACACATTGGCTTTTTGCTTAGGGGGATGGCTAGAGAGAGCATGTATGTACTGGTTGCCTGCATCCGGTTTTCTGTAGACGGTGGTTGTGAATTTGTTAAGTGCACGGCTGATGGTGATGTCCAGGAAGTTGATTTTACCAAGTTTTTCATGCTCTACGGTGAAGTTGAGCCTGGGGTGGATGCTATTTAGTTTGTTCACTAGGAGTTTGAGTTCTTCTGCCTTTTTATATACAACTATTGTGTCGTCCGCGTACCTTCCATATCGGATGTGTTGTAGTTCTGGAGTGTGGAGTATCTCTTTTTCAGCCAGGTGCATGACGATGTTGGCTAAAGGAGCATGCACCTGGCTGAAAAAGAGATACTCCACACTCCAGAACTACAACACATCCGATATGGAAGGTACGCGGACGACACAATAGTTGTATATAAAAAGGCAGAAGAACTCAACCTCCTAGTGAACAAACTAAATAGCATCCACCCCAGGCTCAACTTCACCGTAGAGCATGAAAAACTTGGTAAAATCAACTTCCTGGACATCACCATCAGCCGTGCACTTAACAAATTCACAACCACCGTCTACAGAAAACCGGATGCAGGCAACCAGTACATACATGCTCTCTCTAGCCATCCCCCTAAGCAAAAAGCCAATGTGTGGCTAAACTTTTATCGAAGAGCCTTCTCCTACTGTGGCAAAGAAGAGGATCTACGAGAGGAGATAGCCACCATCACAGAAATAGCCCTGAAGCATGGCTACACTGAATCACAACTCTCCACTTGGTGCAGTAAGGCGGAAATACAGGTCAGACACCCTAACCTACCACAATCAACCCATCCACAAGCAACCCAGCCACAACCAACCCCCAGCGACCAATATAAATGGTTTGCCTTCCCCTACCATCCCACCACTTCCAACCGCATAGCCAAAGCCCTTCTCCCATTTGGCATCAAAGTAGCGCACAAACCCAACTCCAAAATAACTGACAAACTGAACAAGCACAAACGGTACTTCCTCTCCCCCCTTGACAACCCAGGTGTATATGATGCTGAGTGTGAGTGCAAGGCTCATTACATCGGCAGGTCCATCAGATCTGTCAATGAAAGAATCCAACAGCACCTAGCAGATGCGAAAAAAGCCCAACCCACTACCGGTCTTGCTAGACATATCAAATACAATAGCCATAAAATTCAAAAGGTTCGAGTCAAACACACTGCCCACACGCTCATAGACACCAAAATCAAGGAAACGCACGCCATAATGCACTTCCCGCACGAACTAAACATCGATAGCGGGCAAGCGCACCATACTTGGATTCCACTACTGCAGCAGTTATCGCCCGGAAATAGCAGACGACGTACCAAGACGCACAGCGCACCTAACGGCAACCAGAGAACTACGAACAAAAGACGCACGCCAAGCAACAGCGCAGCAAGTTCCAACGAGGATGGTGGCAGTGGCCACTGAAATTAATCGAAAAAGAAGAAAAAACAGCTTCGCGGATAAAAGTGAGTACTAGTTTCTCCGTATTTATATACTACCGCGTCTCTCTTTTCCCAATCATGAATAACATTTGTTATTAAAAAAAGGAACAACTACAGCCACCTACCTGTTTTCTACAGAACTAAAATATGTACGAACACAAAATTATGAGGAATGTTGGAAGAAACTTGACAAAACTTCTCACAGGAAATGTCACCATATTTTTAAATCCAACGACAGCAACCTAAATAAAATAAGAAAGCACACATGAAGAAATTAAGTCGAATCATTGTTACCAGGAGTCGATGCTATGAACTCTAGTATGTCGAATATCTCATTTTCCCCTTCTTCTCTGATTGTGCAAGATGGAGTTCATTTTTGCTACAATGGATGAATTAGTTATCTCCAATAATCGTGGTGATCCACAAAGACTGTTGAATGTTTTTTTTTACTTCTCTTTTCCAAAAAAATTGTTGTTTTTCAGTAATAATTCCGAAGTTTATCTTGCCCATATTAACTGCTGACCATAATAGAATTTGTAAATGGATAATTATCTTTCCTCTGGTTACATTGTCATATAAACAAAATTCCATGACATGTACTTGATATGTTATCAAATGGTGATGAAAACGTTGCTTTTTAAATATTTTTTTTTTCCTGTTTTATTCTCTTAAAGCTTCAGCATTAACTCCTTTATGGATTGTTGCATGGAAGAAGCAACGGCTCCAAATATAAAACTTCCATCTCCTCGCTCAAAATCTTGACGACACGAACAGAAAAGGGGTGCGAAACTGTCGATTATTAGAATTGTGCATTTAATCTCTTGGCACTTACCTTGTTGGTCTTTAATGAATTTCTTTTAAAGGTTGTTTTTTTTTTATTTCAAAGCAGCATAAAAACTGAAGAGTGTTCATAGTAGTAGTACACCTCAGGTTGTAACTTTTTCTTATGGTATGCTTTAGTGTACGGGCAGCACAAGTTACTTTTAGTGTAAGCACGTGTCTGGTGTTCCCAACCTTTTCTGAAGCAGAACAAACTTTTCAATTGTTTCTACACAACTGATTTATTTGTTTTATTTTACTTCAGAGTTTCTGCCCCTTTGTTTCAAAACAAATAAAGAAAATTCCGCTTCCATAGTCATTGCAATGTAAGTTCGCCACTGTGTTCCCAGGTTTGTTTCGGCATAAGGAAAATAAGATACTAGAGACATTTCATTGCTTGATTCAGAATATGCTATAACAAGTGCCCTCTTGTATGTGTATTATATTTAGATTTTTTCTTATTTTACATTCCTTTTCTGCTGCTTGTGGCCGATTGCAACAATGAGAATAAACGACGATTAGATGTCGGTGGCACAATTGCGAGTAGAATGCTTGACACAACTAAATGGTGCTTTCCGAATTTAATCCCGTTAAATATGGAACTTTGCAAGCTTTGGTCCTTCAACAGATGCTAACGCAAACCGTGGACACTTATTAGCTGTCTTCAGATGCATGCTCCCGTCACCCCTTTCAATACTTTTCTTTCTACATATCTAAATGGGATAAGTTTTCAGCTCACGTAACAATGTGAATTCAGAAAGACATATGCTTGTTTCAGCTCAACCCAGCTCTCGAAGTAATATGCACATTATATGTACTCAGGGTGTCCAGTGCATGTTTTCCAATGTAACGTAGGAGTACCGTGCTGCAAACAAAATGAATGCTTCTAGTGTTGTGCCACTAGGATCTTACACGTAACACTTACCTTCTGATCTGTACCACAACACCGGAAGCACTATATAAGTGCATACTGAGCTTGCTTCTTACTTTCTTGCTGCTGAGACAACAGGGCTATTCCTTTGAGCATTGACTCATGTATGTTGAATTGTTACAGAGTCCACTTTATTCACAGATCGGCTAATCAAGACTGGACCTACAGCTTAAAGACTATGCCACTTCTCCACACTCATTATGTGGGGGGAAAATGTGGTATCATTACTCCCTCACAGCACCACGTAATTTTTTTAGTTTCATTTTTATCTCTCTGTAGATTAATCATGACAATGAATATGAATGACGATTAGATGAAAATGAAGAAGAAACTCACAAAGGAACATGCCCAGGCCAAGGCTTGAAAAAAGTACAGCCATAACTCCTCAACTTTCCATAAAGTACATTGCATTGCTTTTAAGAGCACCGCCAGCATCCTTTCATTGAATAAATGGTGAAATGCAAAGCTTGAAATGTATTTTCTGTGCAGAAAACTACACACATCTCACAATCTGCTAATCATATAGTTAAAAACATGAGATTTAAACATGTGCTCCTTTCTTCAAGCTTGTGCATAATTGAAGGTTTCCCGCTCAAATTTAATTTTCCACAAATTCATTCATACATGTTTCCTTACATGATCTGTACTTCACATTGACAGGTCTCTTGATGCACGAATATGTGGTTACAATACCTATTTTCATTGGCGATTTCATTTGTGGAGATAAATGCTTATGAATTGTAGATGTTTCTTCATGTTTTGCTGTTAATTTACCATATAAGGTTCTGAAGGAGCGCACAGCTGGTTTCACACCAATTTGCAAACATGTCCAGACTTCATCACTTATAAAAAGAAGAAAACTTTGCAGCAAATGCCATACTGACACTATCATATTCAAATACAACATGCTCTTCTGCTATTCACTTTAACAGTCTTGATTTATGTCCCCCATATTACTATTACCGATTCGATGCACTGTCTTTAAAATTTAGTTTTCCAGTGATGCAAGTAAGTGCATACGTTCATCTGCACCCATTATTTTGCATGACTACAAAGATGCTTGTGCATCCAGGAAAAATATTTTGAAGTAAAAAAACTAACATTGTCAGACATCTTTGCAGATTACTGTAAAGGTGCAAGGAGTAAATGTAGAGCTGCTCTTGCACATCAAACTACACCCCTGCCCTTTTTCTATGTAAATTGAAGAGTAATTTTGTCAGATATTAAGCATTTCCAAAATTCATGACATAGTTTATGGTGACTTTTCCATGGTATCAGTATTTCTCTTTCACTTACATACATATCTGAATTCATAATTTTGCATTTTAATTTCTTTTTTACATTAAATATGTTATGTTGATGTTACTTGTCATAGGTCCATAGTACTATGCATCATTGTGCACTACATATAATCTCTATTTGTTTGGAACATTGTCAATTTTCTTTAAAAGAAATGTTAGTATAGTAAACTAGCTACAATTCTATAATTTTGGACCAAATATCTCACATTCCTGCTGTCATAAATATACTTCCAGTTCAAACATTCTTACAGAAACAAAACAATTTTAACAGTTATTCCTCTCTACAGCATATTTCTCCATATTTCCATAGGCATGTGCACATTTATGCTCTTGCAGCAGACTTCAGTTTACATAAATTTCATTTCATTATGCACTGCTGTAATTAATTAATGGTTTTAATTCAGAAAACATGTCCCATCTTCAAGCAACTTTCTGAAACAGAATGAGTTTGCATCCGGTACATGTTTTGGTTTCCAGGACAACCTCTTGTTTGCTGTGGATAGTGAAAATATACATTCTTCTCCATTCTATCAACTTTTCACATTAGACACGTCAACAAAAACCTACTGAAGAGAGGTGTGCTCTACAATACCAAAACATTCTCAACATGTGTATCACAATGGATATTGATTCCTTTGCATACTGTTGTCACACAGCTGTTTCTACTACCCATACATGCTGTCTCATACTGAAGTGTATTGCAGGCACATTTCACTTAAGCATTTTTCTAATATTTTCCAGGATGCATTTTACCCCGACGATGGTCAAGCCTGCATTTTATGCTATTATGTACTAAAAATATAATAGTAGTAACAAACTGATGGTTCAATCACATTATTAATATGCTCTACAATCTAGCCACAGTATATTCTTCATTATTATCGTCATCATTGTTGTTAACACTAGTTTGGGACAGGAACGCATTCTTTGTCAAGATGACCATAGCATCAGTGTCCGGAAGTGTCTTAATTCCACTGAACCATGAGTTTTTATTGCATAATTTCTTGTATTCCTTCAAAGATAATGATTTCACATGATTTCAGTGATATTAAATGAATGCCACTAATATTTTTTAACAACTGCTGTATTAATGTTGATTTTTCTGAACCTAGACTTACTCTTGTGGCACACTCCCTCTCTTCTCATAATATTCTTCACAATATCAAAATTCATTAAATGGTTCATTCCTTGTGCATAACCATGTGGTTTTACTTTATCATCTGATGCATTCACTACTCATTTTCCATCACACAACATATATATTTGTAGCATTTACTAACGGACATATTTTGTCGACTTTACATAAAAGTATTACAGGGCTATATTATTACAGCCACCATTACATAACTGAAAATATATAATGGACATGTTTCATCACAGCATGACATTTTGATAACCTTGCATTATTTCTCTTGCTAACCGATGCATTTTACTCTCTTCTATTCGAGAATGCATTGCCTTCAGAATGTACAAATAGTACTTATGGCACATATTTATCCAAGTAACAGATTTACATAATGTAATAAGTGCCTTGCTGAATTTCCTTTCACGTTCCTTTTCTGCATGGGATTTACGTCAACATTAAAATAGCCATATTTATAATTTCCTCCATGCGGTTCTCTGAATTTCAATTAGAAATTATATTTTTATTCTTATGCAAGATAACTTAGAGGCCCTTCCAATGCTTGACCAGTGAGGATAATCTCATTTGTTGTTACATTTAGTTTATTGGGCATTGTCTTTTTTTGCACTATCCATATGAATTGTCCTTTTTTACACTATCCATATGTATATCAGAGTAAACGTATTCCAAGTCTGGGCAGGAATGTTTCACAATTCTGTTGCAACTTCTTTCCATCTAAATTTTCATTGATGTACAAAGAATACATCCATTGCTGGGTGTTCGCTGTCCAATGCAATATTTAATGCATAGTGGAGATATTTATGAAATTGTTACTGGGATGAAATATGTTATTTTTTAAGTATACTTTACCAATTTACATGTTAGAGCCAACCAATTCAGTTTTGCAATTGCAACATGGAGACTATACAAAATTACTTCAAGTATGAAGTGCAAAGATTAATATGATGACAAATAGCTTCATTGACCTGTGTCAATGTTCGTGGAGAAAGATATGATTCATGTGAACCACTTAAAAGTTACTATATTTTCTAATATCCTTTATGATTATAAGAGAGAACGTTGCATAAATACACACTTTGCGTGCACATTTATTTGTAAATTATCAATACATATTTAATAGTATTTTGTAGTGGATCCTGTCTGAAGGGAAACCATATTTTTAAAACAATATATATATATATATACATTCAAGTTTTGCATTTCAGATTGTAACAAAATGTAAATGAAAAAAACAACGAAAAAAATTGTTTCCTTCAGAACGAAACCACATTTTAAATATTTAATTCACTGCGGTAATACCTTGGGAGGTTCTATATGAGTGCCATGAAGCCAAGTTTCCTCCATATTCCCTCGATCGATAACTATCCTCTTCTCTGTCTAAAGATAGTAACAATTATTTCAGAATCCTGCAGGGCGTCTAGAAACTTGATAACGTCTTACATGTTGCTACATTATATGCTAAGATACTTATGAAAATAATATTATGCAGTTGTGTGCAAGTAGTGCCAAGCTGCACATCTGACTGTAGGCTCAGCTTCATGTAGGTCCCAGTAATGCATCTTTCATTGCATTGTGGTAATTTCAGCTTCCTGTTAGGGTTGAGAATTAATATAATGCAAAACATACATATGGACAAGCACATGTAACTTCCCAGCATGGACAAAACATGATTTTTCTTGGCAATTCGTTACACAATCCCATATCCACCTGCAGCTATTACACGGCTCGATACCATTAAAATTTCAATATTACGGATAAGACATCCAAGCTTAGAAAGGACCTGTGCGTCACATTCTAGGCTTAAGTGTAGTGTTGTGTAGTTTTATCTTTTAAAAATGGGTTTTCTCCACGACTTGGCTCAGCTGTTATCGGCTGTAGTAGTACTAGTTTGCTTTCCCAACCTCCCCCCCTAAAAAAATATCTTCAATTAGTTTTCCTCCAACAGTTACTTCCTTTCAAGAATTGTCTACATCATATCCTCTTCCTGTTTTGGATTCCTCACTAGGATATACTGTACAATGACAACTTACAATTTCTCACTTCAACTTTTGCAACGACACACAAAACACTGCGTGGTTAGATTTGAAACTAATCCATTTACGAACCTCTGGTTATGGTTCAAGATATTTCATTCCCAACAGATATGTATTATATCTCCAATTAATTATTCATGCTTGAAACACATGTTGAACTTACAGATAATGTTAGTCGTCGACTTTAACGTAAATGCCAGGAGTTTTAATCATAGAAACCAAGTGAATAATTTGTATTCTCAGACATAAAATGCCTCTGCTTCATCTTCCAGCTACAAATCCAGCTGCACCTAATTTTTGGCTTCTGTTGCATTTCCATGTCTTGCCAGGATTTCAAATCCCTGCTAAATATTACATTGGCATGTTATATTTTGTGTATATATAATAAATATTATGTCGGCATTACTAGAAAATGTTCAACTGTACAAATTAGACTCTGTCGAGGTTCACATGCATGTCTCAGGCAATCGGTGCAACTGTAGCTTGTATAGTAATCACATGCCAGTTAGTAATGTTACACACTTTTCCTTACACATGAACAATTTCCACCACTGTGACTAAAACTTTCTCTAGCTGTTATCATTCCTGAGATAGGTTGCATATTTCTGGTTGACTTTCATATAATATTTGTTGCATATGTTACGTTCTTGCATTTACTAAATCCAGACAAAATTCTCCATCCAAACAAATAAGAATAGTTATTCTTTATGGAAAACTGAATACAATATTCAACATTATTATTGTAAATAATCAACATTATTCGGATTGATTCTCCTTGTCACTACTTTATTTTTTATCTTGAGTACGAGTTTTGGTTGTAAGTCCTGTTGCAAGTCCACTTTAAGCACAGGAAGGCTAATTGGGACTGGGCCTACAGTTTAAAGTGGGATCCAAACCACTTATGCCTCCACCGGGTATTGAACCCGGAGCCTTTTGATTACAAGGCAACGACGCAACCACTGTGCCATCGAGGAGGCTCCTCTACATTCTTATACTTCCAACTATGTATTCATGTAACCATCCTCCTTTGGATATAACTGCATGCCTGCATGCCTTCACGGAAAGCTGCTACTCCTGTTGATTTGCAGTAGTGTTCTTTGATGCACAAGTCCTGATCCCTCTTGTACCACACAAAACAGGAAGTTTGAAAGAGGACATGTGATGTGCTGGAACGATTGGTATCTCTGCTTTTCTTCACCAAGATTTCCAATATAGGCGATTTCTCGGGGTTCCTTCTTCAAGCATCTTCGTTGTCCAGCTGAATGCATCTTTACATGGTGGGTTTTCTAAAACGAATCCTGCTATTGGTGTTCACTTTTGAATTATAGATTTTCAAGCTGACATTTAAGCTAGAGCAGCTTACAGTAACAATTGTTACTTAAGAGCTTTCAAAACATTTCCCCGTAGAGAATTTCAACAATGCACTGGAAGAATTATAACTGGCGAGATACTTCATTTTGTTATTCAACGCACGACGACTTCAGATTCAGCAAGTGAGTTTTTGGCTGAATCTTATTAGCAATATTTGCTCCTACTTCCGCAGAACGAAGGAGACACAGAACATGTTCTCCTCTTCTTTCTCTTGAGCCTTCGTCGTCATCTTCCAATATGAATTCTGCTGACGAGCTAGATGGATCTCTTCGCATGTTCATTTTCGAAACAAATCTTTACACTTACAACAAAGTTCGGAGCTATGTCGCTGAAGATAAGCTACAAAAAAAATTAAGTCTATTTCATATTCACTTTCTTTTAAAACTCACTAAATGGAACAATTTGAAACTGAACACCAAGTCCTTGAATTGCATTCACACAGTTCTTTTCTGAAACACTACCTGCGCTCCTCTAGCTGCCAGAGCACTTTTTATAGCAGCAGAGATGTCCACTAACAGGCCATATTTCGCAAAATATGGCCGGTTTTCAAAACATACCCTGGTTAAGTGCAGACGAAAGGAGTTGAGCCAAGTCATCGGGTAAAGTCAGCTTCTGCAAATGATCGTCTCTCTCCCACCACTCCTCCAATAACTAATGGTTTACTCTCAACCTGTGATTGAAAATCATACATCACTATATTTTTATCTCTTTCTCAATGTTTTAAAACACTGAATATGCACAACAATTCAACAGCCAAAAGCATTTTGAAATAAAATAATCTTTTATTCTAAAACAAAAAAACAAAAATAGAATCCAAAAACTTTCAGTAACTTTTCATGTATTTTATTTCCCCCTTTTTCCCTAATACTACTTATAAAACAAGTAGGTCTTTACATAAAATGTAATTTTCTACCAAACTTAATTAAGTGGTTTTTCATTGGATAATGGGTGGTAAGCTCTACGCTGGCTTTCCACACCATAATTCACGGCTATTATTTTCAAGTCCCCCAAAAGTGCCGTGGGTGATTTTTGCAGATTCCACAGAAAAATATCAGTTGATAAGGTAAAAGGTTAAGTTTTGCTAGCATATAGCACTGCGACATGAAGGCACATTTAGGGGATGTGGGAGGTACGGGCCCACACATTCTCGATTTGGCCATTTTGGAAGTGATGTGATCAGCACCATGCTCCGGCCACCTTTACCTCCCCCTACCCATTTATTTGAGGCTGGGTGAACCTGAGAGCCACTTTATGAGGAGACAAGGCCGGAAAAAAATTCCAACCTTAGATCAGCCCCAGGATTCGAACCTGTCTCTCCCACGTGGCAATCAGATGCCCTACCCACTAGACCACTGCAGCTCTACCAAATGCCAGCTGGTGTCAATGGTTAAATTCCAACTGGTATCAGATGTAGTATCGTTTTATCAACACAGCCCCAAATAATTACACCGCAACTGAAATTTACTCAAAAATGCCCCACCTTGAGGGTGAAATATTCCACTTTTGAAAAAAAATGGCTTGTTGTCATGTTGTGCATATTCAAATTATTCTGAATTTCCCAGTGCACTGCCATGCTTACCTCTTACCACTACTTCCCCATCTCACAGAGCTCCTAACTTATCTGTAGCAATCCTGTTACTCCTTGTTAGGACCATTAAAAGTTCATTATCTTACACAATCTCATGGTAAACCCTCAGTCAGCAAATATTTAATCAAATATTTTTTTTTATTATTTTATTTCTTGTAGTTGTCACTTGTCGAAAGACATTATTAAATTGATTCCCCCCAACCCATTTCTTGTTTTGAATGAAATTCTGTGCAATATTAACTATTTATAAGTGAAAAGCAAATTATTATTTAATATCAAATATATATTTCATTCATTGAATGTAACAACCCCCCTACCCTCATGACAACCATGAGTAAATATATTGAATTATTATTCAGTATTCTTGTGTCTTGTACTTCAGCTTGATTTGTATCATTAATACAGTTTTCAGAATTATTTAATTTTTAAGTTATTGTTTCCATATATAACCATATTTTTTTTTTTTTACAATATGCTCAATTCATGCACTTGTACTTTTCAAATTTTCCCCACTTACAAATTCTCCACTTTGTTTAGCTTGGAATTCTCTTAGCAAATGGTCTATATTTTCATTATTTTTGCATTTCAAATTACAATGTAGATACCCATATTATTACTATTTGCTGCTACCCCACTTATTAATTAATTTTCGTGTCACATTTTTGTATTTTCATTTTTTCATTTCTATTCATTTATGGTCATATTTTTGTATTGTATCAAGAAGTATTGTGTTTATTTTTCTTGCACTTCAATAGTCATTTTTCTTATTTCTTGTTTGTCATTCCCCATTTTTCCTTTTCCATTTCATTTTATTTGTTTTAATATTTATATTATTTCAACCTTAAAAGTTTAAACATTTTTCATTTCAATCCCCCACAAGTTCTTACCGCAACTTGTCCAACTTCTTTCTGCTTTTAATGAAATGTAATCAAACATATCTAACTGCTTACTACAGTTTTAAAAAAAAAGTCATGTTCTGTCTGCAGCCGGGTTGCATAAAGTAACATAAACATACTTTACAAATATCTCTCGACATTAAACCAACCACCCACACACCTGGGGTCCTTGCTAAGTTCAGTATATCAGGATTGTCGATCATCCGACGTATCGGGGATCCGCTGCGGGGTTGGGGACGCCACTGCAGGTCGATCGTAATCTTCTTCAGCTCGAGAGGGTCGATGACTACACCCTCGTCTGGTCCACGCAATATCGGCTTATCTTCACATCCCAGGTTCGACTCGCGAAACCTAATGCACAAAACATGTACCAATCTCATACAAGAGTAGTCCCAATGCATTCCTAGCTAACAAATCTTACAATCAAGTTGTAAAATGTTCTCAGCTCTTTATGCATGCACAAAATTCAATATGAAACATGAATACTTACCAAAAACACAATAAATGTGTAGTGTAGGAAACAGGTCTCATTTCTCATGAAAACAAAATTAAGCCATATTCTGACACTCATGAAAAAAATTTAATTCATGTATTTTTTTACTTTTGTGCAGCATAATTTTGTTATGTATTGACATTATGTTCGGTGTTACAGAGAAATAAAATGCAAATATTTCAAACAAGTACAAGAATTATTCAATTTGTAAGGTTCTAGGGACCCCACTGATCACAAACCTTGTTGGTGGAGGAACAGGGTGCATACCCCTCAGTGAATAATATTAATTCATTTTACAATATTTCCCCATATTAACTCACAAGGTTTATATCTCTTAGCAAAATTTATGATTTTATCTTCCACATATTCTACTGGACTTCTGCAACCTTCTACACATTAGCTAGAGCATGTTATGAGCATGTACAAAACATAACACCCAACACACATTTGTTAAATATTTTCAATGCAGTTCCCAAACATTCATTTATATTTGGCCATATTTTCCAAATTCCTTTACATTTGGCCTTATTTTCCTTATTTTTTTAAAAATTTCTTTATTATTAATAGTAATAGTTTCAAAATGTTTCTATGTTTATCTCATTTAAATATTTATTTAACTTGCACGTATGGTGGTTTCACATTGGGCATAAACAAGAGAGCCCAATAATAATAAATTTTAAAAAAAACGTGTGAGTATGTGAGCCTTAGTGTAAACAATACTCTTGTCATGTTATAAGACAATTTACGAATGCAATCTTCTTGCTCTTACGAATGCAATCTTCTTGGTTTCAAATAGTAATGTTCTAAATGTGGACACAACAATGTATTTTTTAGTCCATTTTATGCACAGACTGACTAATCAGGACTGGGCCTACAGTTAAAAAGTGCCCCTGCTAGGAAATTAATCCTAACTGATTTTACTAAAACGAGATATGTATTTGCCTGATGTCAAAGAGATGAGAATAACTAATATTGTGCTTATAAATTTATCAAAATTATGTAAATTAAACAATTTTTCCAGTTGATAATTATAGCATTCAGTGTTACTGAAATGTTAGTAAAATTAAATAAAATCTTCACTTTTTTGTGCAAATTAGTACCTGATTTGTACTTGTTTCGCTGTTACTTGAGGCACCTTGGCTTCAGGATGTTCTACATTGTTACAATCAAATTTGATGTAAATTTTGGTGGTGCACTGATAACAATGAAACTACTGTGAACTGACATGAGCTTGGAATAAGTGGGAAGAGTAATCTTGTCAATAATTTTCATTCCCTATAGAAAACAACATTCGGCAATTTTGACTGTTGAGTACGTTCTGATGCTTCTTGCATGTCAAGCAACATTGATCTTTGCTAAAAATACTATGACATTGGTGCAATAATTACTGCAAAGGTTAAGTACGTTAAATTAAATAAGAGCATTGACACCCATATTTCGCCAGCTAAATTAATTATTAACACGCATAGAGCTTGAGATTAAGGGAGCACAGTTTATGATGAGCGTAGAAGACAAAAGCATACATCATGCAGCTGTAAAATTATGCTACTTTAGTTGCATATTACTGAGATTGTACTCAGCACACAAATGTTTTTATGTAACAAATTATGTATGAACTTTTAATGGATATCTGCTATAATTTTGAGCCTTAGTTGGAAGGGATCATCAATTTTTAAGAGCACATCTCTATTTGTATATTTCTATAACGTTAAATAGTCCCATCCTTAGCATTAGATTTTTCATTTATGATGCTCCTTTTGTATGACCTGTTGCCATAATATTTTCTAAGTTTCTGGCTAAACTCCTATTACCTTAGGAGATGCAACTAAAGATTAGATTTTAAAGATGTGTAAAGTTAATGTACTGATATTTTCTAGCACACGTCTAAATTTGAGTGTACTTGAATATACTACTGGTCTATTGTCCATACGATATAATAGTTGCTTTCACTCCTAACTATGCAAGAAGTTTATACATGACATACTTGAAACCTCTGTGCTCAAAATCTACTCTTTTCTTTATTATCCTCCTCTATATTGCATGTAAAATAATATATTTTTTTGCACAAAAGCCTAGCATTTTCTTTGTGGCTACCATTCTGTTTGTAAGTTCTGGCACAGATTGTGTAATAAGTTCAGGTTGAGAAGAAATAAAAGAATATGAATCAATATGAACATGGTACCTCAAAAAGATTTTGAACAGGGGTAGATAAATACAGGGCACCTGAGAATTTCCAATTGGTGCCTGAATTTTCACACTCACTTCTAATAAATACTTTGTTAATATTTTGACTTCCCTTATGGAAATTAAAATTTCAACATCACGTGTATCATTAAATCAAGTTACTGAACGTGCCATTATAAATTTTTGCAGTGTTGCTAGGCAAATTTTGAAATCTGCAGCAATATGGTAGGTTCGACCTAGTATTAAAATGCATTGCAGTTATTCACACTGTTACCGATAGGACCATGTACACAAGAATTAATTACTTTTAAACCAATAAATTACAAGTTTTAAGGCCACATTTCAAAATGTGTAGCTTTATGTTAATTGAATAAATGGCTTTCTTAGTCTGTATTTGAAAAAAAAAAGTTTGCTGCTGACATTTTTTAGTTTGTGTATCCCTGATTTTGAAAGCTGTGCAAAATGAATAAATTGAAATTTCTTTTTTCATTTAAGTCCAATAGAGCAAATCACATAATAATCAAATTATTTTCAAAATGCTGAAAACAATGTAACTGGTGAAGCTGCTCAAACTAGAAAACATTAGTTATAATACTGAAGTTCAGAAGTTAATTCCAATGCCTGCATTAAATACAGGGTGATTCAAAAGGACTTTACAACTTTGAAAGCATATAGAAATTAATTCAGATAACTTACACATTTGGTTGAGGTGCCATTGCAAAGCAATCAAGTTTTGACTCGCGTAGTCTGTTAGTATCGAACTCACCCACTGTCCACTGATGTGAAATGACTCGTCACTAAAAATGACATCGTCAAGAAATGTCTCGTTATCTGCTGGCGAGCGACTTTATCTGCATCCGTTATGTGTTATACCATTGTTAGTCTCGTGAAACCAAAACACACAGCCAGCACGTTCCGCATCAGTAAAAATAGACATTTTCAAAACAATGCTGACAGCGCTACTAGTGGGCGAGTTCGGTACTAATGGACTACGTGATTCAAAACTTGATGTGTTTTACTTTGCAATGGCACCTCAATCGACTCTGTAAGTTATCTGAATGATCTATATGCTTTCAAAGTTGTAACGTCCATTTTGAATCAACCTATATACATACAGAAATTAAAAAGTACAACATATAGAAAAGCCCCTCAACAGACTTTTTCAATACACCATAAAATCATCTTGGAAACTGTTTCATTTTCTCGAAACTTATTTTTCATTTGTATGCCTGTTACACACACTTTTCAATACCTCTTAATAAGTTTCAATTCCGCGTTTTAAAAAAGTGCATTCATTCTAAGTGTGGGCATGTATCATTCCCTTCTCGTCCCTTTCTAATTTCTACATCTTACATGTGTAGATCCTACCTCGCTTGGTGGTCATTCCTCCCATCTCTTGCCTTCTCACACACACATCAATACAAACCTCTCTCCAAACGTTGCAGGTCCTCTCGGGCGTTCTTCCACATCCACACCTGGGGGTGGAGGATACGGTGGTACTTGTCCCTGGTAGCTATGTGTTGAAGGTGGGCCAGGTGGCCCTCTGTGATACGACCCCAATCTATCCCTTACTTCACTGTTGGATGGGCTCTTGGACCTGTTTAAGTAACCAAGTGGTAAAATGGTTTTACACGGTACAGGATTAAAAACTATAATAACATACATACGAGGGTCACTATTTATATTTTGAGCCTAACAATGAAAAAACAGGAATTTGGCATTGAAAACTGCTTTATTGTTTTCGAAGTATTCTCCTTTATGGTCAATACACTTTTGAATTCGTTCAAACCATTTGTCAAAGCAGTTTTTCCAATCTTCTTGAGACACCTCCATAATATGGTTTTTGAACGCATCAACGGCATCTTTCGCCGACGAAAATCTTTGTCCACGCAATTTATTCTTGACATTCGGGAACAAGAAGAAGTCATTGGGTGCCAAATCAGGACTGTACAGCGGATGACCCATCAATTCGATTTTTTGACTGTTCATAAAGTCGGTTTTTAGACTAGATGTGTGACAGCTGGCATTGTCTTGATGAAGAATGATCCGACGGCGTTTGTTTGTTTTCCGTATTTGACCGAAGACCTCTGGCAAACAAATTGTTGTGTACCATTCAGAGTTGACCGTTCTACGTTCCTCTAAAGGCACAGTTGCCACATGACCAGTTTTCCCGAAAAAACAGGCGACCATTTGTTTCGATGTGCTTCGAGCGCGAACAACTTTTGATGGATTGGGTTCATCTTGAAACACCCATACAGTCGACTGCTGTTTATGTTCCGGCTCATATGCATATATCCACGATTCGTCACCTGTTAAAATCTTATACACGTCTTTTGAAGCACCACGATTGTATTTATTGAGCATTTGTTTGCACCAATTAACGCGAGCGTCTTTTTGAGTTTTTGTCAAATTGTGTGGGATCCAACGAGAACATACCTTTCTCACAGCTAAATGATCATGTAATATTTTATATATGCTGGTGGAACTAATGCCTATGGTTGCCTCATCTAATAGTATGTCACATGACGATCTTGCAGTATTAGGTTTTGCACAGCATCAATGTTTTCTTGAACAACAACTGATTTTGGACGACCTTCGCGAATCTCGTCGGTGAGCGAATGGCGGCCACGATTAAATTCGTTATACCAGCATTTCACAGTGGCAAAGGATGGGGCTTCATCGCCAAATGTGGAAGTAAGTTGATCGATGCACTCTTGTCTTGATAATCCACGTCGAAAATCGTAAAAGATCATCGCACGAAAATGTTCACGAGTTAATTCCATTTTATTGTTGTCGCACAATCTCCAAGGCAACATAAACAACACAAATGAAGCTATTGACAAAACATTTGAAGTATGTTATGGTCAATAATGCCAGACAATTCCGTGCAAACGTCAAATTGCGCGTAACTTCAATCAGTGTTGCCAAGGCTCAAAATATAAATAGTGGCCCTCGTAAAAACACACTCAAATACAGGGTGGTCTATAAGTGATGACTAGGTTTGAACAGCTAATAACTTTCTTCATTATTAATTTCCTCCTTTCCTCTTTTTCAGAAATTGTAGTCCACAGTGGAAAAATGCACAACTGCTCAGCAAATCAAAATTGTGCTTTTATTTGGAAAACCAGTATTTAATTATTAGTCACATACAACATTTTAGGGTAAGAGAAGATCCTTTGTAATCAACAATTCGTCGCTTACTCCAATGTTTGAAAGAGATGGTGTGTGTTAACACATTCACAGCCAGCTCTGGAAGGGGCATATAAACAGCCAGCCCACCCATTTTTTGAATCCAAACGTACCTGAAAAAAATGTGGCCACTATCTTACATTTTCGAGTTTTACAAAATGGCGCCCTGGAGGCTGCAAAGTGCACTATTTCGTAGACTTTCTCAGCCCGGCGGATAGGAACTCAACTTCTTCGAGGGGTTCCTGCTGGTGTCCCTTACCGATGACCCCCTCCAACGATCCGGGCATGTTGGGCCCCCTGGAGCCCTGAGCAATTTGGTACCCCAGACATGCTCTCAGGTACCGCATCAGACCTCCACCCAAAGTCATGTGATGCACCCGTTTTCATTCCTCAGTCAACACGAGGGTAGAAAATGACAAAAAAAACAATGACACCCACCTAAACAACCTTAGTCGTTTACAGGCAAATACAAGTACATACTTCAAAACGACAATGCGGGGAATGTGTTCACAAGCAATACAGCCAGCAACGCTAACAGCTGTCATGGAACATACCGTAGAAAGCCTTGCGAGACCAACAATGGGTGTCGTATAAAGCATGTGCTTTTCCACACATAATGCAAACAAATTTCACAGCCTTCAATTTTACTTTATCTAAAAATGGATAAAAATACTTAAAAAACAAAAAAAGTTACAGAATTAGCTGTTCAAACCCAATCGTGGCTTACAAGCCACCCTACAAATAAGTGAAAAACTTGCTCTTCATAGTCACCCACTCTCTTTCCCTCTCTACAGTGCAATTTAAACCATAGGTGCAGTCCCAATGTTGTTTATCCAGGCACGAAATGGACTTAAGGGAAGGAGGAACAGTTTGTGTCATGCCAGATGCGAGGCCCTAAACTGCTCCTCCCCCAACGATCCTTCCCCATCTCGAAAAACGTAGCATTATGCTTATGGGAGTATGATTTTACATGTTCTCTTGAGAATACCAAGAGAAAAACATATGAACAGAAAGAGGACACGTTGAATATTTGATTTGTAGTAGGGAACAGTTGAAACTCCCATTTGATTGGCCGTAACTTGAGGCTGAAGTTGTTGTGTTTTTAATTCACTGAGAGGAAAAAAAAAGAGAGAGAGGGGGAGAGTTATCCCTTCTTTTCCCTCCCTTCTCCTCTTTATCTCTCTCCCCCTCTTTTTCTCCATGAAAAGAAGAAAGAGAAAAGAAAAAGAGAGGAATAGAAGGAAGGGGGACGAGAAGAGAAGCAGAGTGGAGCGAGGAAAGAGAGAGAGGGGGTGTCCTCTCTCTCTCCTGTTTCTGTCTCTCTCTCTCTCGCTCGCTCTCTTTTTTTACAAGAGATGCATGGGAATCTGAAAATTCTTATTTGTCATATTTTTCAAACATAGTGTTCAGCTTAATAATAAACTTGAAAAATCACTTCCACTTGCAACATTGGGAGAAATTCATACACTGTTGTAGAGTTGGGTTTCATTTTAGTACGAGGGCCACTATTTATATTTTGAGCCTTGGCAACACTGATTGAAGTTAGGCATGATTTGACGTTTGCACAGAATCGTCTGGCATTATTGACCATAACGTACTTCAAATGTTTTGTCAATAGCTTCATTTGTGTTGTTTATGTTGCCTTGGAGATTGCGCGACAACAATAAAATGGAATTAACTCGTGAACATTTTCGTGCGATGATTTTTTACGATTTTCGACGTGGATTATCAAGACAAGAGTGCATCGATCAACTTACTTCCACATTTGGCGATGAAGCCCCATCCTTTGCCACTGTGAAACGCTGGTATAACGAATTTTATCGTGGCCGCCATTCGCTCACCGACGAGATTCGCGAAGGTCATCCAAAATCAGTTGTTGTTCAAGAAAACATTGATGCTGTGCAAAACCTAATACTGCAAGATCGTCATGTGACATACTGTGAGATTGAGGCAACCATAGGCATTAGTTCCACCAGCATATATAAAATATTACGTGATCATTTAGCTGTGAGAAAGGTATGTTCTCGTTGGATCCCACACAATTTGACAAAAACTCAAAAAGACGCTCGCGTCAATTGGTGCAAACAAATGCTCAATAAATACAATCGTGGTGCTTCAAAAGACGTATATAAGATTGTAACAGGTGACGAATCGTGGATATATGCATATGAGCCGGAACGTAAACAGCAGTCGACTGTATGGGTGTTTCAAGATGAACCCAATCCAACAAAAGTTGTTTGCGCTCGAAGCACATCGAATTAAATGGTCGCCTGTTTTTTCGGGAAAACTGGTCATGTGGCAACTGTGCCTTTAGAGGAACGTAGAACGGTCAACTCTGAATGGTACACAACAATTTGTTTGCCAGAGGTCTTCGGTCAAATACGGAAAACAAACAAACGCCGTCGGATCATTCTTCATCAAGACAATGCCAGCTGTCACACATCTCGTCTAACAACAGACTTTATGAACAGTCAAAAAATCGAATTGATGGGTCATCTGCCGTACAGTCCTGATTTGGCACCCAATGACTTCTTCTTGTTCCCGAATGTCAAGAATAAATTGCGTGGACAAAGATTTTCGTCGGCGGAAGATGCCGTTGATGCGTTCAAAAACCATATTATGGAGGTGTCTCAAGAAGATTGGAAAAACTGCTTTGACAAATGGTTCGAACGAATGCAAAAGTGTATTGACCATAAAGGAGAATACTTCGAAAAACAATAAAGCAGTTTTCAATGCCAAATTCCTGTTTTTCCATTGTTAGGCTCAAAATATAAATAGTGACCCTCGTAGCAGCACCCATTCCGATGATACTCAAATATATGGGTCGTTCGGAAATTAAATTGGACTGGCAACACTGCATTGTTGCAAATAACATCTGTCAAACAAACTTTGTTTTGCTTAACGGTCAGACATAGTTCTACATTCCACCACAAGATGGGCCTGCTAGCACCACTACCAGAGAATTGCCAACTCATAACGTGAATGGGTGTGAGTGAATACGTGGACATGCTACGAAATGGAAGGTGATTCTTGTGGTCAGAGGTGGACTACGTGGTTCCTGTTTAAAGAGTGTGTTTCGGCATCAGAAATTTATCACCGACTTGTGGCTGTTTGTGGTGGGTCAGTGCCTTCTCGGAGTACAGTGTTTCAGTGGGTTCAAAATTTGTAAAGGGGAAACGAAAGTGTGGACAAAGGTGTCAGCAGTGGTCACCCAAGGTCAACGTGTACCCCTGCAGCAATCCAAAGTGTTTCCAACTTGATTATGGGAGATAGACGTGTAACAATTGAACAACGGCAACGTGAAACTGGTGTTGGGCCAGCAACTCTGCATGCAATCATTCATGAGGATCTGCAAATGAGGAAAAATTGTGCTCAGTGGGTGCCTCGCGATCTGACGGATCAGCAGGAACAACAGCGAGTGGACATGTGCAGAGAATTGCTGCGCTGTTACAACCAAGACAGTTAACATTTTTTCGAAAGACTGCTGACTGGCGACGAATCTTGGTTCCTCTTCGAAACTCCAGAGAAAAAAAGGCAATCTATGGAAAGGAAACACACTGGAAGTCCACGCTCCCAAAAACCTCGACCGACTCACTCCCAAGAAGCAAATGGGTACAGTTTTCTGGGATGAAGATGGAATTTTGCTGGTGGACTGGCTTCCCACTACCCAAACTGTAAACAGCGACAGCTACTGTGAAACTCTACAAAAGCTGCGACGCAGAATTCAGCAGAGGCAGCAAGGAAAATGGGCTCTCGGGGTGATTCTTCAGCATGACAATGCGAAGCCGCATACGAGCCGCCAAACACAGTAGGCATTGGCAACAATGGGATTTACAGTGCTCCCACATCCTGCGTATTCACCGGATTTAGCCCCCTCGGATTATGCACTGTTCGACAAAATGACGGATGCATTGCGTGGTCGACAATTTCAATCTAATGAAGAACTCCAGACCACTGTCCGTGAGTGGTGCAACTCTACTCCAAGAGAGTGGTTCTCTGCAGCCATCAGGAAACTTCCCAATATATGGGAGCGGTGCATTCAGTCAGGTACATCTTCGTATTGCAGGTAAAATATAACAAATTTGGATTATATAACGCTTGTCCAATTCATTTCCGAATGCCCTTAATAAATTCACACATGGTACGAAACTGTCAGTCCTAGACTGAAAACAAACTTTATCAAAATTCTTTCATTTGCACACACCCACTTCGAAGAAATATGAAAAATTAAAAAATAAACATTTTCCTCACCTTGATCTCTTTCTTGGAGGTAATGGAGATCGACTATGCCTGCTCTCATCCCTCAATCTCTTTGGGGACATCTTTCGTTTTGAAGATGGATGGGTAGGGGAATAAGAACGAGCTTTTGGTCTTGTTGGCGATCTGCTCCTCCTGTAAAACAGATGCATCCATATGAAACAAGACACACAGTAAACACTTTACCTTCAAATGTTACCATTAAATTTACATAGGTGAGAAGAAAACGAAGGGCTTCAGAAACAGTTGAATGATCAGAATTGTGACATACAAAATGAAGGCTAAAATTTAGTAGTCACAAAAATTAAAAAGCTGGGAGGACTAACACTGGTGCACATTCAGAATACACCAGTAGGCATCAGACTGATGAACCAAAACTGAAATAAAAAAGTGGTGAAATATGAAATGATTCCTATAGTAGAGGAAACAAACGGGGGAAAAGAGGCCTAACCTGGAAATAATTGCAACACAAATGTTTCTTGTGCCAGATTGTGTGGAATGGTATAGTGAATAGTATATTAAAAATCTGCCATTCAAATGTTTCGAGAAAATCCGCCATCTTGGAAAATGGCGGCAAAAATTCGACTTAAAAATTTAAAAACAATATCTCGAAAACTGCATTTTGCACAAAAAGTGAAGATAAGCAAAATGAAAGAACAGAAAATTTGGTAACTTATGTTTTTTGATAAAGCTACCATAAATCTTAATTGAATTAGAGATATTCAAATATTTTCTTTAATTTTTAGAATTAGCGCAAAAGTTGGTTTCTGCCACAAAGAACAGCAAATATGTACAAAACTATGTAATTTATGTCCAAATGTCACTGAACCAAATTCATAGCTTATGATTTCCTCTAGAGATTGTTTTTTGTTTCTTGCCTTTAAGAGTCAGGGGTTGAGGAGATATTTAGTTTAATGTAGAGTCACACGTTTCCCTAAATTTAGAAGTTCCATTTCATATGATATTGGTTGATTGATTTGCTTTATTTTATTTTGCTTTTTGTGCCACTATTGGCTAATTTGCAAAGATGGGAATGAGTAATCATACAATGATGAAATTGATAAATGGACACTCACAAACATACATGCCCAGGCCGGAATTCGAATCAGAGACCCCTGGCATCGTAGCACAATTATGATATTCTTGAGAACGTAATACATTGTTTTCTGCAGTGTTTCGTTCACATGGCGTTTGCTACTTGACCCAAAATCATCTGCCCGAATTCCATTTTTAATACGATTCTTTCTAATTGCAGCCAGTAGAAAGTAAACTATCATTGCCCCTCCCTCACACCCTGCTCAGTTAAGACACTTAATCGCTGCTACTGTGTGCATACATTTTTAAACAACAAAAACATGTAAGTAACAAGCGCCATGTGAACGAAACACTGCAGAAAACAATGTATTACATTCTCACCAATATCATGATTGTGCTACGATGCCAGGGGTTCCTGATTCGAATCCCGTCCCGGTCATGGATGTTTGTGAGTGTCCATTTATCAATTTCATAATTATATATGATCACTCATTCCCATCTCTGCAAATTAGCCAATAGTTGCACAAAAAGCGAAATAAAATAAAGCAAATCAATCAATCAATCAACTAATATCATATGAAATGGAACTCGTAAAACACATGACTGCATAAAACTCCATATCTCCTCAACCCCTGACTCTAAAGGCACAAAACAAAAACCAATCTCTAGAGGAAATCATAAGCTATGAATTTGGTTCAGTGACATTTGGACATAAATTACATAGTTTCTTACATATTTGCTGTTCTTTGTGTCAGAAATCAACTTTTGCGCTAATTCTAAAAATTAAAGAAAATATTTGAATCTTTCTAATTCAATTAAGATTTATGGTAGCTTTATCAAATAAAAAAAAAACATAATTTAGCCAATTTTCTGTTCTTTCGTTTTGCTTATCTTCACTTTTTGTGTAAAATGCATCGTTTTCAAGATGTTTTTTTTTAATTTTGAAGAAGAATTTTTGCCGCCATTTTCCAAGATGGCGTATTTCCCCCAAACATTTGGATCGCGGATTTTTAATATATTATTCACTATACCATTCCGCACAATCTGGCGCAAAAAATGTTTGTGTTGCAATTATTTACGGGTGAAACCATATATTTCCTCTACTACTTCTGAAACAATTGGAGACTAGGCTCGGAAGGCGTATGTGTTTTTATGAATTCTCTGAATGTTAAGAGACCATGGTTCTACATCAGCACGCAATGCCAATTGGACATTATCCATGGTCTAGTGCTTTAAACTATACTTATTCCAACACTACATCTCGAGAGAGTATATATTCTCTCATCTTCACATGAAATTTATTTTGCCAGTGGTGCCAAGTGAACCTACAACAGACTTGTGATTTTTACAACAAATCTATTGCTCTAACCTACTACTACACGGTGGGGCCATTACTCATTCTTGCTCCATTTAAGATACGAGGGTAAATCAAAAACTAAAGGCAAATTTTGTGTTTTCGCAGGAACATACTAAGACTGGGTGTGTCTGACATCACCACGTGTATACGTGGAGTGACGTGGAAATATCCATCACTGCCCCATTCAGTCGAGTGTTGCGGAGCAAAAAGGTCACACGTTTAGATGCACCACTCCACGAATGCACCATCCAGGATCAACGTGCCGTAGTGTGGTCGGCGCAGTATGTTACTGCCTGTTAGCGCAGTATGGAGCAAGCACCATGACTGAACGAAAGGTGTATGAATGGGTGGACCGCTTTAAAGCTGTGTGGTCGGTTCAGGTCAGATGACGAGGTCCAGCAGGCAGTGCAGACGTGGCTTCGTGAGCAATGAAAAACCTTCTTCGCGGACAAGATACAGAAGCTGATTGCACGATACCAAAAGTGCATGCCATGCAGGGGGAGATGTGGAAAAGTGATATGTGTAGCTCTTCTTCTAGTGTGGAAATAAAGATGTTATGTTTGAATTCTACACTAGGATGACATATTGGGTTTTGGACAATAGCTATGAAGTCTATGTAGTACTGTTATGCTGGTCCACTGAATTCTATGCGATTCACTCCATGCATGTTTGGTTATTTTTGACCTGTTTCATTTTTGTATGATTATGAGCTAGAAAAAAAATCAGTGAAGGTAATGAAATTTGAAAATATATTTCATGAAAATCGCATATTCCCACATATTTGTATCCTACTTTACATGTTCATTACAAATGCGAGACCATCAGACCGAAGCAACAAGCGACACATGAATGGACTACCAACCTTCAGAAATTTGCAACATGACAAGCTGCACATGTTGCTTGTCACTTGCACAGACCGGGCCATTTCTTCAATAAAGTGCCTCGTGTCTGTTGATAGTGCATGCAAGTGAATGCTTTTCTGCAGACTTGATGGTGCTCCTGATACTTGCTGCTTATCACTTTGGTGTGAAGCCCCAACGTCGCTTGTTGCTTTGGTCTGAAAGCTCCCTAAAACTGTCATTATTTGTACACAGCAAAGAAAGAAAATGATGAATGCTTCAATGGCTTTATTTTATATGCACATGAGTTGCAGTTCTATTTAAGATAATGAGAGCTTATGCCTGTATACGGTGTATTCTCACTTAGTGCAAATAAATTGACATGACATTCCCTATTCCTTTCCACAGACTGGATATTAAGAATCAAAATAACTTTAGACGAAAGCGCAGGTGCAGCATTTTGTTTAGAGGAAGTTTCCTCATGGTGTCCAGCGGAAACTCATGGTGTCCAGCGGAAACTATGTCCTTCTGGTAGAAATAAACTATACTGCACATATTTGTTACTCGTTTTAATCACATTGTAAGAACAGTTAAGGCACGCTCGTCTTGTGCATGTTGCTTCATATTGCTCTCTGTTAAAATTATAATACATTTTCCGAACTAGTGCAGTTGAAAGGGAATAACACGGATTCCTGTTTCCTGTTCCATGTCCTGATAAAACTGGAGGGATGATCTAGCAGTGTGGCTGGACGCTTTCTCCATGTGGATCCGCACCTGGTTCTTGTTCGCTCCGTACAAACGAGGGATGTCTGTCCGATAGATTGGGGCCATAATGGATTCCTGGAAGTAGGCAGCATTCATCTTTGTTTTTCTCCACCTTACATATCTCCAACTTCCCCTCGTAACTGTATCCGGCGACAATCATGATCATGAAACTTTGTCGACATTGGCAGTAAAACTTGGTACATCCCTTGCCAGAAGTGTCACGGTACGTAATTGCCCTAATGTTACCATTACACGCGAGATAAATTTAGGCCTCATGCAATGTGACAACTGTCCTCCATTTTGACCTTGCCAAGTGTTTTTCGTACAGTTTGCATTCTGCAATGTGCCACGGGAAGAGGTTGTGAACCCGGTCCTGACGCTTGCACCGCAGACCAAGACGAATGACGTCACTGACAGTGGACTGTGCCACATTGAACCTCTGAGCCATATCACATTAGGGTAGTGGATTATCTTGGACTGCAATTTGCCAAATTCCACGAAGCACCTCAGGAGACACTTTCGCTGGCAACCTGGAACAGGCCACTTATGTTGGCGAATGTTTCTGCATGAGCACCATTTGTGTTTGCATGGCCACAATATCTTTAGCTGTGGTCACTCCGATGGCTAAACCATTTTCGCTACACTGTTTCACTATTCGGTTATATGAAAAATGTGCGTGGGAAAGAGCCATGATATGTACCCTTCCCAATAATGATTAATTTTTGGCGGCATTTCACTAGCACGAACACGACACTCGGCAAGTGCAAGCTCAGACACAACACTGGTTTCAATGTTCTGGTGCAACTACATGTAGCAGCAGTATTACCAAATCGGTCGGATATAGCCCATCAGCATTCTGTATTTCAATAAATTATTAATTAAATTCAATTAAATAGTTCCTAGTTAATAATAAAAAAAACAGGTAGGGGAAATTGAACAGGAAACAAACCCAAAACCTTCCATGCATGGAAATTGATACGCAACCACCAGGCTGCTTGGCAGTCAGTCAATATCTTAGCCTCATGAGGTATGGTTGGAAAGCTTCGAACCACATACATGAATAGAAACGACAACTTTGTTCATTTGAAGCCAAATACATATTACTCACCTCCTCGGAGAATGCCTATACTCCCTTCTGTCACGTGACCTTGGCCTTGACATAGCTGGCACCATCCTCCTCCTTCTGTCAGGGGAACGCCCTCTACGAGATGACTGCCTCATTTCACCAGGACCAGCTCTGAAACTTGGGGAGCGCCTCGAAACTCTTGAAGGAGATCTTCGCTGAGGAGATCTTGATCGCATGTCACTGCAATAATAAGTAAAAAAAAATGTTAAATGCTCATTTATGTGAATCATGTTTGTTAAGTATATTCAGCATAGTTAAAAAAAATTAAAAACCACAAAAACAGTTTTTATGTAAAATACCTTCCATGAAGTAGCTGGTGTAATTTACCTTCATTCCCAAAAAATTACTTATCTTTCCAGTATCGATGGATTTTCAAATTATAACATTGAACAAGTAACAATTACTGGCCAAGGCTTATCATTGGGTGATGCAAAGTCTCATTGTTGCTGTTTACAGACTTTTGACACCAGAATTTGTCAATTACGGAATATATTATAATAAGCATGTAATGTACAGAGTGTCCCACTCGTAAGGGGCCCCGGAAGAAGTGTTATAAAAATCTTAATAAAAGAGGATATGAAACCAAATTTGTACATGACATACCTTTATGGTTGAGAAATGAAGGTACATTACAAGAAGTGCTGGAAGTGACCTCCCGCCACCTGTATACACAGTTCAACACGGCGCTGCATTCACAGAAGGTGGGCATGTTCTGTGCATTATCACAGCGGCGCATCATCGGGCCAATTTTTTTTTGACACTACTGTCAACAGTGATGTGTACCAGGCATTGTTTCATGAATTTGTGAACCAGTTGGATGACGAGGAACTGACACTTGGCTGGTACCAGCAAGATGGGGCAACATGCCACACGTCTGACGCGAGTATGGCTGTGGTGGAATCGCCGTGTTGAAACACTTATTACACACAAGATGATCCGTTACAGCAGGGCGCGAAATTTCCGGTCGCCAGGTCGCCATTGGCTACCAAAAGTTTGGGGCTGGCGACTAAAATTTTGTTGTTTCAAATGTATGTCAAACACGGCCGAACATCTCAATCCAACATTCATACATGGTTTTGGAAAGCGAGCCGATTGAAAACCCCGTTTCCACTCAATGTCGACCCCATCTTACAAATTTATTTAATGTAGCATACTATATAGCTAAACATGAGAAGCCATTTAAATACTTTGCAGATCTGCTGTGTTTGGCAGGAAAATTAAGTGTGAGTGTTCTACCTAAGTATGGCAATAAAAAGCAATGCAGAGAATTTATTCATTTCATAGCTGACACTTTGAAGTTAGATCTAGTGGAGAAAATAAAGAAAAGTACATACATCAGCCTTCTGATTGATGGATCCACAGATAGATAGTCAGTCGAGCATGCAAATGTGTATGTTCGATACGTGTATGCAATTGATGGTCACATCAAAGAGGACATTTTAGGAGTAATAGAGCTCCCAAACGCTACTTCTGCTGGTCACTTCACAGCCATAACTGATTATTTAGATTGGGCAATAGGTTGAAATAAATACAGAAACAAGTATCACATTGTAGGCTTGGGTACTGATGGTGCAGCAAATATGGTCGGGCACAAATCAGGATTGGGTGTGCAAATGAAAGAGATTTGTAATAAAATTATAAATATTCACTACCTTGCACACCGTTTGCAGTTAGCTGTGTTGAAGTTCAATATCCGTGATTAGGAATATTTTTTAGTTTTATCATCGGTGGCTCAGTCGGTAACGCGTCTGACTACCATGCTCAAGGTCCCGGGTTCGATCCCCGGCCGGTTCAAATCCGGGAACTTTTCTAACGGTGGAAGCGGCCCCGGCGCCTACCCAGCGTCGAATAACATGGGTACCTGGGGGAAACCCTGGGGGGTAAAGGCGGTCAGGGGCGTGATGCTGATCACATCACCCCCACTCACGACCGGATCAAGAAAGTGTGGGGCGTTACCCCCACACCCCCTATACGCCTTCATGGCGTGGTGCTATGCACAGGGGAACACTTTACTTTTTTTTTTACTTTACTTTACTCTGCTAAAGACTTCACCTCTTGAGAGAAACGGCAGAAGTTATAGGAGAAGAAATTCTAAAACTGAGTGATATCCACACTATTAGGTGGTTAGCCAGCAAAGAAAGTGCTGTAAGAGATCTCTTGCAATCATGGAAAGCTGTTGTGACCCATCTTGAACAGGTGACTCATGGACAAGACAATGATAGTACTAAACCTAAGGGTTTGCTGAAAAGTTTGAAGCAATTTAAATTTGTTAAGCTTCTGTACTTCCTTTTGGATTTTTACAGGAAACTGAACCCTTTAAGCGTGGCACTACAAAATAAGTGTCTTTTGATTTCATCTCTGAAAATAAGAATTGAACATTGTATTTCAGTTTTGGCTGACCAGGAATCTAATGTTGGACCAAGCGAACAAGATTTATTGGACCATGTATCCATTTCAGGAAAGATCAGGGATGTGCAGCTCACAAACATTCAAAATAGAGGGCAAGAGTTTCAGACTGTTAGAGGAAACTTAATTAACAATGCGAAGGTGTACATCACAGAAAGATTGCAATCTATATCAACAGATGTGATTGCATCTCGGCATGTTTTCGACACCTTGGGTTGGCCTCCCAAAGAAAATATTCTTCAGTGTGGGGTAGAAGAAATAAAGAAGCTCTACATGTACTTGAATCCGAGCCTTTATAATAAGAAAATGGATATTCTGTTCGCAGAGTGGACAGAATACAAACTTTTGTTTCCTTCTCTGACTTTGAATCAGACGCTGGAGAAGATTCACAGTGAGGAGTGTTCAGCAAGATTCCCCAATTTGCTCAAGATTTTGACATTTTGTGCTGTTTACCAGTGAGCACAGCTTCATGTGAGAGGTTTCAGCTGTCACAACAGACTCAAGACTATTTACAGGAACTCTCTAAAGACTGAGACACTGGATGATTTGCTCAGAGTTTCCGTAAATGCCCCCCCACTTGACCCACCAGTTTCGATTGATAAGTGGTACTTCAGTGCAGAACGACAGCGCTACATAAACATTAATTCCTAAGGTATGATCTTTTAATAATTGCTCATATTTTTATTATTTATCAATATAAAATAGTGGCGACCAAAGATTTTAGTCCGGCGACTGACCTCAAACTTGAAATTTCATGCCCTGCGTAAAACATGAACTAGTTCACTAAGTGCCTTTGTTTAATCATTTCCGACATGGGAGTTCCAACAGATTTTCATGTGAGGCTTGAAGGAAGTTTATGCCGGACCCCACATATTACGTGTTGGGTAAAAAAATAACCTGTGGTGCAACAGCCCGTGAGGGCCAGGCCCAACTGCTAGCCTCACTCCCACATGCCTAGGTGAAATATCATTTAACCACTGACAAGTGGTCAGCACAACAAACCCCCAGTCGTAGTTGTAGGTTTCCATGACCGCGTTATGCTACTCATTCATAGTTCCCCAATTACCTCACGATGGTGAGTGGCCAGCGGTCTCATACACAGGCCGAAATTGGTAGCATTTAGGGTTGTTATTTTTAAGTGACTACTTTAAGTGCTATTTTCACCTTTTGACAGATGGTCGTAAGTTGCAGAGTTGTTTGTATTTTCCTTTCTTCAAGTCACTGAAAGTCACTTTCATGAAAACTATCGTAAAAGGAAAAAGAAGGTAGTACCAACAGGGGTAGGAAAATAGAACTTCAGTTCTAAAAAATATCTACATATTTTGACAGGGTGGCTACAAACAAGCAGAAATGAAATTCCCTGACTTTTCCAGGTTTTCCAGGACAAAATTTACATTTTTCCCTGACAATTACTAACTAAACTAAATCGATGTTTTTGCAAATAGAAATAATAAACTCACACAGATCCACGTATGGTTTTGTTAAATACCAATATTATCTTCTATGAAATTGAGTTAATTTCTCTATTCTCTATGATTTGAATTCAAACTACAAAATAGTGAATTTGGAAAATTATTACAATTCACAAGCTAGGGAATGATTACGGAATTTTGTCATAGCAGTAAGTTTAAAATAAAATATTTCATTATTTTTAAAGTTACGACTAAATGAGATAAGAGTGAAAAGTGAATGATTAAGAAATACAATTTGTAATTTATCAGTCTCCTTATACATTCTCGGCATTATATGTTGATATTTCCACTGAGGTTTGGAATGCTCTGCTTGCAAGAACCATGAGTGCGGACTCAGTTTTCAATGCATAAAGCTACTTCTCTCTTCTCTGTAAAGCAAACAACTTAACTCTTGTATATAAGTGAAACAACTGAATCGAACAAAATAAAGTGTCATATATCCTTACATTATCAATGGCATTTCTGCTTCAGTACAATATATACAAGTGAAGTACTGTGAAACTGATAACATGTTGTTATACCATTAATGCTGACAAAAAGGGTATGTAAGTATTAGAAATTTAACGCCAGGAATTTATAGAATTGCATTGTATAGGTACCCGATTTAGCTAACCACACATTAAAACAGGAACACTCTAATAATAAAGCTTCTGAAAGTTCATATACGAGGGGCATCCTGAAAAAAGCTCCAATGGTGCATATACGCAGCACTAGTGATCAAAGAGCGACACACAGCACATGCAGGCAGGAAGAAGTGGCATGTAGCTGTAATCTGGTACAGTTGCAATGCAGCCGTTTTAGGACAGTTCGAGGTTAAAGATTGCAGCTCTCATACAGTCTCCCACCAACTGCGATGTAGCCTACATTGCACGCTCAGAATTTGGCACAGAGCCACCAGCAATCGTGTGAGGTGTGCAGACCGGACGTCGTGAGTGATAGTATGGTCAGACGATGGTGCAGACAATTCACGGAAGGCCAATCCAATGTGCACAACCCCATACAGCTGAGTACACACAGGCCCTTTGCATCACTTCAGGTGAGAGATCTTGGACCACTCCCTGTACAGCCCTGGCCTTAAATGTCCGACTTTCATCTCTTTGTTTAACTGAAGAGGTTTCTGGCAGGGCAAGGATTTGACAGCTACACTGCGGTAGAGATAGTTCCAGTCTTTGCTGTCAGACACATATACCATGGGCATACAAAATTTAGTGCCATGCTACGACAAACGCCAGAACAACGGTGGTGATTATGTCGAAAATTAGGTTAGGACTCACTGTTACTAATGCAATAAATTACAAATGATATTCTTGTTTTGTTTATGCCTATCTGTAGGGACCTTGATATTTTGTTATTTTTTAAAAAAATTGGTGCATTTATTTTTTATTTTTACTATACGGTGTTATTTTCCCCAAAATTTACATTTTCATTTTAGCGCATTTTCTGGCAAATATCTGAAATTATACCTTCATGGTGTTTTTAAACTACTGTTTCAAATTGTAAGTCACATGTACGCCTCTTCGTGAGAGTTTGATATCTTGAAAGTTATTTTGGGAGTTATTTTCCATACCCCTTTCTTAATTTCAAGGTAAGGATTTTACATAATGGAATTTTCCCCATATATACTGAAGGGTGCATATTGACCATAAGTGGCGACGCACCAAAAAAATTAAAATCAATCAATCTCACATGACAGATACCGATATATTATGACACCAAAGATTGGCATTATCTTTTTTGACTTGTTAGTGTTACGTTTCCCAAAATCTGCATTTTTGTTTTAGAACATTTATCTGCCAAATATACCGAAACGTAATACTCCATTGTGCTTTTAAACTATTATTTTAAATTGTAGGTCACATGGTCTACGTATTTTCGTGACAGTTTGATATGTTGGAACAGATTTTTGAGGAAGTAAAAGTAAAGTGCTCCCCTGCACTTTTCCATGAAGGTATATAGTAGTAGTGTGGAGTTAGGGCACCACACTTTCTTGCCAAATTCGCATTGTTTCGATATTTCGAACGGCCGAAAAATGTGCCCAGACATCACTGCACATTCCTAAACGTAACTTCGCAGCAATTACCATTTTTCGTGGTTTTGGCGTTTGCGAAAAATCAATGTCACTACTAATTGGAAATTACTTTATGGCCACCCCTCCATCATATAAATCAGTTGATGGAAAGTGAAAATTTAGCAGGGCTGGCAGAGAAAAGTCAATTCTTGAAGAAGAAAGTGATTTGCTTTTATGATTGAATGATTCGAGTAAATATGATATTAAAATATTGACGTATTTATTATTAGTATTTTATTTCATAATATTGGACATTAACATTAGTCAGTGAGAGATTAATGACCATCTCTCACGAGTTTAAACAGACAGGACAAAGAGTGGCGTTAATGTCATTGCAATACTAGTGTTGCAGTAAATTTGAGGTTGGGAGCATGCACTTGCCAATTTTTATAACGTTCGCCAATGCAGATTTATGTTTCACTTTTTCGTGATAGTATTCAGTATATATCCCATTTGGTTGGATTCTTCTTGATATCTAAGAATAGTGCAATCCATTGTAAACGTATGTTAACTTGTGCGAAACCAGTTATACGTCAGGACGTTGAAAGAAAACCTTCGTAAGCACTGCTACATTAAATAAGCTGAAGTGAGCCAGAAGAGTAATAAAATTCCAACAGCATATTTGCAGTCTAAAGCTATTCTTGTTTATGCATTCGATTTTTGTTGGATGTTGCAGTCCATGCAATTTCTGTCGCATGTTGTAGTGAGATACCTTGTCGAGTGGAGATATTCGACAAAAATCGTATGTATCAAAGGAACCTATTTGTTTCCATGTTCTTTGAGTTTGCCCAACAAACTGCCTTACTACGACGTCCGACAACTATCCCCTCCATCTGTTGACAAGTCCCCTTACTACTCCAATACGGACAAGAAAAATGATAATTCAATGCATTTTCCACGTAATATTTAGAGGCTTAACCTTTTCTCCCCCGATGGTACCACATGGTATCATCCGAGTAAGGTCGTACTCGACCGATGATACAGTACCATATGGCATCATGAAGCTGATTCCGAAATGAATGTGCTTTTTGGACCTTCATACTCTTATGTTTGGGTGGAAACTCTTATACAGGTCTGGAGCAAGCCTAGGGAATTCATATTGATGACCAACCTCCCCCTCTCTGCAACATATTCATGCCACATTTCAGAACAGAGTTTCACATTTTGGCTCATTATTCAACTTGTATGGCACACAAAAACATTAAACATGCTTCAATCTCTTTGAAAACGTCCATTCTTTGAAGATAATACTAAGGTTTGCGACTTCTCCCCAAAATAGCGGAAGAAGAGGGGGCAAACTCCATATTTTTATGTTTTCTTTAATTGAAATTCGGTGGTCGCACCCCCAAACCCCCCTTCCTCAGTTCAGCGTTCTGAATTGTACACGGTTGCATGCTATGATGTTTTTAGCTGCAAAATAAAACTTATCCGAAGTAGATTGCTCCCTTAGTGCCCGAGTTATAACAATTTTCCTCCAAAAATGCAAATTACCTATTTTTCGTAAAAAAAATAATAATCACATTTTGGCTTAGTATTCAACTTGTATGGCACCCAAGAACATAAAACATGTTTCATTCTCTTGAGAAATGTCCATTCTTTGAAAAGAATGTAGCAAACTCCAGATTTTTGTTTTTTCCATTGAAATTCAGGGGTCGCACCCCCCCCCCCAAACCCCCCTTTCTCGGTTCGGCGTTCTGAATTGTACACGGTTGCATGCTATGATGTTTTATCTGCAAAACAAAACATATCCGAAGTAGATTGCTCCCTTAGTACCCGAATTATAACAATTTTCCTCCAAAAATGCAAATTACCTATTTTTCATAAAAAAAAATAATAATCACATTTTGGCTTATTATTCAACTTGTAGAGCACCCAAGAACATGAAACATGTTTCATTCTCTTGAGAAATGTCCATTCTTTGAAAAGAATACTAAAGTTCGCGTCTTCTCTCAAAACTTATCCGAAGTAGATTGCTCCCATAGTGCCCAAGTTATAACAATTTTCCTCCAAAAATGCAAATTACCTATTTTTCGTAAAAAACAGTTTCACATTTTGGCTCATTATTCAACTTGTATGGCACCCAAGAACATGAAACATGTTTCATTCTCTTGAGAAATGTCCATTCTTTGAAAAGAATACTAAAGTTCGCACCTTCTCGCCAAAATAGCGGGAGAAGAGGGGGCAAACTCCAGATTTTTGTTTTTTCCGTTGAAATTCGGAGGACGTGCCCCTAAAGCCTCCTTCCTCGGTCCGGTGTTCTAAATTGTACACGGTTGAATGCTCTGATGTTTTAGCTGCATACCAAAACTTATCCGAAGTAGATTGCTCCCATAGTGCCCAAGGTATAACAATTTTCCTCCAAAAATGCAAATTACCTATTTTTCGTAAATAAATAATAATCACATTTTGGCTTATTATTCAACTTGTATGGCACCCAAGAACATGAAACATGTTTCATTCTCTTGAGAAATGTCCATTCTTTGAAAAGAATACTAAAGTTCGCGTCTTCTCCCCAAAATAGCGGGAGAAGAGTGGGCAAACTCCAGATTTTTGTTTTTTCATTGAAATTCGGGGGACGTGCCCCCCAAGCCCCCCTTCCTCGGTCCGGTGTTCTAAATTGTACACCGTTGCATGCGCTGATGTTTTAGCTGCAAAACAAAAGTTATCCGAAGTAGATTGCTCCCATAGTGCCAAAGTTATAACAATTTTCGTCAAAAGAGTGTTCGAAGTCAATGAAGATGAAATTCCCTGACATTTCCCTGACTTTTTTTAACACCTCAAATTCCCTGACTTTTCCCGGTTTTCCAGGTCTGTCGCCACCCTGTTTGAATATTTCAAGTTCACTTGCGGAAATTCCAATTACATTCTTTTTTAAAAAAAAAATAGCGAGTACAGTATATGTTTTTTAATGGTTATGTGTTTTCTTTATCACGTGTATCATTAAGTCAGAATAATAAGCATAATATTATAAGTTTTTCCACTGCTAGCCAAACTTTAAAATCTGTGGCGATGTGGTACATTGATTGATTGCTTTACTTTACTTTGCTTTCGTGCTACTTTTGGCCAATTTGCGAAGATGAGGATGAGTGATGATACTGATGAATGAACACACAAATATCCATGCCCAAGCTGGGATTCGAACCCAGGATCCTTGGCATCGTAGCACGAGGCAATGTGGTCGAGTCTGCAATATATTAGAAAGTATAATATAGTATTAATGCTCTTAAGAGTAGAGCCTTCTTTGGTGGAAGGAGTAATTAATTTTAATCCAATCCTGTATTAATTAATAAATTAAATATTTTAACATTATATTTCAAAATGTGTATCTCTATGTTACTGCTCAGCAAAGATGACAAAAGTCTCTCTGGCGCTGCTGCCCTGTGAGCAACTTGCTTGTTCGAGGGTTGGGTCGGGTGGGGGGTAGCAAGGACTGCTCGATTTCTGATACCCTTTCAATGTTGCCAAACTTACATGGATGAAAGGTCTTGAGTTCGAGTGAGTCTGTTGTTTATACCGAAATGAAGGGCAAAACCGTACATAGTCTGAGCCGAGAGGTGATTTCGAATGTTGTAAATTTTTTTGACAACGAAGTGAGAGAAGGATGTTACACGTTTTCGGTCACTCAAGCTACAAAGCGTGCGGCAGCTGCAGTTCGAATGTCGGACACTTTCATAAAGAAAATTAGAAAGGAAGGAAATTCCGGGGGGAAATTTACAACACTAGGTAAGCACAGGTCTGCCGAAAAGCGTAGAATTGTTGTAGACGACTTTGACAAATGTTTGATTCGAAGAACTATTGGTAATTTTTATACGATTGAACATGAAGTGCCAACAGTAAAAAAAAATGCTTTCGAAATTAAAGAAAGAAATTAATTTTCGGGGTAGTCATGAAACTCTTCACAACATTATTTGCAATGACTTAGGATTTCGTTTCTGAAAGTGCAAAAACGTGAGAAGTGCTTTGGTGGAAAGGAGTGACATCGTGACCAATCAAACAAGTTTTCTGAAGGCATTGAGGTGAAATGAGAAGAGTGACTTGAAAAGGCCAGTTATATACTTAGATGAAACATGGATCCATGAGAACTACACGGTGAAAAAGTGTTGGCAGAGTGAAGGCAGTGTACATGGTGCTTTATCAAATACCAGTGCTGGAAGAAGGGTGATCATCCTTCACGCCGGGAGTGAAAATGGTTTCATACCAAACTGTCTACTTATGTTCAAAGCTAAACAGAAAAATGGAGATTATCATGGGGAAATGAATGCTGAAAATTTTGAACGATGGTTTGAAAGTCAATTGTTACCGAATATTCCCTCCAACAGCATTATTGTCATGGACAATGCGCCTTACCATTCTGTGCAAGTCAACAAACCTCCCACAATAGGCAGCACTAAAGCTGCAATGCAGGACTGGTTGAGAGACAATTCAATTGAATTTTCAGATAACCTTCAAAAGGCTGAATTATATCAGTTAATCAAAACCAACAAAAAGCCCCCGCAATATCGGGTTGACACTCTTGCAGCAGAAAACAGCCACACCGTACTTCGTCTTCCACCTTATCATTGCGATCTAAACCCTATTGAGTATGTTTGGGGTATCATAAAGGGTCGTATTGCATCACAAAATGTGGATCGTAATTTGGGCAGAGTACTGGAAGTTGCAAGAGAAGAATTGCAGAACTTTCCCAAAGAAGAATGGAAAAGGTCTTGCGAAAAAGTAAAGGGGGAAACAAGAGGAATATTGGGTCCAGGATGGAATTATTGAAGTAGACGTTGACAAGTTGGTAAAGTCACATGAGCGGTGAGGATTCAGACGAGAATGGTTCGGATTCAAACGAGAGTGGAAGTGCCATTGAGGTTGACAAACGGTGCAATAATGACAGTCCGGTGCATGTTAGTGCCGAGTCGGATCCGGAAATCACGTAGCTGATTGCACGAGAAAACCTCTTCAAATCATTCTTTCTTTTATAATGCAAGCTGTGTGTATATTTGATGGGTTATTTATTTACATAAATATTGTTTATGCGAACCTTGCCCCTCAAATTTATCTTAAGTTAGCACCTCTGGCCTGGTCCCCCCAATTGCTGCTACTATCTCTAAGGATAAAATTATAATTAATAATTACATTGAAGATAAAATCTGTTTTTTAGATGGTAATGTTTACTATCGCATAGTAAGAATCACAACCATGACAATAGATTTTATTGTTATTAATTATTTAAATCAGGAATCGTCACGAACGCTATCCATTCTTCTTCAACCACGGACCGCGCAAACCTGAACGGCGCATTTTGCAGCAGGTCCGTCAGAATTCCATCTGTCAGGGAACAGCTGTGAGGCAACGTGGCAAGACCATGACATTTGAGAACAGAGGGAAAGAAGAATTTCCCCCATATTCTCGTCTGCTGCCATTCACCGAGACAGAAACACACGGGGTGGATTTTAGTTTGCATACTTTCCAGGGGTTTTCTCTTCTTTGCTAAGCAGTAGTTGGATTCATGACTTTCTTAGACCGTATTTGCCACAAGAAAGAAGGCTGGCTCCTGATAAAAAGGGGTGGTAGTAACCTGTCTCACAATGTCACTGTGGGAGATTTCTACTCTCTATTACAAAACATACATGTCCTCTTGTAAGATGTTTTTCTTTCTCTTGAGTCTAGACGGTCAGGTTCCATATCATCATCAGAATTTCAATTATGTGTAGGTGAGGTAGTTAGGTTAACTGCTGTCTAATAATTGAGGGGTCTAGTGAGAGAGGGAGCTATGCCACTTTGACAAGAAATGGAAATAAATTGAGTTTTCTAAAGCATTGCGTTGAGTCATAATTTGTATAACAAAGGGTATTTTTTTTTTGCTGAACATATTGTTAGGTAAATTATTCAAAAGGAAAAATATGAATTTCAATATAAATACCATTTATTATGTACATGTATGGTATATTGTTGTAGTATACCCATGTGAAAAATCAATCTAGCACATCAAATACTTTGAACAAGGCTTAAATACATTTGCCTGAGTGTAAATCATGTTCACAGCGTTACATATGATCTACATAAAGACAACTTCATATGTCTTCTGGAGGATCTTCACTGTCCATTGTTTCTGTGGATTTTAGTTTTTGGTAAACACCATGAAGAACTGGAGGCATTATTGCCATGAGATCTTTTAACTTCAGGGCTGATATTAAATCTAGCACCGGTTACTGCAACACAACCTCTGCCACTCCTCTTGCAGACACCATCAGTAAGTGGCATAGCTCCTTCTCTCACTCAAAATGCTGATGAGGACGTATTCAAGAACTCAGAAAATCTGCTGCAGAACAAGCGGGAGCTACGCCACATGGTTGTAGTTGGGTCATTCCACGTCAGTTCAACCAGGCCAGGGAACCCACCATCTCAGATTTTTTTGAAACTTGGTACATTCAATCCTTCCATGGTGGTAAGAAACCACATAAAATTTTTCGCCTCTAACTCATCTCGTTTCAGAGTTATGGCCTCTCAAACTTTCAGCCAAGTCTCGTTTTCCTTCATTTCTGAAGCCCTCATTGAAACCTGCAGTGCTTTACAAAAAAAATTCTATCTCGCTCACACATGATTCAATCCTTTTGAAATTTCATAACAATATTAACCAAACAATAGGCATTTCAGAAAAAAATATGACATCACATGATATCAATATTTTAGTAAAACAAAAAATTAATAAAAAAAAAATTAGCGGGATTTTGTTGCCGAAAACATGCCTTGCTAAAATTTCAATTATCATTAAAAGGGAATGAATTAATACCAGCATAAGTATTTTTAAAATTAACCTGGATATGTATTCTAACTTACCCAGTAATAAAAGTTATGGTTATTTTATTCCTTCTATAAATATAATATACTTATGTCTGATATTTGGATGAAATGGCTTCCGGAGTATTAAAATATTTTGGTTAACTCAAAATCGATCAAATAATGTGTTATAAATTAATCAGTGAAGCAAACTCGAAATTCTATACTTTTGTTTATTCTTTGAGCATTGTTGTCTTATTATTTCCTTGCTTATTTATAAAATAATTTATCCATATATAAGCAAAATATGTATGGTTCAAAAAATCTTTGTTTAATGTTGTGTTCTTTGTAAGCACCAGTTTGATGATATGTCAACATTACCCGAGAAAGAATAACAATGAAGATGACAATAATGATAATAATAATAATAATTTATATTATTTTATTAATATGAAATCATCATTGAACAATATCAGTTATTATGGTATTCCCTCCTGCTTCAACATTTGGTGTTTGATGATTTATCCATATAGATATTTAAATATGACTGACCAAAACACAGGTTTAAAAATTACTGAATATTCCATATATTGCCTATATACAGGGTGAGTCATAAGTCTCCATACAAATGGTGAAAACGATGACTAATGTTTGTTTTTCCTTTTCAGGCAGGTGAACCAATGAAAAAGAGATGCCACTAACGAAGGAAGAACGGATTGACATCATTCTGTTGGCTGGGAGTGGTACCACCCGTCATATAGCACGTACATGCAATGCAACCCATAGAATGCAGATAACCCATGACACTTTGGCCAAAGTTCGTCGCCAACGAAAGCAGGCCTGGAAGACCAAAGACAGCAACAAATGAACCTGTCCTTCTGAATTTCATGATAATTTTGGCCACAGTGTCATGGGTTATCTGCGTTCTGTGTGTTGCATTGCATGTACGTGCTACATGACGGGTGGTACCACTCCCAGCCAACAGAATGATGTCAATCCGTTCTTCCTTCGTTAGTGGCATCTCTTTTTCATTGGTTCACCTGCCTGAAAAGGAAAAACAAACATTAGTCATCGTTTTCACCATTTGTATGGAGACTTATGACTCACCCTGTATATTTTTTACCTTTCCATATATGTGCATGCAACATATACAAAAATTTACTTTGTGACACAAGTTGTATACTTTGACATGTTGGATTATCTTGTCCATTGAACTTAGAACCTTTTGCCATCCAAATGTATGATTCTTTCCTGCACTGACATCATGCAGATGTCTGAGAAGTGGTATTTGTTCGTGGTGGATCAACAACAGCCAGCATATGGGGAATTGGTACTGCACATGTATCTTCATGTCTTGGCCAATAGAATGATGGGGAAGGAGCATGGGGGTGAAGAAACTTTACAACATCATCTCCTTGAGATACCATTCCAAAATACCACAATTGATCATACTTACAAGCTATGTAACATCCAGGAAAGAGTTCATGTACGATTACAATAAAAGATTGAATCCAATCTTTTACAATCCAAGATGAGGCCCAAGGTTACCACTGGACTTCTGAGTCATGTACTGTACATTCTTTGGTAGTCTACTGTAAGAACTCTGTTGGGGAAAAGATTGTTTCATCACACTGTATCATATATAATGATCTGAAGCATGATGTGAACATGGTTTACAAAATTCAAGGAATAGTCGTGAGATTTCTGAAAGAAAATTTTTCACATGTCAAGAAAATACACTATTTCCGTGACAGGAGTGCTGCTCAATACAAAAACAAATATAACTTTCTCAACTTGTGTCTGCATGAAGAGGACTTCCAGCTAGAGGCACAATGGTCATTGTTTTCAACATGCCATGGGAAATCAGAATGTAATGGGATTGGCGGAACAGCAAAATGCTTGGCACGAAAACAGAGTTTACAGAGACCATTTGAGAGACAGATCACAACAACAGGGGATTTTTACAATTTCTGTGTGGAAAAAATTACAAATATCGCATTTCACTTTATTGAGAAAGGTGAAGTAGATTCAACCCATTTGACACTTCAAAACCGGTTTACAGATGTACAAACAGTTCCAGGCACTAGAAGTTTCCACAATTTCAGTCCTCTGGATTCTGCAGGCACCATTGTGGCTAGAAGAATCAGTCAAGATGACACCCCATCTCTCACGTACAGTCTGAAAAACCGCCAATCTTTTATTGTAACCGTACATGAACTCTTTCCTGGATGTTACATTGCTTGTAAGTATGATCAGTTGTGGTATTTTGGAATGGTATCTCAAGTGGATGAAGATCAAGGAGATGTTGTTGTAAAGTTTCTTCACCACCATGCTCCTTCCCCATCATTCTATTGGCCAAGACATGAAGATATATGTGCAGTAACAATTCCCCATGTGCTGACTGTTGTTGATCCACCAGAAACAACATCTCGATGGCAAAAGGTTCTAAGTTCAATGGACAAGATAATCCAACGTGTCAAAGTATACAACTTGTGTCACAAAGTAAATTTTTGTATATGTTGCATGCACATATATGGAAAGGTAAAAAATATATATGGGCAATATATGGAATATCCAGTAATTTTTAAACCTGTGTTTTGGTCAATCACATTTAAATATCTATATGGATAAATCATCAAACACCAAATGTTGAAGCAGGAGGGGATACCATAATAACTGATATTGTTCAATGATGATTTCATATTAATAAAATAATATAAATTATTATTATTATTATTATTATCATCATTATTGTCATCTTCATTGTTATTCTTTCTCAGGTAATGTTGACATATCATCAAACTGCTGCTTACAAAGAACACAACATTAAACAAAGATTTTTTTGAACCATACATATTTTGCTTATATATGGATAAATTATTTTATAAATAAGCAAGGAAATAATAAGACAACAATGCTCAAAGAATAAACAAAAGTATAGAATTTCGAGTTTGCTTCACTGATTAATTTATAACACATTATTTGATCGATTTTGAGTTAACCAAAATATTTTAATACTCCGGAAGCCATTTCATCCAAATATCAGACATAAGTATATTATATTTATAGAAGGAATAAAATAACCATAACTTTTATTGCTGGGTAAGTTAGAATACATATCCAGGTTAATTTTAAAAATACTTATGCTGGTATTAATTCATTCCCTTTTAATGATAATTGAAATTTTAGCAAGGCATGTTTTCGGCAACAAAATCCCGCTAATTTTTTTTATTAATTTTTTGTTTTACTAAAATATTGATATCATGTGATGTCATATTTTTTTCTGAAATGCCTATTGTTTGGTTAATATTGTTGTGAAATTTCAAAAGGATTGAATCATGTGTGAGCGAGATAGAATTTTTTTTGTAAAGCACTGCAGGTTTCAATGAGGGCTTCAGAAATGAAGGAAAACGAGACTTGGCTGAAAGTTTGAGAGGCCATAACTCTGAAACGAGATGAGTTAGAGGCGAAAAATTTTATGTGGTTTCTTACCACCATGGAAGGATTGAATGTACCAAGTTTCATAAAAATCTGAGATGGTGGGTTCCCAAACCTCTTTTTTTTGGTTGAATTGATATGGAATGACCCAGTTCACATGATAGATGACAGATGGTAGGAGAAGACTGAAAATGGCCAAAAATAAAATTTTCAAGATTTGAGGCATAGCTCCCTCTCTCACTAGACCCCTCAATTCTCATCTTCATGTTTCCTGTTATGCATCATGGTTAGTGAGTGTATTTAAAACTTGCAAAAAAAAACCAATGACAATGTGTGAAATGTAGCTGGTAAAAGAGTTCAATCTGCTAGTCTCAACAGCTTCACCCTATTTCTAATGCTAATAGCCCTAAACCTGACCGATCTAAGAACAAAAGCATTCTGGGATGTTTTGCTAATGCTAAAAGTCCTTACCTGGCTTGCCTAACCTAAGCATTTAGCATCGTATAACTCCACTGCACGTATGTGAAGTAGATGGCAGCATCAGTCCATATCCAAGATGACAGTAAACGGTAAAAATTTACTATCCATCGGACACATATAACTTCGTTGTTTCGTCAATATTTGACATTCGTACTTACCTATCTGCTTCGCGGAACATTCCTTAAGGTGTAGTGAGGTTTTTTTTGGTCAAAGTAATTGCAATTTTTCATATTACGAGAACTTCTTTCTCGTAGTCGCTTCGCGTGCCTTAGACCTTCATACATAAGTGCGCGTCGTGCTTGTGTTTTGTCGATTTTCATTCGTTATGCAGTGTTTCAACCTTCGGAACCCAAGAAATATACGTGAACAACGCTCATCTGATCCTTTTTTTTTCGCATTGTTTTACGAAGAATATTGAAATATTTCGTGGCGCTATCCGTTCCAGAATCGGTGGGAAATTTAAACTAAAAAAATATTTTAGTTTGAAATTTTTGAGTAAAATTTCCCACCGATTCTGGGCTCCGCCCCTGGGGTAATTGACCTACCGCCCCCTACCGCTATCGCGGCCCTGCCTCCGCTCCGGCTCCCAAGCTTTCTCTATAGAGTTCCTGTTAAAGACATGTCAGAAATTGACCGGAGTCACCTGCCCCCAGATGAGCCCCAAACTTTTAAATTTCAAGAAATCCGTCTCCAGGATACAAAACTTACCTAAATTTCACCATGCATCCACGACACGTCATATTAGGCATATACCCACAGCTCATTCCTTCTAACCAGTAGCTTACATTCACTGCCACATTTTCGACATTTCTTTACTTCCTTCATGATCCCGTGTTCAATTAAATTAAAAAATGCACTGGATCTTCTATACCCAGTACGAATTTCACCACGCATCCACGACACGTCATGTTTCTAACTTTTGTTGCAAACACAGACAGTTCGAAACACTGGATACCCAATGAACATGAACAAAAGGTACTAGTTTACTATCCTTCGGACAGATTTCTTCATTTCAACAGAATAAACTACTTACTGTAATAAGTTCCTGTAGTATTGTCTAACATCTGGAAGGTGTTTTGTGTGATGTGGGAACGTTTCATAGCGGAAATTCAACCATTGACGCATAGCCCCACGAACCATTTCCGGTAAGGTTAGGTTAGGTAGGGTCACAATAGGTTACAATAGTTAAAAATTGGTTTCGAAAAAATATGCGTAGCCCCACACACCATTCTCGCACAGCCCCACACACCATTCTCGCATAGCCCCACAAACCATTTGCGAAAACGTACGTTCTTCAGTTACAAAAACACTTTTTTTAAAAAAAAAATTGATCAAAAAAACGTGAATACATGTTAAAAATGATCCGCGAAGCAGATAGGTAAGTAGAAGAAACTCAGAAGTTATAGGTGTCCGAAGGATAGTAAACATTTACCTTAATTTACAACAAAGAACATGAATTTCCGCTATCATAATTCCTACATCACACAAAACACCTTCCCGATGTTAGACAATGCTACAGGAACTTATTACGTACGGTAAGTAGTTTCTTCTGTAAAAATGAAGAAATGTGTCCGAAGCATAGTAAATTAGTACCCAGTAAAGTAATCCCTTCTCCAAAACAAAGAATCATGTAGCAGTATACGGAAGGAAAAAGTAATTCTCTACAAAACATGCAGCAAGTAATCAATAAGCCTCTGAAGTATACAAGACATAAATAGAAATCGAACCATGTAAAAATGCCTGTGTTACGAATTAAATGATCTGAACTTGGACTGGTCCAGTTTCTATATGGTGGTTGATATTCACAATCGTTACAAGAGTATGGAAAAATTGTACATGAGTGTGAATTAATGTCTCAAGTTTATAGGACTTGAATCTATTATTAAGTCTCAGGAAACAGTATTGTGCACAATTTTTTGGGGCGAAATTATATTTTTCGAATTTGTTATGCTCTTAAATTTCACCTGCTGAAAATGTGTGTGTGGTTCAGTGGAATTTACAAACAAGATGAAAATGCATAAATACTACGATAATGTAACCTAACCTGATTTACCTACTCTCAAAGCTTTCCCGGTGGGGAAATGACACTTCTTTGACATCAAGTAGGGATGTCATACACATCAAAAGGAGATGTAAATAAGAACATACTGGGTGGTCAAGGTTTTTCACACTCTGAGACCTCTGGAAGCTATTTGAAGCATTGGATAGTGGTGAAACTTTGTCTGAAGCAATGATCATAAAAAAAATTCAACATTCTTGGAAGAAAATACGGCCCGTGCTCACTTAACCCACCATCAATTTCGCAAGGACTTTATTTTATGAAGATTATGAGTTGCTAAGTGTGAAGAAAGAAATTCTGCAGCGTGGAAAGAATCATTTAGTACTGTACAGCCATTTATAGTTGAGATGTAGTCGTTTGAAGTTGCGAGGTGGAAGTCTACTTGCGGCACTCTTAGTTTCGTAGCACCTGTATTCTACTTGCGGCCATGTTAGTTTTGTAACACCCATACCGATGGATGTATGTGAAAGTCGGTTTTTCAGGACCGTACCTCAACAAATTTCATGAAAAACTGCTGTCAAAATTTCCCACAGATTCCGGGCTCCACCCTTGGGGTAATCAACTACTGCCTGCAACCCCTATCGCGGCCCCGCCTTTCTCTATAGAGTTCCTTTGGAAGGCATGTTAGAAACTGCCCAACACTATTTTCTGCACTGAAAGATTATAAAGGTACCAAAAAATTAAACCTCATAAGGTAACTTACCTCTTTATCCCAAGGCCAGGCACTTGCGGGTCAAAGTGAAAGTTGAAAGTCGTTAAGTTCAAAGTCTTTGTTGTCCTTTTCCCCAGAATACTAACCTCTCCGTACTTTTCATCATATAAGAAGTCGCAAATTATCCCATCCCACAAGTCATTGAGAAAATACAACCCTCCCCTTCACGGCCTGCAGTTGCCAAAAAAAATTTGCACGATGTCCCAGAAGATTACGTATTTACACACGCTGAGGTTACCGTTCAACAATAATTAATACTTCCGTATGGTCCCAACACCTCTGAGTCGTTTATTTCGTCATTTTTAACATTCGTACTTACGTGTTCTGCATTGCAAAAGATTCTTGAAGGTGGGATTTGGCTTCTTTCACGAAAATAATTTCAATTTTTCACATTACGAATAATTATTGTTCTTTTTTTCGCTTCTGTAACACAATATGGCGAGCGCAGCTTAACTAGCATAGTGGATCATCAGTGGGTATGCAATGTTTCCAACCTTCGTAACCGAAAAATGCCACAAACCATTTCACGCATAGCCCCAAAATCCATTCACGGTACTAGGCAAACATAGTTAAAATTGTGGGTCCTTGCAATATCAGGAATGTATATTTAGTATCTTCATCTTCTTGCAAAACAACGGCATGGTTGGAAACACTGACAGGGGGTTATGTCATCGCAACATCCAGTTCACAGAAGCAAATAAGAGCAACAGCAATTGTGCGTCGGAGAGATATTTATCTTGAAAAACACATGAATTCCCGGTCAAATACATTCCACGACGAATACCTACACGAACTTTCAAAATGCTACAGAAACTCATTCACATAAGTAGTTTCTTCTGTAAAAATGAAGAAATCCCTTGGGACCATATGGAACAATAAGTTGAATGATATTCCTCATCGTGAACCGCAGCTGTTTTCCATACCTGTCAAACCACATAAACTCATCCGCAAATTATCCCATTCCACAAGTCAATCATAAGAAAATGAGAATGTGCGCCTGTAACATGAATCCATGATTGAAGCCCTGGAAAATCATATGAACATTACGTAGGTAAGGAATTTAAATATTAAAAAAATGTAAGTTTCGTAGCACGTAGATCTCCAAAAATTACTTTCCCCGCTCCAGAATTTCTTTCTTCACACTTAGCAACACAATCTTAAAAAAAAAAAAAAAAAAATCCTTACAAAATCAAGGGTGGGTTAAGTGACCACAGAGCCAGAAAATATTGAGAGGTTACAACACTGTTCTCTTCCTGCAATTTTCACATTGATAGGATGGACGAAAGTCACATGTTTACCTAGATCTTAACAAACTGCTTTGATGACACATTACAAATATCAAATATTCATTTGTGCAAAAGTGTTTGCAGACTGTATAAACATGAAAAAAGAAAGAAAATGGCATCGAACTAAATGAGGGTAACAGGTTATCATGTGTACATCATAACTAGTAGGTTGCGAAAGCACAAATCATATTCTCTGGAAAAAAATACGGTAAATATGCGATATCGCCAGGACGGATTTCTTCAAATTTACAGGAGAAAGTACTTATTGAAATGAGTTTCTTTAGCATTCTGGACGTTCTTGGAGGTTTTTTCTTTCACGGAAAGTAAACACTTCGTAGTTTAATGCTGCCGAACAAGAATTAATCACTTTTTACGTAAGAAATTGGCTTTGCCTGCCACATTATGCCATTGTTTCCATTGTGTGCATGCAGATGGCGAGATCGTTGAAAGTCACGCGATCTCTGCAGTGTTTCCGGTACTAGTTTACTATCCTTCGGACAGATTTCTTTATTTCTACAAAAGAAACTACTTACCGTAATAAGTTCCTGTAGTATTGTCTAACATCTGGAAGGTGTTTTGTGTGATGTGGGAATGTTTCATAGTGGAAATTCAACCATTGACGCATAGCCCCACGAACCATTTCCGGTAAGGTTAGGTTAGGTAGGGTCACAATAGGTTAAAATAGTTAAAAATTGGTTTTGAAAAAAATATGCATAGCTCCACACACCATTCTCGCATAGCCCCACGAACCATTGACACATAGCCCCACAGACCATTTGCAGAAACGTACGTTCTTCAGTTACAAAAACACTTTTTTTAAAAAAAAAATTGATAAAAAAAACTTGAATACACGTTAAAAAATGATCCGCGAAGCAGATAGGTAAGTAGAAATGTCAATAATTGACGAAACTCAGAAGTTATAGGTGTCCGAAGGATAGTAAACATTTACCGAAATGAGTGCTAATGGAACTTAACCTAACCTTGTGTGAATGGTTTGTGGGGCTAGCCATGGATGGTTTTTGGGGCTAACGTCAATGGTTTGTGGGGCTACCCGTGGATGGTTTTTGGGGCTAACGTGCATGGTTTGTGGAGGTAAACATGAAAAAAAAATCGAAATAGTACGTAATTTTCCGTCACGAAGGTTTGAAACACTGCTTGCACACTGAAAATCGACAAAACACAAGCTGGCGCGTCATGATGCACGATGATCCATTACGAGTGCACGCCATATTGTCTATTACAGAAGCGGAACAAGTAAGACAAATAATCAATCGTAATATGAAAAGTTAACAGTATTTTATGGAAAAAGGCATAACTTCACCTTAAAGAATGTTCCGCAAGGCAAAATAGGTTAAGTACCAGTGGTAAAATTAAGGAAATAAATGAGTGAAAGGTGTCCGGGCGTTATCGCATATTTACCAAAAATACCTACTTAGTGAAGCTTTCAACATGCTATATTTTCTACTCCAAGCCTCCAACGTACTTCAAAGATCATTTACAGTATTACAAAGCACCTGCTAATACTCTAATAAAACTTGCGAAGAATCATTAAACATTCGAGATCAAGACCACTGGACCAAATAATTTTAAAAACTTCAAAAGCACGATACATAATAATTTTCCTAATAGTATAATATTACCTTTGATAATGAAAAGTTGGTTGGTGAGGATTTCTTAGCACATAAATCTTCAAAAGAAAATGACAAAGCTTGTCCAAATTCTCATTAGTGTTAAGTGGTATTAATTTACAGCAAACAACTTATAACGTGTAGTGTTCCAATTACAACCTGGCTGACATTTACCTGAAAATTACAGATTTAAAAAGTTAAGCATTGAAAGTGACAAGCAACAATTTATCTTCACCCCCTCCCCTTGACAAAATTTGCAAAAATAATTCAATGTTCACCCTCTACTGCATTACAGATACTGTTCTATTACATTACAGATAATAAACCATTTACAGCACGTAATGAAACAACTTTGGTGCACAATTTATGGCTCGTAAAATAATATCGCCATGCTGGCTATTTTCTTCGGCGTGGTACAATGTAAATGTGAATTGTATAGTGAATTCGACACGATACTGAGCATCATTATCGTATGTTTCACTAAAGGCATAAATAATAAATATCAACATAACAATTCCTCACCTATATAAGAAATAATCGTATATCTTCCTCAAGATTTTAGCTAACGCCGGAACAAAAAAAATTCACAAACCAAGCACAAGAAAGGAAGTATGTCATAACAAAATCAAACATGATATTCTGCTCATAATTTCTACACACGTAAATTTAATTATGCAATACGTTCTGGAAAATATTAAACAAGATAAATTCAAATATAATAATATTTTTCATAAATAAAATTGATTTATATTTGGCTTTGTGAAAGGAAGCCAAAATAATTAATTGAAGACTGACTAACGTAGTTAGTAAAGAATGAAAAGGAAATGGAAGGACCGTTTACGATAGTTTTATACTGCATGATACTCAACGAACCCCTGTGAAAGAACCTTAAATTAAAAGCTAAAAAAACACTTTCCTCTCCCAGAAGAGACGTCTGTGGGCAGTGGCGTGCCCAGGATTTTAAAAAGGGAGGAGTTACATATACTTTTCCTTGGTAGTAGGGGTGTGCGGGACTGAATTTTTTTTGGTCGGGACGGGAATTTTTTCCCCCGACTTTTCAGGATCCCGCACACCCGCACCAGCCCTTGAGGCTGGTGTAAATTGATGACGTCATGATTTAACCTAGTGACAGGTTTCGTGCGCCCCGGTGAAATACAGAAAGCCAAAGCGTGCATCAGCGGTGCACCAGCCCGTCCACCGGTGAAATCTGGAAAGCGCGGATCATTTCATTTGGTATTTGTGCGCATTCGTGTTCAATGGCTGCCTTCAACTCATCAGCTCTTGCCGGTTTTGTAATGTCAAAGAAGTTAGTAATAAGATGTGTTTTATATATCGTATAATGATACACTTGTAGCTTTTGATTGATTGATTTAGTTTATTTTACTTCGCGTTTTGTGCCTCTTGGCTAATTTGCGAAGATGGGGATGAGTGTTGAAATGATGAAATTGATGAATGGACATTCACAAGCAACCAAGCCCGACCGGGATTCGAACCCGGGACAAAACGCGAAGTAAAATAAACTAAATCAATCACTCAATCATAAATATCTGATATATAAAAATAACAAATTAATTAATTTATATGCACATGATAATGTATTTTTAAAAATATTTGTAAAAAAAAAAGGTAAAGTGTTCCCCTGTGCATAGCACCACGCCATGAAGGCGTATAGGGGGTGTGGGGGTAACGCCCCACACTTTCTTGATCCGGTCGTGAGTGGGGGTGATGTGATCAGCATCACGCCCCTGACCGCCTTTACCCCCCAGGGTTTCCCCCAGGTACCCATGTTATTCGACGCTGGGTAGGCGCCGGGGCCGCTTCCACCGTTAGAAAAGTTCCCGGATTTGAACCGGCCGGGGATCGAACCCGGGATATAAATATTTGTCTGTGTGTAGATTAAGACACCAGTCGTCAATGATTTCTCAACGAATTCAAAAAACTAAGAAGCTGCTTAGAACATAGGACTACATATAAACGTAAAAAATACTAAATATAGGCTTTCATCAAGACGAGAGGGGAAAAACAATAAAATAACTATAAAAGCAGGAGGTAAAGAATTTGAGAGATGTGATAACTTTAAGTACTATGGCCCGCTTTAGACGAAAGCATTTTCCTTGCCATTTTTCTTAACATTTATGCCATTACCAAAATGCAACCGGCTAAGTGACAAAATACAAATTCTACGTGCTTACATGATTTCAATCGAAATAAACCCTTTGAATATAGACGGTGACACAGGAGCGGCTTGTAGAAATTAGGAATAGCCAAATCAAGATAAAATTTTATAAGAATATTGAATAATTTTCTATTCAGATGTCCAAATTATCCGTATATTCCAGAGGCGAGGCGTCCGGTCATCGGGAGATGCGGCGATGACGAAGCAAAATAATACAAATATTGCATTTTATATATTTTAGAGAAGCAGTAAAAATAATAAGTCAGAATACTCGCATATTTGTACGAAATAAGCCAAGCGACAGCATGAAACAGCTCGAAATACGCAAGAGATTCGCTAATCTTAGCGCATCGAAATAAGACCCCAGTACTACCCCTCGCGCCGAACCCTCTCGTCAAGTTTTCTACTGAAGACAACGGTGTTAGAAGCCTCAGCTCATCGCAGAAATGGTGTGAATCCATCTGGCCTCTGCCGGTGCCGAGAACAGCCGAACTCTTCAGAATAGGCAGACCTGGGTCATAAACTCATAAGAGGCCTTTTTTTAGGCCCTTTCCCCGTGATTACAGTCACGGCAGGGTTTCTCTAGAGCCATTCTAGAGCCATCAAGATTATTCCGCGTGTCCAGTGGCGTGCTCAAGGAGGGGTTGGTGAGAGTCTTAATCCCTGCTTAGGCTCAAAATTCTTAAAAAAAGAATAAAAAAGATCGTGACAGGCAGGAAAAGATGTCAAAACGAGGGATTGAGGAATGACTACTAAAAAGTACATGTAACCCCCCCCCCTTTCGAAAATCCTAGGCACGACACTGCGAATGTCTTCTATTTCCACTTGTTAAAAGGAAAAGCTCATATTGAACGATATGATTTTTTTTATTTTTTTTATCAAAACAACAACTGGAGGTGGACCATAAAAGTTCTTACCTTTACACGCGACAATTGAAGTGTTTGCATTTCAGTTTCAATCATATTTAATAATTCTCATCATATGGGATAGAATTATGTTTCTTGTAGTCGTATGCAGAGGCGTCTCGTGAACGCATGCGTCAATTGTGGAAAAAGGACAGCTTGCTCTGCGACGACATTCGTGAGCATTTCTACATTCTAATTTCTTCATATAGGAGAAGTATTTATTTTACACGAGAGCGCTCAACTAAGATTATATTGCATTTCTTGGATCTGAAGTGAAAGAAAGTAATATTTATTTTACCACAATTGATGCATGCGTCACTTCAGATCCAAGACATGTAATATAAGCTTAGTTGAGCGCTCTCGTGTAAAATAACTCCTATACGAAGAAATTAGAATGTAGAAATGCTCATGAATGTCGTCGCAGAGCAAGCTGTCCATTTTCCCACAATTGACGCATGCGCAGCATGCACCGCATGCGTTCACGAGACGCCTCTGGTCGTATGGTCGTGGTATGAGCGTTTACATTGAATTGGCAGTGACCCTTGCGTTTAACGAAGATATATATTGTGCCCCCCCCCCCTTCGTTAAAAGATCGACCCTGACGTTTGGCAAATCTTGCGATGACTACGTAAAAATGTCACAGTTCGCCACTGGTAAGTAAGTATTAACGTGTGTGTATATGACGATATCGAGGGAGGAGACGCTACCGATGTTATCGGTGCGTGTGCACACGCGCATAGGAGACGGACAACTCTGGCATTTGCGCGAAACTCTGCGCCAGATAAAAATAATTGTTTGTGTGGGGATTATTACGAGTTTATATGACTCGCCGTCCTTTGTGACTGTTCCTTCCTTCATCAATACCATCTAATCATCACCCAAACTCATTATCGCGATTACTAAAGTGTCAGAAAAGCGACGCTAAATAACAATAATACACATTTGCATCAGTGACGTATGCTGGTTTTAACGAGTGGGTAATCTCCGACCCTTGATCCTCAAACTCCAAAAGTTCCCGTGCAATTTATGTCAGGATCCATATTGGATTTAGGAATATTGTGTCGGAATGTTTGTCTTATTGCTACGACCACAATCAATTAATTCTCCTTACTGCAGTTTAATATACGTGTAGAATTTCAAATAATAAAACAAGATAGTATTATAAAGCTATGAAAAAACAACCTGTGAAATATAAAATGAAAGACGTGCACTAGTGAAATAAAAATCCGCAATATTAATTTAAGTGCAAAATTCAACTTACTCCAGGACCTGATTACTTGTGCCGTACACATCCAAAGCACGCTGTTTGTCCAGTTGCACGTCAATACGTGTCTGTGCGAAAGATTGCAGCTTAACAAAGGAAGTTATGTGACTTTTGGATTTTTCATGTTTGGCACAACAGTATCCGCCACGTGTCCATACATTCTTTTCAGCCCCGAAAAGTAAGCACGGCCAACAAAAAAGCAAAGCTTATTAACACTTATACTTCCTGTCAACCATGGTGTTTTGTCATAATTTGCTTGCGAAAATTTCTCACATATTCCCGATTTTTGTCTTTGTGTGTAGAAATAATTTCAAGCGATGACACTGGCCTACATGTATTAACAATTTGAAATCTCTAATGAAAAGATCTTGTTCCAAAAGGTTTCACCAGCAAATCTTGTATCACATCCATTACCCTTTAACACAGCACTATCACGACAAACACTAACACCTAAATAAATAATCAGCACGAAGCCAACGACTACACGCATTCAGTTTCACGCGCCAAACTTCTGTTGTTGTGTTCCTGGCTCAGAATGAAATTCCCTATGAATGATAAAAAAAAATCACTTTCCGAGCTCGAAATTACAGGTTTTAAAAGTTCGAATCATTGCAGGCCAAAGCCAGAATTTTATTTCGGGATGGGGATCATCCCTTATTAGCAGCCGCCACATAAAGTTGAAACAGTGGGTTTAGAAGTCATGAAGATGAATCTCAGATTATTACAACGTATTATGCAAGGTGTTTAATCCTGTTAATGAAGTAAAATTAATTACCACTATACACTTTTTAAATTAGATATTTGTAGGATTTCGGGGAGGGGGTTTCATCCCCCCCAGTCCTCCACCTGGCTACGTGCCTGATGTGTTTTTTTCGTTCTATGTTTAATTCGTTCATCTTCATCACTATTAATCTAAAGAGGCGGAATATAGCAACTTAAATTAACTAATATATATATATATATATATATATATATATATATATATATATATAATTTATTTTTGATATCTTCCCCGGCGCCCACCCAGCGTCGAATAACATGGGTACCTGGGGGAAACCCTGGGGGGTAAAGGCGGTCAGGGGCGTGATGCTGATCACATCACCCCCACTCACGACCGGATCAAGAAAGTGTGGGGCGTTACCCCCACACCCCCTATACGCCTTCATGGCGTGGTGCTATGCACAGGGGAACACTTTACCTTTTTTTATCTTTCCCTTTAAAAAATATTCAGTTCCGTGAAAGAAGTATTCTCGCTGCTTTTGAAGATTAGAGAGGAGAAACAATCACTATTTTTGTAAATACAAGGATGGGCGGAGTCAGCATATAGGTGCTTTAATTGCTTAAGCTTTGAATTTTAATTTAGTTTGCTTCATCTTCAATATTTAAGCTTTTCCTTTTGACAAATTTATGTTCAAGTAACAGAAATCAGCAAGACAGATGCAAATGTAAAGTGAAAATTAGCGTAGAATTGGTTTCCCCATGTTATTCAATTTTCCTGTTCCTCGCACTCTACCGGGTATGTTTTCCTTAGTTCAGCGGAGGGAACGGTAAAGGCGCTGAAGGTTGAGAGTGCGACCGGTGGACTCTCACAAGAAGGAGGTTACCCTGGGCACGGAATCACCGCGCCTGAGAAGCAGTGTTTCCTCCCCCTCTTTCCTCTCTCCTCCCTCCTCGCCAAGGGTTGTAAGGGAAGCGGGAGGAATGACGTCAGGGTGAGATTCCCTGAAGTCATTTCACCGGCTGGAGAAAGGTTTCCGGACATTCAGCGGCAAACGGTTGGAAGCATTCGGGCGCTGGAAGCAAAGAAATGTATGCATCGAAATTGGTCTGGAAGAATATTGCGAAGAAATGTGTATATATATACCTAGATGACCCAGAGTATACGCCGCTGAATTGCTTGTGTCGACCTTGACCCTCCAAAAATAGTTTGCGCTTCTGCACAATCTGCACACACACACACCGCTTAAAATTATTACCAATCTTTCTACAAAAGCACAAGGTTTTTGCCCCCTCAAGAAAATTATAATATGGTATGTGAACCCAATATGGCCTAGTACTCAATATGGCCTATTTGCTGTTTCCAAGTAGTTACATGGTTTATTCAACAGATGACGCTAGTGTGTCATTTAGACTGTCCGAATGGCGTGATTGAACATGTTGGCTGTAACTTGAGGAGAAAGAACCATAATAGCTGGTGTTTGTGGTTGTGTTCTATATAATAATATAATATTACATATAGAATTCATTACATACTACATCTTCCAAGTGGTAGGTGTTTATATCTCTAGTACATATTATGATAACCCATAATTTGTACTTAACAACAATGTACTTAGATTAGACTTTAATCTAAAGTATTGTTTATAAAAAGGAAAAAAGAGGAATATATCGTGAAAGACATACGCAAATGTGACATTTGTTACTCTTATGTTCATGTGAAGTGTGTGGATCTGGCTAAGGATGACAAAGGACCTTTCATTTGCCCAGACTGTCACGTGTAATCCATGGTCTTCTGGCAACAAATTGTTACATGCCACTCCCTTGTTTATTGGTTTGTAAGCAATGATATCTTTGTGCAAATCTCATGTCATTATGTCAATAAAATGTCAGTATATCAATATAGTTACCCACCTACAAAAACAACATTGTGATACTTTGTTTACAATTTCTGTTGCATATTTTGATGTGAAAGAACAAAATGTATGACTTGGCCATACTGGGTACACATAATATAGCCCAACCGTAATTTTTTTAACAAAATCTTCCTCACATCCATGGTATTATATGGAATTGGCTCTAAGTTTCAAAAAACGTCCAGAAATGTTCCCTCTTTTGAAGCTTGCAATTAGTTTTACATTTCTGACTTTGTACAACACTAGAAAGAATTGCAAACCTTAGGTAGGCCATATTGGGTTTACGTACCTTATATAGAAAATACGCTACTGGAACAGCTTGGTTTCGTTTTATTTTCTACGCTATGTATGCACACTGTAATTATAATTACTGTCAGAGGCGTCTCGTGGACACATGCGGTGCATGCTGCGCATGCGTCAATTGTGGGAAAAAGGACAGCTTGCTCTGCGACGACATTCATGAGCATTTCTACATTCTAATTTCTTCATATAGGAGAAGTATTTATTTTACACGAGAGCGCTCAACTAAGATTATATTACATTTCTTGGATCTGAAGTGAAAGAAAGTAATAATTCTTTTCCCACAATTAATGCATGCGTCACTTCAGATCCAAGAAATGTAATATGCACCACATGCGTTCACGAGTCTCCTCTGATTATTGTTATCATGTATGGGATAGAAACGGGCAAGAATTTGAATTTTCATCCTTGATAATTGTTGTTGCGCCAATGCAATCGAGTCAAAATCCAGATATTCAGGACCTTTCTTCTTTTCTTTCCTGGGGATGGGGAACATAACTTTCCTCATTACCAGCTTTCAAAATGGAATGTAAAACTCGTCCAAAGATAAGAAAAACCGTTGTATTTGGTTTATTCAAGTTTATCAGTTTTATGAGTTTCGAAATATTCCCTGTTCCGCTGAAAGGAAAATGGAAAGACGAAGAAAACAAATGCAGAGAAATTGCCCTCTCACAAATATGCGCATGCGTCATTATTTGTTTGCTTCAACATCGAAGTGTATCCAAATGACTAACCCGAAATATCGAAAGTATAACTTTTCTGTTCGAGAAAGGTGAGGGAGGGAAGATGATTATTAAAAAGTATCTTGTCACATTTCCATGTCATCATCATCAAAAAGGTAAAAATATGTAATTAGGTCTATGCTAAAGCTAAGCCCTGAAAATCATTATCGTCATCATTACTATTTAAGTATATTACATTCAAGCAGGTTCTTGTAAAATGGTATGTATAAATGTTACCAGATAAAGTCTCCATCGATAGTTTCATTCGTTTTTTCCCCTGACGTCATTCCATAAGCAATGGACACTTCCCTCGAAAATGGGTCAATACTGTAAATCTAGCACATGCGTTTGCAGTGGTGTGCCTATGATTTCGAAAGGGGGGTGCGTGGTGTTACGTATACTTTTTCTAGTAGTCATCTTCCTTTTGCCATCTTTTCTTGCCTTTGACTATATATACAGGGTGTTTCTAAAGGTCGTTTACAACGCTTGGGAGGTGATTCCTCACACGAAAACAAGCAAAAAGTCTAAGTTCCATTTTTGCGACTGAGGCTTCGTTTCCGAGATAGGAGCCTCGCAAAAGGTGACAAAGTGATCGTCACACCTAACTGGGACGAATATTATAACAGATAAAGAGGCGGTTCCAAGGGAATCATAAAGGAATCGTATGTGCTCAGTCCGGAAGTCACTATGAAAAGTTCACTGCACGCATGCGCAATGGAGTCCTCAAAGGAATTGGGGATTTCCAGCAAGACCAATACATGGAAGGGGTATGTAACGCAGCAAGAAGGACCGTGACAATGAGAAATGAGTTCAAGACAACACATCCCGACCTCAAACATCAAAACATGAGCACTGAACACAAAATCCGAAAAGTTGAGCACGGTTGCATACCCCAGTTACACGCGAGGAATGAACGAATCATGTCATGTGGCATACGAGAGACACATTACTCCACCAGGAGGAGGGAAAGAAAAACACAATATCAGATGATTGCGACAACGTGTATTTTTACACGCGACAACTACGTAATATCCCCCCCACACACATACACAACAAACAACAAATGCTACAATATCTTACGCACAGACAGTCCGTGTCACTGTACACCAACTGAAGATGTCACTTTCACCACACAAAGTGGTGGGGAGCAATACCAAGAGTGTTCTCACTGAGATTTGCCGAGGGCAATAATCACAGACGGTTTTCAAAATGTCTGCCATTTACTTCTACGCAGAGATGACAGCGACGAATCAAGGATTGTCGAGTACGAGCAAACAAGCCAGGTGTATCTGCTACCGTCGCGGCGGCGACATTGATGCGAGCAACGAGGTCCTCAGCTGATGTGACAGGTGTGTCATATACGAGTGTTTTCATTTCTCCCCAGAAGAAAAAATCGAGAGGGTTGAGATCTGGCGACCTCGGTGGCCAAGGCACAGGCTCATCCCTACCAATGAACCTATTTCGAAACACGTCATGCAGGAAATGTCGTACATTACAATCGAAATGAGCTCGTGCACCATCGTGTTGGTACCACATTTCTTGCCGCAGTGCCAAAGGTACGGTCACCAACAGTTCAGACAGAACCTAACTAAGAAATGCATGATACGTGCGACCATTCAGGCGAACAGGGAGAATGTATGGTCCAATTAAATGATCATGTACTATCCCGCACCACACATTCACTGAAAACCTGTGCTGGGCCACAAAAAGTGCATGTGGGTTGTCAAAGTCCCATACATGACTGTTTCTACTATTGAAGACATCCATCCTGGTAAAAATGGCTTCATCTGTCCACAATACGTTTGCCCCGAAGTGAGGGTTTGTGTCAATATGATGCAATAACCATTGGCAAAACTCCATACGAGGGCGAAAGTCACGAGGTAACAGTTCTTGTACTTTCTGCAATTTAAAAGGGTGCATTCCTTCCTCTGACAACACTCGCCAAACATTCACATGAGACGTGTTTCGTGCCCGAGCGAGCACTCGCGTACTGGTGCCAGGATGTTCTGCGACCGCTGTTAACACATCTTCTGCAAACTGATGTGTGCGTACACTTCGGGGTCTTCCAACTTCTTGCCGCGGTGGTAACACTGGCCCTGTTTCACGCAGTCGACTGTCCACTACCTGAAAGAAGGTGTGAGACGGTAAACGTCTATGTTTAAAGCGTTTTCCATACACCGTACGAACACCACAGACCAATTGTTGCGATACTTGACTTGCCCACTCCACCACGTCAACTTCTCTCAATACAACATACTAGTACTCTTCAATGCGTATGACAACCTAGAGCGAACTGCTGATCATATCCCAGCACCTGCAACACGACTGGAACGACTGCCGGAGAGAACCAACCCTTCGAGCTCCTCTCGCGGGAGCAGCAGTCATAAAGGTCAAACGTAGACTACGAGAGCCATATTTGCCTGTGCAGCGCTTCCAAAACTGGTCTCTTTTACGTCACAATGATCGCGTGCGAACACTTTTGGTATTGCTTCCCACCCCCTTTGTGTGGTGAAAGTGACATCTTCAGTTGGTGTACAGTGACACGCGTAAGACATTGTAGCATTTGTTGTTTGTTGTGTGTGTGTCGGGGGAGGATATTACGTAGTTGTACGTGTAAAAATACACGTTGTCGCAATCATCTGATATTGTGTTTTTCTTTCCTTCCTCCTGGTGGAGTAATGTGTCTCTCGTATACCACATGACATGATTCGTTCATTCCTCGCGTGTAACTGGGGTATACAACCGTGCTCAACTTTTCGGATTTTGTGTTCGGTGCTCATGTTTTGATGTTTGAGGTCGGGATGTGTTGTCTTTAACGCATTTCTCATTGTCACGGTCCTTCTTGCTGCGTTACATATCTTTTCCATGTATTGTTCTTGCTGGAAATCCCCAATTCCTTTGAGGACTCCATTGCGCATGCGTGCAGTGAACTTTTCATAGTGACTTCCGGACTGAGCACATACGATTCCTTTATGATTCCCTTGGAACCGCCTCTTTATCTGTTATAATATTCGTCCCAGTTAGGTGTGACGATCACTTTGTCACCTTTTGCGAGGCTCCTATCTCGGAAACGAAGCCTCAGTCGTAAAAATGGAACTTAGACTTTTTGCTTGTTTTCGTGTGAGGAATCACCTCCCAAGCGTTGTAAACGACCTTTAGAAACACCCTGTATATATATATCAGGAGCGCAGTGGCGTACGCAAGGGGGGGTTACGGGGTTTAACCCCCCCCTTGAGCTTTTGAAATATTATGAAAAATGCTGTGGAAAAAATAAAAATGACCAATTTATCACTGTCAAGGACCTGCGGCAGTACTACTACTACTACTAATAATAATATAATAATAATTTGAATTATTATTCCCATGCGGCACGGAGAAAAGCACAGCATTCCAAACACGCGTCTTTAAGAGTGAATGCCTTGAAAATAAACACGAATTCTTGAAAATAATATATAAGGGCAACTAAAAAAGTTGTTTTGTATCTCGGCTGCAACAATGTTCAATGATCATGTATTTTTGTGTGTGAACAATGAGCTTTAACTAAAGAAAGTTCTTGGTTCGTTGAACTTGGCTAATGTATAGACAATGGCTAAGCCGACAAGAATAACTCAGTCACCAGTCAGCCTTCCCGCGGCACGTTTGAATTTCTGAATTCAAACGACAATAAGCTTAACTATTGTAAAATGTTTTGTTGGTAACAACAGTGAGACAATCCAGATAGGAATTATCGGGGAATATTTATGCGGCGACAAAGCCGGAAAAACTCCAACCAATTCCGGGAATCGAATCCGGATCTCCCGCATGGTTGTCAGATGGCCTACTGACCAGACCCCCGCAGCTTCTTGGATGAGTTCTTTGATTATTTCAATTTAATTTAATATATTTTCTTGTTTTTATGGATTTTCTTTACACTTAAAATGTCTAGCTAGCATATCTGCAAAGCCTAAAGCCTATAGAGTAAGATACAGAAGAAAAATGGATTAGAACTGCGAATAAAACTAATTTCAATATGAAGACAATGGCGATTCTGAAGTTGGCAACCTCAATTCTTAGGAGTTGGCAACCTGAATTCATACAAGTTGAAAACCTGCTGCCGTTCGGATGGCAACGTGGCTTAGCAAAATCTGTGTGTGTTATAGTGAGATAGTCCAGGTCTTGGACTCAGCATACACCTATGACACACACATAGAAAATATCGCCGTCAATTTAAGCATATTTTTTCAACAATTTCGCATCAGAATTATCACATGTTCTTTTATCTCTTTATTTCTGTAATATGCAATATCTAAACATGTTACCAACTTGTGCAAGGATTTATCTAAATTTTTCAATCTGTGGAGGTGTATGTTCGTATTTAGGGAGGAGTGTACTGTAAGGGTAATTTTAGAGCCAAAATGATCATGAATTGGGCCTTTGTGAGAAATTTCAGGGGGTGGTAAGGACATTTTGGAGGTACAGGGGAATGTTGGGGGTGTGTGGATGTGGTACACTGAGCATGTGGCACAGGCACATGATGTATCGATAATTTATAGAAGGTAAACTATCTTCCAAAATGATACAAGACAAAAGTTATGTAAACAAAACTATTATTTGATCAAAATATCGGCAATCATGTTTTGTTTTTAAATGTTTTAAAATATTGTTGTCATTTTAAATTGGAACAACGTTCCTAGATTCTAATTTCTCCCATTAAAATTTAGAATAAGCATGACCTAGTAATAGATGATAAAAGTGTAACCACAGATGAACGTATTGTAGGTTTATAATACGTTCATCTGTGGTATAACTAATGTGAGATATCTTGGTCATATCAAGGAACTATAGTATATAACAGCATGTCAATAAAGAAAATTATGTAAGAGAAGCTCCATTAAATGTAAACTTAATCAGATGAAATCAAACTTCGGTACCATAGAGTAACTATCCAAACTGAGGTCCAGTTGGCCAGTCCTACTCGAACGTAGGACCAGAGCGTATAGAAGAGGAAGTGTGCGCACTTCGGTTTCTTCCCGTAAGCCAAGTGAATAGAGCGGTGCCCCACTGAAACACTGGCAGCACCTTCGCTTGCGACGAGCGTCTTCTTCTTGCAGTGCGGCCCGCATTATGTAGAGCGTTGTGTTTTGTTGTGCTAGAATAGCATTGTGTACTTTTATTAATGACAACGTTGTTACGTTATTGAGTTTAGTATTTGTGATTGATCCGTTGTGACTAGTTTGTATTGTGTTTGAGACAGCAGCGAGCGAAAACTACAAGATGCCTACGTGTTTCGTACCCGGCTGTAGATCTGGATATGACTCCTGCACAGGCAATATATAAAGGATCAGAAGCACATACAACTTTAATAAAATGGAATGCTGTCCTTAGAGATAATCGAAATTCCTTCGCTTCAGAAAAAAAAACGCTAGAGTCCTTAAGAGTGACTTTAGAAAGTACTTTAGAAGTGTCCGAATATTTGTGGAATAACAATTACAAGTACGTTTTGACAGGAAAATTTAATCAAGACCCTCTAGAACGCCATTGTGGTATATTGCGGTCGTTCACTTGTGATGATCATCCCTCCACTGTGGATTTTCTGCTCTTACATATGTGCAATCAATTTACGTACCAGCAAAACTTGCTTTATTTTCGGGCGGAAACTGTGAATACAGGACTGAATCTCCTCTGACGTCTTTTGTTAATGAAATGCGAACTCTGGCAAGAGCAACCGAAAATAAAAATCTTTCAGTGAAGAAGCAACCTGAAAATAAAATAAGGGAAAAAAATTCCATTGTTGAAGATGAAATTCAAATACCGGACTGGGAAAACAACATACCATACTTAAATGAACAAAGTGTTGGTAAAGAATACTTGGTGTATCATTTGGCAGGATACACAGTGCGGTATATTTCAAAAGTGACGCATTGTAAACTGTGTACAACTTTTCTGCACGGGGAACCAACTAACGTACCTGCCTCACTTACGCTAATCCAAGACCATAGGCGCCGACTCCATGGGGCTGAATTGTGCCACATCAACTTAACTTTAAATTCACATTTGAAATGTTCTAGACCACCAACTTTTGGGGGCTGAGACCGCTAAACCATCAACTTTGGGGGGGGGGGGCTATGACCAGAGACAGCAAAACACATGACTTATTATTATATACTAAGTATGTAATTATGAGTATTGTTAAAATTGATATTTTTGAGGAATTCATGGGCTTTTATGAGATTCCGAACACTGAGGCCAAAACTTAAAAAAGGGAGAGTGATTCATTCACTAATTTATTTCAGTGATCAGAGTATAATTTTGACAAGTCCAAGACTATGGTTCGAGTGACGGCTGTAAATACCTTACCTATGCATCGAAAAGTGTTTATGATGTGCTGTTACGAGTGGAAGATGTTGTTGCAGAGAAATTATCATGTGCTAATAGTTTATGGGGTGATATATTTTTTGAGTGTTTGGACAATTTAAATATAATTGCTGTAAAAACTTCGCAATTAGGATGCTGTGAAGGTCATGTGCTGCGTACGCTACCTAAACTCGTATTTCACTATCTGAAATGTCGATTTTTCTTCCGCACCAAGGAGATAAGAAAGGAATTAAGTGGCTCGAAGACAGCAAAATCACCTCCGAAATTCTCCAAACTATCCAGCTGCTGAGCTCTTCTCCAAACGTAAGTAACATGCATTTTTGTTTCTTATGTAGTTAGCTATGTAAGCAACGCGAGCATCTTCCGCGCAGTCTCAAACGTCACCACTGCCATCTAGGCGGTGGACCACGGCAACTCAGGGAGTGCACACACTATTCCTTCTATACGCTCTGGTAGGACATTGTATCAACCGATTTGGCTAGAGCTCTTACTGAGTTAGCGCCTATTTGGCTTGGCTCCATACATGGACGTCCACAGGATTTTTTCCAGGGAGGGGCAAGGAAGGTGTTTTTTCCAGGGGGGGGCAAACAAGGCACATTTTCCTCAATAATAGTGTTGTTTCCTCAAAAAACATTGCTTAAATTTGAATTTATCATATTCATGCAATAATTAACACATATTATTGTGGCTGTAATGAAATTATATGTGAAAAATATATAATTTTTGGTTGACTTTCATTTTCCAGGGGGGGGGGCCGTGGCCCCACCTTGCCCCCCCCTTCCGGACGCCCATGGCTCCATACCTCACAAGTTCTGGCTACACTGGTTGTCTCCAGATTGTCTCACGATTTTTTTGTGTATTGCGCAGGCGTGAAGTTTGAAAAAAAAGCCGTTAGGATTACATTTGTTATCTCTGTTCTTTTTTCGTACTTTTATGCATGTCGTGCAGTGTTAAAATTAAAATTACAATAGGCTAAGAATGAGAGAAAAATGTACCATTACTTCGAGGCTTAAAATGAAAAATCTCTGATAGTTTCGTGTAAAAAGCAATGAAGAATACGCAGCGTGAGGTGAGTTAGCGTAATCATATTGTAACTTCGAACAGCAGCATGCATTTTGTAAATATCGTCACCCCATTACCGGTTGAACAACTCCACACCTCTAGGTACGATTGTGGGAGGGAGACTGGCAGTCGGGAGATAGATATATTATATATTAAGTTACCTTGGATAGACCAATGTCCCCTTCCAGGACTGTCGAGCCACGGATTATTAATATTATTATATTGTTGCATTAGTCGGTGTAACCTTTTTAAAGATGTATCGTTGTAATACACATATATGTTTTCTACATGATTCGAATTCTATTCATGCCTATAAGTACCTGAATTTTCTTTGTAATTATAGAAGGATTGTTTCCATGCTTTTTTTTTTAGGGTTACCAGATCACTATTAGGGAAAAGTAGGATATGTTGTCCCAAAATGTAGGATACAAATCATTCGCAGGAAATAATGCACATTACTAGAACATGTCAGCAAATACTGTAAAATTAACAAATGATCAGTTTAATAATATTTTTTTTCGTTCTTTCTTAAGTTCAGAATTCTCCCAAACTTGAAATTAGTACTAAGCATTACACTCCTTACGACAGGTGTTTTTCAGTCATATTGCTCAGAAGAGTTAAGAGATACTCTGCAGTCCATATACCTGTAACTTACATGATTTCTCCTTGTTAAACTGAGACACGCATTTTTAAAATTCAAATTATGTGACGCTCAAAATGTAGGACATTTACGATATTTTAAAAATTTCTTCCGGACGCCGAATAATGTCCGGATAATTTCTCGTAACCCTAACATTTGTCTACACGAATATGTTAGGTTTGGTGCTTCAGCATTATAATCATATGTACTAGCTACTAGGCGCGTACAGCTTTACTATTCATATGTTTTAAGTAAGTTCACGCCAGGGTGCGAAATCATCTAAGACTGGTGGGGGGGAGAAAGATCTTAATCTAACGTGCCCAAATGTCAATCCCATATTCACGTAGTACACCCTTCCAGACTTCTAGATACATGCATGATTGAGGCAAGTTCTTGTAAGCATACGGAAATCAAGCTGCCGGGCCGAAGATACTAACACAGATTGATTGATTGAATTGGTGCCTGAAGTCCACTTTATGCACAGTAAAGTTAATTGCGACTGGAGCTACAGTTTAAAGTGGGATCCGAACCACTATGTGCATCCACTGGGTACCGAACCCGGGATCCCTTGATTACAAGGATTCCACGCTAGCGCTGCGCCATCGGTAAGGGGAGGCCACAAACACAGATATTCGTGACTTAAAACAAACGTGCAGTTCGTGCATGTGCATGTGTAATAAACGCTACGTGGTGGATATTTCCTTGTAAACGACAAATAAAATTGGCCGCAAACATGGCGGCTGTGCACATTCTGACGTCACATGAAACCCACCTAACTTATCAATCAGTCAGCAACTTGGCCTAAAAGTTATAACTGAAATTGTTTATAACTGTACGGGCGTATGAATGTGTACAATAAATTACGGACAAATGTCGTATTTTTTCTACCGAAATTAATTCGAACAAGTACTGTCAATCGCTAAAACTCCAGAGGTCCCGGGTTCGAATCTCGCCCTGGGTATAGGTGTTCTTTGTGAGTGTCGCATCATCCATTTCATCATACCATCACTCATCCTCATTTTCACAATAACCAAAAGTGGAAAAAAAGGGAAGTAAATAAACCAAATCAATCAATCAACTGCATGAGTGGCCAGCCAATACGCCTCTGATTCGACCTCCATTCGTGTGAAAGTTAACAAAATCGCCTTGTAATGAAACAATAAAACGTCTGATATATGGAAAGATGATCTAGTTCCTTTTAAAGATAGTTAAAAAACAGCGTTCATAATATCTCTTATATTCCGAAGCAAATCTTGGAAACCAAAGCGAAAATAATGTGATTTTGTCATATTAATGAGAGAGCTGAATCAAACGTAACTCTTTGTAATCGAATTTCAGAGGTATCGTTTTCAAATAAAGTCGTCTTTATTTGAAAACAACACTTTTACTTTTTGTTATTTTTTTGGTTATTATTTTGCTGCGTCGGTTTGCAACACTGTCCACCAATATTGCCAAGCTGAGGTGTAATGGATATTGACCTCAGAATGCCCGTGGTGCCTGCCGAAGCGAGGAGGCGGGAAGAACAAAGTGGTGGTGGTAGTTGGTGCGAGTGCATGTGTGTTGTTTGTGTACAACGTGTTTACGTGCAACAAGAGGATCGTGGAAAGCGTGTGTTGTGCGTGAAGACAGCGAACTTCGTAACAGGTTGTTTCCCCTCCAAAACTCGTGTTTCCAGAACCAGACAAGACACCCCGTGCAACTGAGGTAAGGGTTTTTCTTTTCAACCCTCCAGACAGATCTGTTCTTTTGAAGCCCAGCTTGTAGCATGTTCAAGAATTATCACACGCACACGTTCTTTCTGATTTGTGTTACGGACCAACTATAGAGGTTGGTTATACAAGGCAGTATTTCGTCCACGTGTGTAGACAAAACAATATTTCATTGTTTACATCGTGCACAGCTAGCAGACATCTTTCGTGTTTATTACCTGTGGCTTTGGCTGGCATTTACAATGTGACAGGCGTTTTGTGTTTTGCTTAACTTGGTAGAAGAACTACGCAGTTTCCGCCCATTCTTTGGTTAGCGTGTGAATGTCAATCACTTAATGTCAGTGGTCTGCGCAAACAGATTTCGCAACGTTTTTGAAACAACACTCGTTTGCCTGGTTTTTTTGTAGCCTGAATTGTTGCTGTTACAAATAAACCAGGATAAATTCGTCTGTGACACGGTGGGCGGGAATTGAAAGTAGGTCATAAAAATAGAATATGTTTTAAAAGGATAATATAGTTAAAGCATCATGGATGTAAAAGAGATAGCAATGGCGTATCGTGCACATGTATTTTTTGTCATCGACATCGACATTTTGTAATTAAAAGGCATTAATGAGGGGCAGTGTATGTATAACAAAATATTGGGGAGTTTGCGGATAAATCATTGAAGAAAATAGCTGGACATTTTTGGTTTGTTAGCTATAATATCCAGTGTGGTATTTGAAATATTTCCACTGGGGGAGAGGAGGAAAGAATTAAAGCAAAATCTCTCGAAGCAATGAGATATTTTGTAAATTATATACAGGGTGGTCACAAAGTGGGCGTACCCCCCTTTGTTTCCGATACTACAGTGGTGGTTGTTGTTATAGCGATGTGATCACGTACCTGATGTTTCACTTGTCCAGGACATCGGTATGGAGACCATCATGCTCGTAGCACAGCTGAATTCTGCGCCATGTCCTATCAGCATCAGAGAGTTCATTAATGTGACAAGGACGGTACGGCTTGCACTTTAGATCAAGTTTCATGTGTTTCATCATGGTCGAAAAATTGCAAATCAACAACAATAAAACATACTTTCTGAGAAAACCACCCTGTATATAGTGATCCCCCGAGAAGGGGTATCCCCCCTTATTCCCCTTCAAGTTTCACCCTCCTCATAATGTCTACTCTTTGTAAATTATATTCGCTTACGTAACATCAAAAGCAAAACTGGCCTAGAGCACGGGCGTGCGCAGGGAAGAGCCGATGGAACTATAGGTCCTCCCGAAATTTTGAGAAAATGAAAATTTTGAAATGAAAGCAGTAAAGAACTCGTAGGAAAACCATAACCGTACATTACAGGGGGATTCCCCCCTCACCAGGAATCTAGGCCTCAAAGATCCCCCACCAAATATTTCTCAGGGGGGAGTTTTTATTATAACAACAAAATATAAGCAATTAGTTTTAACTTCTCATGTACTATATTAAGGATATTATCGAAAACACGGAAAATAGTGTTATTGTGAGTATTAAATGCTTCCTCGTTCTTTGTCAAGATATCATTATCATATCTACACCAATAACACAAGAAAAGTAAAACAAGAATGCAAGTCAAATTAAATTAAAATAAAATTAATAACCCGTGGCTCGACAAATATAATTATAAATTGTAATTGATCTCTTATAATAGATCGACATCTTTCACCAGTAGTAAAGGAATTAGTGTGCTATTTTTTTTAAAATATGTGTCATGTATTTCAAAGTAACAAATTAATTCCTTTATGTGTATGTAATAATATTTTTTTAAAAAATATTTAGTGAGTAATTGTATTTTATATGTAATAACATTATAAATATCCTTATTATAAAAAATTATACACATATATATTTATATATTTGTGTTTGTAGATTGAGATCTACCTCCCCCCAGCACCCTGCCCCCCCCCCTCGAGAACGACAGTCCGTAAAGCTCACGGGATAAATTTGGTCATGACAATCTCGAGAACTGGTCGCCAGAAAATTTTCAAATTTTACCTCATCACTAGGAAAGGCTGTTTCTAGAGAATCAATTCTTTGATATTTTAATTTATTGCATCAACATCTCGAAAGTTAGTTAATTAATTTTGCTTTCTAATTGTAGATTTTTTTTTAATTTCTTTTGACAGGGCAGCCCTGCAGAGAGCCCAGTCGGGAATCTGTCTTAAGCCGGTTTCAGACGAAAGCATTTCCTTTAGCATTTTTGCTAGCATAAATTCTACGTAAATGCTTCCAAAAATCTTATAACAGATAGTATTTTACACGCAAGCATTTCATGTAACTTTTCAGCTAACTCTTCTGATTACTATGGCTCGGAAGTTCAAGACCTATAAATTGCCAAAAAAATACCTATTAAAAGACGTAAAAACGGAAAAAAGAACGTATAAATGTGATCCAAATTAATTAATAACTTAAGTTCTAATTACATATTTAATGAATATGCGCGGCACCGCCTTATCAGACTTGAGGTCTTTTCAGGCGCGTGCTGTCTGGTCGTATACACGTGCTGAAAGCTTCAAAACAAAAAGTTGTCACTTACACCTTCCAGACAAGTTACCGTACCTGCTTCAGTCGTCCAAAAATGTTTTTCTGTCGTTTCAGGGATGGTTCAAATATTTTTTTTTTCTTTACTACAGAAAGGATGTTTAAGAGGTGATGATCTGATGATGATTCGAATTGAGAATGGGCAGTAAAAACATAGTCGAAAGAAGGTGAAGTTGCAAAAAAAAAGCAGTTAAGACCTAAAAATAGGCTAAAAAGACCCATAAGCCAAAAAACGCCGAAAAAGGCAAAAAAGCACAAATAAAACCCACCTTTTTCTGGCCTACAATGACCCAAAATGAACATATTTTATGTTGGGCCTCGTCTCGTCCTAGTGATTACAATGTATAACATATACAAGGCACGTCGAGTTACGCCATCTATGCTGAGTGCACGGTGTTCACAATTGAAACAACTAAAATATTCTTCCATACGTGCACAGTAAATGTTGTAAAGTATGTATATGAGCAGTGCCATTGCTTTTGTACCTAATACCGTTTTACACGAAACGTTATTCCTCTCGGTTGAATAGTTATCGGCTTTTAAAAGTGTGAAGTGATACATTGTTTACATCTCACGCGGCCGCCATTACATTTTCACTCGTGACCTAGATGTCGCTTCTGATTGGCTACGAAAAATGCTACGGAAATAGGACGGGTTCTATCCTTGTGAAATGCCATGGCATCTGAAATGCCATAAGATTTTTCTCTTTACACGGTAGCGTTTTGGTCATGGCATAAATATTAAGGAAAATGCTTTCGTCTAAAGCGAGCGTTAGTTTAACGCCCACTGAGACGCGGAGAAACGCGGCAGCGGAACGCAACATATGCGTTTCCGGCGTCTCAGTGGGCGGTGCTTCGGTTCCGCAAGTTTCCCTGTGGTGGGCGTCATACCATTTGATTTCAAGAAGCAGACAACGGAAGTTCTGTTGCCGCATTTCTCCGCGTCTCAGTGGGAGTTAAGCTTTGGTTATGCTGTTGTATTTTGTCAATATCATTGTATCTCAGGAGCGTATATTCGAGGCTAACTAGGCTATCTGCGAAGCCTGAAGCCTACAAAGTAAAATACTGCAGAGAAATCCTTTAGAAACTGTGTGAATTAAGCTGATTTGAAAAAGAAGATAATGGTGATTCTGAAGTTGGCAACCGGAATTCTTTGGAGTTGGCAACCTGAATTCTTTGGAGTTGGCAACCTGAATTCTTAGGAGTTGGCAACCTGAATTTTTATAAGTTTGCAACCCGACTACCGTTGGGATGGCAACGTGGGTTCCTTTATGAGTCTAGTCAGAGGCGTCTCCTGAACGCACGCGGTGCATGCTACGCATGCGTCAATTGTGGGAAAAAGAACAGCTTGCTCTGCGACGACATTCATGAGCATTTCTACATTCGAATTTTTTCATATAGAAGAAGTGTTTTTTTAAACGAGAGCGCTCAACTAAGCTTATATTACATTTCTTGGATCTGAAGTGAAAGAAGTAATAATTCTTTTCCCACAATTGACGCATGCGTCAGATCCAAGAAATGTATAGTGAGATAGCGCAGATGGTCTTAGACTCAGCATACGCCACTGTTGTATCTATACCAGTTCTTCGCAAAGTGCAAGCATAAAGTAAAATTTGAGAAGGAAACAATCTTTTCCATAGAATTGTCACCGAGTTCTCAAAATTTCTTTAAAAAAAGTTTGGGTCACAGAATTACCATCGGATATACGTATACACAGACGTTTTTCTTTTATTTATTTATTTATTTATTCTTGTGGAAGAGGGTGTTTTTGATGGGAATTTTTAATTTTATTAGGGTCTCATCTAAGACTTTCACTGTTGCTTTTTAAGTAATCACTAGTGCTAGAATTTTTATGACAGCATATATATTTTTTTTTAGTAAGGGTGATGTGTTCCCTAAATATATAGAAATTCATATTGTGAAGAAACTAATTGAATTAAGGTGTTTTTTAAAGGCATATTTTGGCATATTCGGCCATTTCTTCGTGATAGAGCATATTATGATGGATTTTCGGTCATATTCAGCATATTTTCGCATTTTCAAGAAATATACAGTCATTTTCGAAGTGGATTCGTTCTTACTCAAGCAAAATTTATTCATTTTTATTTGAAAATTTACAGAAAATATTCATTGTGCATTGCAACTCAGGGCTCAGTACGTATGTGAAAATATTTCAGCATAGGTTAGATATTGATGTTTGAAATAGTCCAGTTATAAGGGCATATTTTTTAAATTATAGTGCATATTTTGTAAAATTTAAGGTCATAAGAGCATATTTTATTTTGCATATTTCTCAGTCATAAAAATCCTACCCCTAATAATCACTAATTCATAAATAACAGTTTCGACCCCAACAACAAAACTAAATTTAAAAATTCTCTTTCAGTCTAGATATGCATTTTTGTATGGACATATTAAATGTGGATTCTTCCCAGAAAACTCTCTCTAACCACCAATTGCTTTTTCCTTTTCAGTCATCCTGCAAATCAAAATCTCGATGGCTGGATTAATTTCGTTCACGGAGTATGAAGAGGAGATATCATTCGACGCAGACGATCCGGATTTCATCAACTGCAACACCGACGCCAATAGGAATCTGCCTTGCGGTGTGTCTGTTAAAGGTAAGTGATTGGACGAATGTAATGCTCACTTTAGAGGGAAGGATTTCCCTTAGCATTTAAGCTCTCGCCACGAAAACAGTCCAGTCTAGTGATGGGTCATGGCAGTTCCTTTTCGGGAAGCACTTCACCGGAGCTCGCTCACCGAAAGGAAGCGTTCACTGGAAGTCATTTAAAGGAACTACGAAGCCACGGAGCATGCTCTCGGACGAGGCAGTTCCTTTTAGAAAGGCAGTTCACTGGAACTTGATCGTTAAAGGAGTCGTTCACAGGAGAGCTACCATACCAACGCAGCTCGAAGCTGATTTCGTTGGGCGGAGGAGGGGATTTGGGGGACTGCTTCTGGAGCGGGTGAAAAGAATTAGAGGGGAAGAATCCGCCTTCGCGCACATATTAAACAGCTATAGGAAACAATGTATCGACTGACCGACCGAGGTTCGGGAGCTGCTTTCAGGGTGGGGGTGAATGAAAATACATTTTAATGGATAATTGAACTTTAGCGGACAAAAAGTCCTCATCGCAAAGGAAAAGTTGGACAAGTTATATTCTCCCCTCTTCCTTTCCAAAAATGAATTCCTACCCCTTGTTATCGCAGTGCATTACAACGCCTGGTGATAGATGAGGAAAAATAATTGTAAATATTTTAAACATGGACGTCCGCGGTATGTTTTCCAGGGAAGGGCAAACGACGCATTTTTCGAAGGTGTCAAACGAGGCATATTTTCTTCCAAAATAGTATAATCTAAAAAAAAAGTTCAGTCTGAAGTTAGCATGCACCTGTAACGCCCTTCTAATAATTAACAAATTGAGATTGAAATGAAATTATACGTATGTGTAAAATGTAGAAATTTTAGGTTGTAATTTATTTTCTAGGGTGTCCGTCGCCCCTCTCCACCTTTTCAGACTTTCATGCAATTAAATGGATACACGGTCAAACAAACACCCGTAAGAGAATGGAAGAGTGGACGCTAAACCTTTGACTACGAAGAATTTTTTCAAGCTCTTCATATCCCGGCCCCACTTTTACTTTGAGAAAGTGGAAGAGCACAGAAACAGAACATTTGATATGATGATCTTATATCTATCAAGTTCCTTCTACAGTTCCTTGCAATGAGAGTTGCGAAAACATGCCACAAAAAGGATTACAATTTCTTAGAATTTCTTTAGAATTAGAATTTCTTTATTCATGGGCGAAGTTCAGCCTGTGGCTGCTCTGAATTACTTGCCCATCCCTCCCTCATTGTTGAGCTTTTGCAGCATTACTGTAAACAGAGTTGCACGCATAGCTACGCGGAAAACCGCCACTATCAACTATCAGCAACAAAAGGCGGGACCACGCTCTCTCTCTCTCTCTCTCTCTCTCTCGATGCTTCGTAGGAGTGAATCATCGACTGTGAGCGTTGGCAACATACAAGCAAAACTCACGACTTCCGAGGAACTACCACGGGTCATTGCAGTTCCTTTTCGGGAAGCACTTCACTGGAGCTCGCTCACTCAAGCAGCCATTCAAAGGAACGAACGACCAGCTCCTCCCGATGTTGGTTTCGTGCAGCTGAAGTGAAGGGGGTAGGGGAGGACTTGCTGCAGTTAGCTTGAGTGAAAAGGATTAGGGGAGAGCGAACTGCGCTTACTACTCCACTTCGCACAAGAAAACCAGAGAACATACACAGCAGTAACAATACACGCAAAGCTCACGACTCCTGGAACGAGGAACTACCACAGAGGAACTGCTCGTTCACTCCGAAGGAGCGAGCACTTCACAGTTCCCAAGAGGGAGTAGTTCAAAAGGAACGGTTCGTTCACGAACGACCCATCACTAGTTCAGTCAAGGTCACGCCACCTACCTACGGTGTTGCCAATGAGCAACAATTCAACCGACGGAATCAACCGCCAGTCCGGCCAAGGGAAACGAAACTAGCTGGAAAGTACGATTTCAAACGCGAGAGGGGAATAAGGTAGAACACACCAAACCACCCTATGGCATTTTGCTTGTATGGGTTCGCTTGTTGTGTGTATTACTGCTTGCTGTGTGTATTACTGCTTGCTGTGTTGTGTTTGTGATGTCTCTTACAATTCGTAACAAATTGTTTCGAAGTGGAACAAAGAAAACTGTGTCGTTTTGGTCCCTCTTGCACATTCTACAAAACGCCCTCGATATAATACACAATGCCCCAAACCATTCAGTTACCAGTAGCGTAGCGTCCTAATACGCCCGGCGTTCCCTGATTTAAAATTTTAAAAATGTGTAAATGCTGTAAATATAAAGTAAAACGTGACTAATTATATACATGTTTGAGCATAATGGCATTATAAAAGCTATTTTTCGCGATCCGTCTACAACGCTCCACTAACAGCTCTCCTTGTAGCATTTCTCTAATGTCTTTGCTTGCCGGACGCCGGCTAGGTTTGGCGTAAGGGACTATGCCTGCCTGTAGGCAGAGAGAAGGAGGGAAAGCTTGTGGCTTGGATCTCTACAGCATGGGCGAAATGCTCTCGCCATACGCTGGCGTACGAAGCAGAGCACCTGATTGGTTCTAGGGGCCATGTGATCTTTCCTGCCTTGCGATTCAAGGCGCTGTACTTCCGATGCAGACGACAGAAGTAGAATTCCTACCCTGTTTTTCGTGCTCGTGGCTCTGCTCGTGCTGTGTGATGCTACAATACGCAATATTGACTGACGTATCTTTAATGACCACTGCATTGGGTAATTTATCGCAAGAACAGTGAAGTACATTAAAAATTAAAAGAACGAAACAGTTTTTGTCAAACAAGTTGATAAAGTCCTCGTGGTAGAAGTTCAGCCTGTGGCTCCTCTACCACCTAACCCACAAAACTATTTATTTTAAAAAATATTTTTTCGTTAGTATCTAACTGCCTAATATTGTGCCAGTGGAAATGTTTAGCATTCGTTTCAAAACTCTTAACATCGTATGATCTCTTGACAAAATTATTTTAAAATGTTTATCAGCAGAATTACTACTAATAGGCACTGTTACGTCAGTAGAGTGTACGATTGTTGGATCATCCACCCACCTTCGTGTCAGAGTGTTTTGCACAGAGTGCCAAGACGCCAGAGGTTTCCGGTTCGAATCCCGGCCAACGCATGTTCTTTGTGAGTGTCTCTTCATCAATATCATCACTCATATTCATATTTGCGATTAGCCAAAAGTGGTAGAAAGTGAAGTAAAATAAACCAAATCAATCAATAGTTGCATCATCCACAACAATGAAGTCTACTGTTGTTCTAGAGGCGCTTGTGATTCAGGTAGGTTTTTTTAATTACTTGCGTCATGCCGAAAATACTGTTTTGCTACACATGTGTTACGTGTGGAGCAAAATACTCCGAATGGTGTACGGTGTTTCTGACTTGAGCAATCTAATTAAAAATGGTATAGAACACCAGTGCTCCAAGCATTTATTGCACACTGAGGCATCTTATTTTCTAGATAAAACAAGCATGGATCATGTTTTATCAGAACCCGTCTGACTTAATGTAATAAACACAATGAGATTTTAAATAAACAATACATATGTCGGCTAATTCCATAAGTAAACTCTTAAGCAAAAAAAGAACGCCCTTCCTTCTAACTTGGCGTTCCCATCCGAAATGCTCATGCTACGCCACTGTCAGTTACTACATTTTCTTTATTATGTGTAATAATAGTAATACTATTATAAGTGAATACTATCCTGGTTTCTGCTGTGTACATTTGTGCTAATTACATTTACTATGGAGATCAATTTAATTGAATAATACAAAAAAAGTTACTGGTTTACAAACACGGTTATCTTTAATATGACGTGATGAATACTTTCCTGATATATTGTGTGCTTATATAATATATGGATGGCTATTTTTTTCATTCTGTACCCTTACATAATTCGTAAACATCTCTACGTATTTTAGCGGCAATGTTTCTACGTTTGAAACTTAATTGTTGTTTCCACAGCAGACAATTTTCACGGAACCCGCTTCGCAACTGGACGTGTTCATTGGCAAAATAGGGGAGACGGACCAAAGTACCGTCTCCCCTATTTTGCCAATGAACACGTCCAGTTGGCGCATGCGCACATGGTCTCAGCTACAACGCGCGAAGTGAAGCTCCGACCTTGAGTGGATTGTTTTCGTGGCGAGAGCTATAGCATAAACGCTTCCAAAAATTGTAAAGCAATTTTTACAGCGGACAATACTTTCCACGGAAGCATTTCCTGTAACATTCCTGTTAGCAGTGGCGAAGCGTGACATTTTTACGTAGTCATCGCAAGAGTTGCCAAACGTCAGGGTCAATCTTTCACCCAGGAGGGGGAGGGGGGATTTCTACATTGATAATGATGATAACAGTGTTCGTACAGACGGGTGAAGTAGAGATCGCCAAATTCATTTTCTTCTACGTTGTATATGACTAAACTTTCTTAAATTCTACCCGAAAAATGGAAAAATTGTTAAACGTCTCTCTCCTAAATAAGGGTAGTAAAATTTCCGAATCGAGATTTTAAATTTTCCGGAATCCTAATGTTGTTGACCATCCCTGGTGTGAAAGTAATATATGTTAGGGAAAAGGTTTGTCATGTCTATCACCTCGAGAACAAAAATCTTGATCAATCTTGTCATTCGTAAGCATAGTAAACACAAAACAACATTGAAGTACTTCGTGTTTTGTAAAGCAAGAACATTATTTTCAGAAAACAATATTTGAACCGCAGGATCAAAATAATGAAAAAAATTGAAAAGGAGAAATACTGTGAAGGAAATACAATGGATCCAGAACTGCTTCTCCCCCCCCCCCAGCTCTTTCTAGCACTAACCGTGGGGGAATTTATGGCTTTGCTTACTTATGACGTCACTGAAAGCCTGCCGTGTTTGTAAACAAGGGGGCTGGAAAAAGGCCTGTTAGGACCAGACCTTCAAGAGCAGGGGAAAAGCGGTCGACCTGCTGCGATGAGTTTGCCCGCCTGACACCATTGCACTCAACAGGAAACGTAGCGGGACGGCTGGGCACGGGGGTAGAACTGGGCTCTCCTTTCGATTCGCTAAACTTAGCGAATCTCTTGCGTATTTCTAGCTGTTTCATGGCGTCGAGTGACTAATTTCTCTCACGCATTAAGATATTATCTTTGAACCGTCAGATGGACTTGCTTATCGAAGAGTCCACTTATCCCGCGCTTAAACATGCTTCCGTTAGGAATCGAAACGGGAACCCCTTGCAGGGCCGTAGCCAGGATTTTATTTCGAGGGGGGGCTCATCCCATATCAGGAGACAAAAACACCCCTGGCATGGATTATTTCTCTTTTCGTCTTCCGGGGGATGATAATTTTTGTGGGGAGGAAATCTCTGGCATTCTTCCCGTTAATACGCACACTGATAACTGAAGATGCGTGATGATTGAGGGAAATTGACCAACGCCTGGGCCGTGACTCGAACCCACAAACTTCAGTGGTAAGATCGAAATTCGATCGATTGGTTGATTTGGAGTTTTAAGTCCACTTTATGCACAGTAAAGCTAATCGGGACTGGGCGAGTTTAAAGTGAGATCCGAACCATGCCTCCACCGGGTATCGAACCCGGGACCCCTAGATCGAAATTCGACTAGCCGAACTTGAACACCGGTAAGATCAAAGCATGGTTATTGGAAGGAATGCTGCACGCGTTGGAATTCCGACGCCTACCAAGCCGGAAGGCAAGAAAAATGGCCACTGGTCACCACGCCTGCATAACCGGACTTTGGAGAGCCGAACAACCTTGAAACGACCTTTGCAAACATCCACCGGTTGTTGCTCACAACTGGGCACCGTTATAGTACCCGCTGGTGAAGGGAAAGTGGTTCGGGAATCTTGTGGAGTGGGCGTCGTTGCCATGTGCAAGAATTTCATGTGCTGCATCAATCGACAAATGACCTGCACCGAAAGTGCAGATCTTTACCGAAGCGGTTATGTACTGGCAAGACCGCCCGGAGATTTATCCTCAGGGGGAGAAACAGTGCTCAAAGTAGAGGAGGGCATTTAAGAAAATTCTCATAAAACATCCCCCTTCCTAATGTCCGATTGGCAAATTCAGGGGACCCAGACTTTTCGCCCCCAGTTGTGGGAGTTTCAAGGTGGGTAAAGCGCTGCTGCTACAGTCGTAACAGTGTTGCCACATGAAGGGAAATTTCCCTTTTGCAGGTAATTCCGAACCGAAATTTAAGCCAAAATGGAAAAGGGAATTTCAATTAAAAATACCACAATTGCAGGGAAATTTTAAGGTCATCTGACTACATTATTACAGTTTATGTTTATTTCGAATTTCATATCTACATTTTTGTTATTTATTTTGCTATTCCTACTTGTTTCTGCGCCTTTAAGTTTATTGTACGTTGCTTTTATGCATCTTTGGATAAATAGTAACGATGTGGATTAACGATTAAATGGATTACTGACCAGGATTCAAACCTGGGACATCTGGTCCCAGGTTTGAATCCTGGTCAGGAAATGATGAAACTGAAATGTGAAAATGTTTTAAAATATTTTTTTATTCAAACGAATGACGAATTCAACGGAGTACTTAACTACGTACTACTACTGCTTCCACCACCACTAATAATGCTGCTGCTACAACAACTACTACTAATTATCTTTACTATTATTATATAATTTGCTTAGGCGAAGGGAAAAATTGTTATTAAATCGTGTTAAACCCTTGTACATAGCTCATATTTTTATATAATAATGTTTTGTGATACATTTACGAGTGTAGGAGTTATAATGCAACTCCTATTTTGATTCTATTGTTATTTCATTAAACTCTTTCTGGTCTATTAACGTAGCATTACATATGGTAAATGAACAGGCCCCAGTATATAAAAAGGTCTAGATCTTTGTTTTTTCGTCAAAACCAATTACTAAGAACTTCGTGTTATTGTTTCTGACGATTTAAACATAAATAAACATAAGAAGCAGGCTTAATTTTCCCGACGAAATTCCCTCTCGCTGAATGTTAACAAATAGACTCAACAGCCGTGTGGAACATCCCGACATGGCGGCCGCCGCAAGCTAATTTGGCTTCAGCTGACGTCACACACGCCCTCTCTATATCTTCTATGCTGTAAGGGTTTGTTCTTTCACCGAACATGCTTTGGAATAATTCGCCGTACGAGAATCAGAGAAACGTAACTCCAAAAATGCAGGACGCGAGAGAGAGAGAGAGTACAAAAACGAGAGAGAAAAGGCAAATGAGGGATGGGAGAGGGAAAGGGAAATAAACAAAGGAGGCAGAAAACGAGGAAGAAAGGAGAAACAAAGAAACAAGACAAGACAGAAGAGAGAGAGAGAGATAGAGTAATAAAACAAAAAGACAGAGAGAGAGAAGAAAAGAGAGATAAAAGGGAAATAAAACACTAGAGAGAAAGAATAGGATACAGAGAAAGAGAAATAACGAAGCACACACAAAGAGAGAACAAAGAAGTAATATAGTGGGAGAAAGGAAAATAAAGGAGGCAGAGAATGAGGAAGTAAAGGAGAAACAAGACAAGACAGAAGAGAGAGAGAGAGAGAGAGAGAGAGAGAGTAATAAAACAAAAAGACAGAGAGAAGAAAAGAGAGATAAAACACTAGAGAGAAAGAATAGGATACAGAGAAAAAGAGAAATAACGAAGCACACACAACGAGAGAACAAAGAAGTAATATAGAGGGAGAAAGGAAAATAAAGGAGGCAGAGAATGAGGAAGAAAGGAGAAACTAAGAAACAAGACAAGACAGAAGAGAGAGAGAGAGAGAGAGAGAGAGAGAGAGAGAGAGAGAGAGAGTAATGAAACAAAAAGACAGAGAGAGAAGAAAAGAGAGATAAAACACTAGAGAGAAAGAATAGGATACAGAGACAGAGAAATAACGAAGCACACACAAAGAGAGAACAAAGAAGTGATATAGAGGGAGAAAGGAAAATAAACAAAGGAGGCAGAGAATGAGGAAGAAAGGAGAAAGAAAGAAACAAGACAAGACAGAAGAGAGAGAGAGAGAGATAGAGTAATAAAACAAAAAGACAGAGAGAGAGAGAGAAGAAAAGAGAGATAAAAGGGAAATAAAACACTAGAGAGAAAGAATAGGATACAGAGGAAGAGAAATAAGGAAGCATACACAAAGAGAGAACAAAGAAGTAATATAGAGGGAGAAAGGAAAATAAAGGAGGCAGAGAATGAGGAAGAAAGGAGCAACTAAGAAACAAGACAAGACAGAAGAGAGAGAGAGAGTAATAAAACAAAAAGACAGAGAGAAGAAAAGAGAGATAAAACACTAGAGAGAAAGAATAGGATACAGAGAAAGAGAAATAACGAAGCACACACAAAGAGAGAACAAAGAAGTGATATAGAGGGGGAAAGGAAAATAAACAAAGGAGGCAGAGAATGAGGAAGAAAGGAGAAAGAAAGAAACAAGACAAAACAGAAGAGAGAGAGAGAGAGAGATAAAGTAATAAAACAAAAAGACAGAGAGAGAGAGAGAGAGAGAGAGAGAGAGAGAAGAAAAGATAGATAAAAGGGAAATAAAACACTAGAGAGAAAGAATAGGATACAGAGGAAGAGAAATAACGAAGCATACACAAAGAGAGATCAAAGAAGTAATATAGAGGGAGAAAGGAAAATAAAGGAGGCAGAGAATGAGGAAGAAAGGAGAAACTAAGAAACAAGACAAGACAGAAGAGAGAGAGAGAGTAATGAAACAAAAAGACAGAGAGAAGAAAAGAGAGATAAAACACTAGAGAGAAAGAATAGGATACAGAGAAAGAGAAATAACGAAGCACACACAAAGAGACAACAAAGAAGTGATATAGAAGGGGAAAGGAAAATAAACAAAGGAGGCAGAGAATGAGGAAGAAAGGAGAAACAAAGAAACAAGACGAGACAGAAGAGAGAGAGAGAGAGCAATAAAACAAAAAGACAGAGAGAAGAAAAGAGATAAAACACTAGAGAGAAAGAATAGGATACAGAGAGAGAAATAACGAAGAACACACAAAGAGAGAACAAAGAAGTGATATAGAGGGAGAAAGGAAAATAAACAAAGGAGGCAGAGAATGAGGAAGAAAGGAGAAACAAAGAAACAAAACGAGACGGAAGAGAGAGAGAGATAGAGTAATAAAACAAAGACAGAGAGAGAGAGAGAAGAAAAGATAGATAAAAGTGAAATAAAACACTAGAGAGAAAGATTAGGATACAGAGACAGAGAAATAACGAAGCACACAAAGAAGTGATATAGAGGGAGAAAGGGAAATAAACAAAGGAGACAGAAAACGAGGAAGAAAGGAGAAACAAAGAAACAAGACGAGACAGAAGAGAGAGAGAGAGAGAGAGAGAGTAATAAAACAAAAAGACAGAGAGAAGAAAAGAGATAAAACACTAGAGAGAAAGAATAGGATACAGAGAGAAAAATAACGAAGCACGCACAAAGAGAGAACAAAGAAGTGATATAGAGGGAGAAAGGAAAATAAACAAAGGAGGCAGAGAATGAGGAAGAAAGGAGAAACAAAGAAACAAGACGAGACGGAAGAGAGAGAGAGATAGAGTAATAAAACAAAGACAGAGAGAGAGAGAAAAAAAGATAGATAAAAGTGAAATAAAACACTAGAGAGAAAGATTAGGATACAGAGACAGAGAAATAACGAAGCACACAAAGAAGTGATATAAAGGGAGAAAGGGAAATAAACAAAGGAGACAGAAAACGAGGAAGAAAGGAGAAACAAAGAAACAAGACAAGACAGAAGCGAGAGAGAGTGTAATAAAACAAAAAGACAAAGAGAGAGAAGAAAAGAGAGATAAAAGGGAAATAAAACACTAGAGAGTAAGTATAAGATACAGAGGAAGAGAAAGGGAGAAAGGGAAATAACCAAAGGAGGCAGAGAGCAAGAGAGGACAATACAATAGAAAGATACAAGAGGGACATAAGGGTAAATAAAGAAGAAGAGAGAAAGAAGAATATATAAAGAAACGAGACAAAGAGAGTGTGGAGAACCACAGAAACGGAACTAAAAAAAATGTTTTGCTTAACGTATCTTCTCTGAAGAGCTCTCTATTTGGAGTGAGAGCGACGTATCTTCACTTCTAATCCTTAGCAGTAAGGTGAAGTTACGTGTCTCCAATTTACTCTTATTGAAAGTCACACATGTTCCTAAGAACACATTGCTTCCTCTCTCCTGTAAATTTGATAAATTGAAGTTACGTCCTTCTGGTTCTCACACGACAAATTTACATAGGCCTCCCCCACCCTTTTCTATATATTGATATATACCGCCGCAACCGAATTGCGCACACTTTAGATCCAGAAAACTAAATATATGCTTACAGGCCGAAACCAAATGTTATGTAATAATCAAAATCTAATTATTGATAACAACTCGTTTGAACCAGTCTCCAAATTCAAATACTTAGGAGTAATATTAACAAATGAAAATTATATTAAAGAGGAAATAAAAAGTAGGCTCAATTCAGGAAATGCATGTTACTACTCTCTTCATAAACTTTTGTCTTCTCGTTTAATATCTAAGAAACTAAAAGTTAAAATATACAAAACAGTAATTTTGCCTGTAGTATTATATGGATGTGAAACTTGGTCCCTTACATTGAAAGAGGAACATAAATTGAGAGTATTTGAAAATAAGATCCTTAGGAAAATCTTTGGACCCAAAAGGGATGAGGAGACAGGTGAGTGGAGAAGGTTACATAATTTAGAACTACATAATTTGTATTCATGTCCAGATATTATTAGAATAATTAAATCAAGAAGGCTTAGGTGGGCAGGCCATGTGGCACGAATGGGAGAGGAAAGAGGAGTTTACAGGATTCTTGTTGGGAAACCTGATGGTAAGAGACCTGTAGGAAGGTCAAGACGAAGATGGAGGGACAACGTTGAGATGGACCTAAAGGAAATCGGTAGGGATGGGAAAGAGTATATAGATATTGCTCAAGATAGGGACAGGTGGAAGGCCTATGTAGCTGCAGCCATGAACCTTCGGGTTTAAGAAGGCTAGGGAGTTAGTTAGTTAGATCCAGAATTGCGCACACATTTTGAACGAACGTTGCCACTTTGATAGCTTTAAAGTCTGTGCTCAAAACTGTTTTTTTTTCTTTAGACAAGAAGAGAGAGAAAGATAAATTAGAAATAAAATAGTAAATCTCTTAAGGATTAAATAAAAAATATTATAATTTGACCAGTAAATGTAGCAAGTCAAGATACAATTTTCATGCCAATTTACAGAATACAGTAAGTCATTATTGATGTTTTCAAGATACAATTTTCATACTAATTTACTCAAACTCAAAAGTTAGGTTAGGTTAGGTTAGGGTAATGACTGCACAACAAACGCTTCTGTCAATCGAAGCTCGTGACCTTCGGTATAACTACGGAAATACATCGACCATTACATTCTAGTCCACCAATCAAGTTCATCCTCTATGCCTATCTAATGCTACCCTTCCAGCAAAAACACGTGTAAGTCCACACACACAAACACAAGAGAAGTGAGAACGGCTTGAGAACATTTTACATCTGACGACATCGCCTCATTTTTTTGTGCGCAATCCTGTACATTGTGACAGCTTGTCAACGGCTTAGCAGATACCACTGATAAAACCGGAAAAGTGTGCGCAATCCGGCTGTAGCCGATATATACGAGCATTCCCTCACCTTTCCTCCCAAGCGAGCAAAGCACCCCGGTCCACAAGCTAGGAATTTCCACTCCGAGCGCTGGAACACAATAAGATTTCATATCTTGCCCTTTAGCCATAAAGGCTCATATTTTGCTTATTATTATTATTACAATTGAACTTGAATTACAAAATACCTTGACGTTGTTCTCAACTTTAGCCCATCCAACAGATGAGTGAATATACAGTGTGTACTGAAATGCACAATTATTATACTTTAGATATCTTCAAGAAAAAGCTTCAAAAGTTAGATGGAAATGTTAGTCATAAAGGTTTTGTTGTTAGACCTTAAAATTAAATTTTTGGAATTTTGAGAAGTGTGGAACCAGTTCATAGGCGTCGACTCCATGGGGCTTGGGGGCTTGAGCCCCCCCAATATTGACGATGTGGGGACAGAGCCCCCTAAATAATTTTGCTTAAGAAGATCTAATGTATTATTTTGCTTCTCTTGTAAAGTTTACTCTGAATTGTGCCACATGAACTTAACTTTTAATACACATTTAAAATTTTCTAGACCATCAACTTTGGGGGGGCTGAAACCTCTAAACCATCAACTTTGGGGAGGCTATGACCAGAGACAGTATGAGTATTGTTAAAATTTTTACTAAAAGAGTTTCAAAAGACGATGTGCATGAACTAGGGTAGTGTGGATGGGACGTTCGGGCTACAAATGGCTCTCACATGACATTCAGAACGAGATCATTGATATATTAGGGAGATCTGTTTTGTGCACCGTGGTAGCAGATATTAAAAATCGGGAATATTTTGCTATTATGGTTGACGAAACTTGTGAAATGTCTATCCGTGGACAATTAATATTCTGCATTCGAACTGTGAATAAAGAAATTGATATTTTTGAGGATTTCATCGGCTTTTATTAGGGGTGTGCGGGACAGGATCGGGAAGGAAAAAATTTTCAATTTCCCGACTAAGTCGGGAAATTTTCGGGAAGGGAAATGTTTGAAATTTTCCGAAGCTTGGAAAATCTCGAATTCTTCACGTCATTTTTCCTTTCAGTGATTTTTGGATTAAAAACTAACAATTTACGATAAGTTCCAGAAATTGACAATGCAGAAAACGTCCAGACGACATTTTAAAATGAGCATTCGGTATTTCCCGACTGCTCGGGGTCCCGAAAGGTCGGGAAATGATTTCCCGAAGTCGGGATCGGGACGGGAATCCCGCACACCCCTAGCATTTATGTGATTCCTAATACTGAGGCCAAAACTTATAAAAGTGAGAGAGTGAGTCATTCAGTAATTTATTTCAGTGATCAGAGCCCCCCCAATAATTTTGACAAGTCGGCGCCCCTGAACCAGTTATTCTGTTTAAAAACTTAGCCTGGTGCATGGATTGTAACCTCAATCGCGAACGTAATGCTCTACAAAACTGGAGATCCTAGGTCTATGAAGGGGGATTTTCGACTTTATCGGACAGGGAATTTAAAAGCTGGAAAGGGAATTTTTGGACAATCATAAGGGAAATTTCAGTCTATATTCCTTGTGACGCAGGAGCAACGCGGGAAAGAGGACAGCACAAGTGATAATGGAGGGTTCGCGGGTGGGCTGCCATTCTGAGAATAAATCCTGTTTCATTCAAGTTTTAGAATTGCAAATGTATGAAAATTCTAGCTCGATCGTTTCAACATTGTCTCCTTGTATTTTTGTGATGCTTCGATTTTGGTTTCTGAACTTCCATTAATCCAACATGTCAGAAGTTTCGGGGGGGGGTGGAATCCTAGAAACACCCGTCTAAATACAGCCATGACTCATTCACGACTTCGCGGTTAGCCAAAAGTGGCAGAGAAGCGATGCAAATGAACCATTCAATCAATCGCCGAGAAAAGCTGTTTTAGCAACTGATAACCAGCTCTAGGTCAGTGTTGCCACAATCTGAGGGGATAATTTCCCTTTTTGACCACTTTTCCCTTCATCTATAATAATAATAATAATAAATGGCAGCGGAACCAGTAGCAGTAATAATAATAATTATTATTATTGGTGGTGGTGATAGTAGTAGTAGTATTTGCCTTGGTCCATGTTCGTATGAATAAAAAATGTTCAACAATTTTTTTTCACATGTCAGCTTCATTTCTTCCTGTCAGGTTTAAATCGTGGAATGGACGACATTAAATCATTAATCTTATCCGAAGATGCAGAAAAGCAACGTACAATACACTTAACAAGAATATAGATAGATTCAAAAGACCAGCAATAGGAAAGAACAGCAAATAGATAAATAAATTAATAAAATAATATGGATATGCAACTGTAAACTAAACTGCAATATTTTAGTGAGATGTCTTAAAATTTCCCTTAAATTGTGATATTTTTAATCGAAATTCCCTTTTCCCTTAAAATCCTCAAAAGGGAAATTTCCCTTCATGTGGCAACACTGCTCTAGGGGGGGGGGAATCCCGTTCCACTGGCAACAACCCACTTACCGACCCGACCGTAGGAAGAATGCAAGTGAACCTATGTGAACAAAAGGACTTTCATGGCGACACAGACAATCGTCTATGCGAAGAAACCAGATTCCTCATACGGCACTGTCAAGGTCGTCTGCTGCGAAGGGGCGGGGATCCGGCCACCCTACACTACAACACATTCTCATGAGTGTCACAGTTTTCAGTTTTCCTTCGTGATCAATGTAAGATATCCTAAGTCCACGGTGTCGCCAAGAAATTTTGTTAGGGAGGAGGGGAAGGGTATAAAATTAAATACAGTGGAACCTTGATAATTCGAACTTGAGGGGGGAAAGAAAAAGATCGAGGTATCAAGGATTTCGACTTATCAAAGTTCGAGTTATCGAGGGCCAAAGTCGCCGACTTCGAGTTATGGAGGTCTAAAGTTTACTGATCATTCTGAACGTGGGGGAGTTCAAGTCCCAACACGATTGTTGATCACCTGACATTGTACGTACGCACCCTACACTTCGACTTATTGAGGTCCGTGCGACTAAACCTTCGAGTTATAGTGGTGATTTGAATTTAACTTCTACTCATAGAGGTTTTTCATAGTCTACCTTCGAGTTATTGAGCTCGAACGGCATCCCATACACTGTATAAAAATTCGTCTTATCAAGGTGTTATTCGAGTTGTTGGGTATTTAGTATTGAGTGTTATGGACAATTCAAGGTGAGTACAAAAAATTCGACTTATCAAGGAATTCGAGATTTTGAAGTTATAATTATCAAGGTTCCACTGTAGTAGAAATAATAAAAATATTAATCTCGAAGTAAGTCTGGAAGCTTTCCTGGCGATGAATGATGAAAAGCTTCTCTCGGGCTATCGAGCAGCTGAGTTGTGGAAAGGGTTGCAAACTTTCGAGAGCCAACGTCACTCTCATCTTCAGGGTAGAAAACCTCTACAACGTTAGCTCTCGAAAGCTTGGAATCTTTTCCACAACTCACCTGGTCGATAGCCTGAGAAAATCTTTTCATTCATTATTCTTGTATGTACGCATTGCTTGCATTGTAGAATTATTTCTCTTATTACAAGCATAAAAACACAGTTTTTCGTTGTGACATTTCAGGAAAACACACACTCCCTTCATCACACATTTATTTTTAGTTTGATTAAAGCAGGCCCGTAGCTAGAATTGATCTCCAGGGAGATATATAATTTCCGAACAAACATACATAGGAAAATGAAATTCACAATACACGTACCTTGTTTCATGCTGAATACATGATCGCCACAACAGGTGCTGCAAGTGTCTTCCCTGGACGTCCAGACATGTTTGTACACGGCGTTCCATATTGTGAAAAGTCCGATGTAGAGTCTCCGGTGTGATCTCGTGAATCGCATCCTCGATGTTGTTTCGCAACTCTTGCAGTCATCGTGGTTTGTTTCTGTAGACACAACCTTTAAGGAAACCCCATAAAAAGAAATCCGGAGGTGTCAAATCTGGGGATCTTGGCGGCCACAATCCTTTGGAGATGATTCTGTCACCAAAAAAGGACTCAATTTCTGACATGGACACGTTGGAAGTATGGCATGTCGCTCCGTCTTATTGGAAGTAACCGCGACGCAGTTATTCATCATCCAGCTGATTCACAAAAGCACTGAAGATGTGTAAGCAAACTTGTGTGTTTACTGTATCTTCAAAGAAGATGGGTCCAATGATACGCTGTCGGGAAATTGCACACCAAACTCCCACCTTCAGTGGTCCTTTACGGCGTCCAAATTCACGTTGAACGGTCTGATACGATCCCGATATCCAATATTTCTTTACAATGAACACGCTTTCTGGTACGGTGTGCAGATCCATCCTCGCGATTCAGGGACTCGCGCATCACATTAATCCACACGCATCACTTCCCCTGGCGCCAACTATCGTCTTTGTTTTGACGCGTGCGTTAATTTTCAACCCTGCCTCGTGTTCAGCATGAAACAAGGTACGTGTATTGTGAAGTTCATTTTCCTATATGTTTGTTCGGAAATTATAACGTTTTTTTTTTTTGGGTTCGAAAGCAAGTGGGACACCCGTTACATTTTTTTCTATATCTTTTTAAAAATATCGCTTGAAGTGTTAATTGGCTGCTACTGAAATCATCCCTTACTACACACTCCATACTACGTTTGATAATACAGATATTTATATCACCCAAGTGAAGATGGACAATATTCAATCATAGTGCCTAGCGTACATTCCACTCCCCGGCCGAAACAATAGAACTCCCCTTCGTTCCCAAAGCTTGGGAGCAGTTAACCTTTGACGCAGATGCGGAGGGAATTTGCATAATGACATCAAAGTCACAGATTTCTGTATAAATGGGTCGCAACATGGGTAGCGAAGGTACAGATAAAGAAGCTCCCTTGTGAAGGAACTTTCTGAAGTCTAGAGAAGAGATTCTCCTAAATACTTGCCGCTACTTAAGACTTCTTATAAATAAGATGAACGAATGTAATAGCTGCTGTTCGTGCTCCCTGAATTTATCCTTCATCAAACTTGCTAGCAACATAATATCTGCTGTCTACATTTTCACTCTTCACTGCAAACAAATTACACAAAATAGTTTTACCTAATGTCAAGGGGGCTGACCTCAATGCCAGGGGAGGGGGTGCCTGGCTACGGGCCTGGATTAAATATACAGTTATAACAATGGTTAATTAATGAATTTATCCTTCATCAAACTTGCTAGCAACATAATATCTGCTGTCTACATTTTCACTCTTCACTGCAAACAAATTACACAAAATAGTTTTACCTAATGTCAAGGGGGCTGACCTCAATGCCAGGGGAGGGGGTGCCTGGCTACGGGCCTGGATTAAATATACAGTTATAACAATGGTTAAACATTTTTAACAAAAGGGAGTTAGTTATACAATGGATGTTGTCAATGGTACATTGTTGTAATATAGCAACTTAACTGTGAAACAAGCAGTCCGTTTTATTTTTATTTCAGATAAAAATTTTGATCACATTTTTTTAAATGTCATCAGGCAACTCAAAGTCATCATTCATTTCACAGAGTTTCTTGATGTTTTCCGTCACATTACATTTTAAAGATGATGGCTTACTCCACTTGTGAAAAAGAAAACTCCATAGTGGTGTTACCATTCTCCATGTTCTCCTGAAACGTCACAACGATAAACTGTGTTTTTATGCTTGTAATAACCGTAGACTACAAGAGAAATAATAAAAAAAATTAATTGATTAATCGAATTAGGTTACTTTTGGATGATCGCGACCATGGCTATGAATGGATGATACAATGAGATGGATGAACGGACATTCACCTATGAAATGGATTGATTGATTGATTTGTTGTTTTAAGTCCACTTTATGCACAGTAAGGCTAATCGGGGCAGGACCTACAGTTTAAAGTGAGATCCGAACCACTATGTGCCTCCACCAGGAACCGAACCCGGGACCCCTTGATTACAAGGCGACGACGCGGAGGATTATCCTGGCTGCAGGCGCCAGAACCTCGTTAGTCTGCAACACTGCAGTTTCCGAGGTATCACGTGGAAGAGGTTGACATTTGGTTGCCATCTAAAAGGATACCCATCATACTCCAGCCTATAATAATAATTATTATGCATTATTTTTTGTATTATTGATTCATCCCAGTCTTCATGTACTGTAAGTTCAGCGGAAATTAATAAACTTTATACAACATACACAGAGAAAATATTTGTTGGAATAACACCCCAAAAATCTCGTACACAAAAACTGTATTTGTGTCAGTATGAGACAAATGAATTGAAGCATTCCACCCAATAACGCTGTATGCTGTATGGCACTTTTGGGAATGTGCTGAGTTACCAGTGAAATCATGCTGCGGCTCTGCTTCTACAGGCTACAAGCTGGCCAGTCATAAGGTCGGATGTTGCCCAAAGATTGGTACTGTGTTTGCATAAGGGTTTATGTTGTTTCTACTGTAGTCCAGTAACATACAACAGGTTGTATCCGTTGTTTTCGCGTTCACTAAAATGTGCCATGCAGCGTTATTCGGTGGAATGCTTCAATTGTTGACTAGAACCGAATTCTTTCGGTAATCGTTCATATTTGCTTTGAATTACCAAAAAAGGTCAAAAGAAATTTAGTAAAGACTAACAAAATTTTGTTTACGGTTAGCAAAAAGCTTAAGCAAACGCGTTTTGATAATTCAAACACAAGCGGGTTTTCTTTCTGGATACAAGTATTTAATTTTAATGCCTGGCAACACTGTACTTCCCTCTAAACATGTCAACACTTGTTTCCACATGCTAATTCCCATATAGACAGGATTGAACGACATAAATACATAGCGTTGGCTAATTTCTGCCGTTTAGATAGTAGTGCCGCGGTAGCATGTGTGGGAGAGATGGTTTTCTCACAACGAACAGTATTCAGCAAATTTTACCTAGCAACTCGGACGGAGCAAGTGTTGCAACCTATGATCCTTTGGTAGAAAATGCGACATAAGGCTCCAGATTGTGATACGTCTTGATTGATGTGTATAATAATGATTTGAGTTCCTAGTCAATTAACTTTTTGTTTTGAGGCATGTATATTCGCTACGGAACCTATAACCTGTCCCACTTATCTCTAGAGCAAGCGAACGAAAACAAGTAGTGACGCAAGACGTCTCCACCAATGAACACGCGAGAGGGGACGGTTTTGCGGCAGTAGCGTGTACTGTTTCTCTCTGCCCACTCGATTCCTGCCCTTGTCTGCCATTATGCGCGGCCTTGCTCCAGACATACTCGGGACAGGGTATAAAGAAAGGAATATTATCATGAATATGTATGCAACTACGCAGGACAGGTTCACAATTGCCATAGAAATCACAATAGGGAAGTCGTGAGAAGTATAAGGGGAAATTTTCGTGAAACCATTTCTAATTATGGTTTAATTTAATATAAGTTAATTATTTTTTTAAAAAATTTATTTAAACCTGGTTTATAATTTTTTAATTACACTGTACGTATGCATTTAAAAGAGAGAAGCATATATTTTCCTAGTGCAGTGATTTATACACAGATACCCAACATCCTCCTACAACTGTTTCTAAAATTTCAACACCACTAATTTGTTTCACAATGGCACTATATTTATACCCTTTAACATTCTAATCACGAATTTACACCCCCTCTCAAATTGAAAATTCTTGACAAACCCCTCCACTAGTGCTAGTGGCTTAAACGGCTGTGTGCAGTGGAGTGGTTCGCGAGAGTGTAGGTTTTAATGTAATTTAGAATTTGAGTTTGTCTACTTTATGCACAGCTAGACTAATCGGGGCTGGACCTGCAACTTAATTAGACCGCCGAGCGAGTTTTCGAAAGTAACCTCTCTCTGGCCGCCTCCTTTGCGGGCGATTTTTAAATTTTACACTTATTTCAGAAAAATGTTATGTCTCGGAGACTATTTGAGCACTCTACTTCGGGTAACTTTTGTTTTGCAGATAAAACATCAGGGCACGCATCCGTGCAGAAATCAAAACGCCAAAGCCAATAAGAGGGTTTGGATGGGCCGCGGCCCCCAACTTTCAATGAAAAAATCATAAAAATGGGAGAGTTTTTTCACATATTCTATAATGTAATGCACCCAGGAACATGAAATGACTTTGATTCGGTTGAGAAAGGACCATTCTTTGAAAATAAGGCTAAAGTTTGCGTCCCTTTCTAAAAATAGCGTGGGAAGAGGGGGCAAACTCCCCATTTTTATGATTTTTTTCATTGAAAGTTGGGGGCCGCGGCCCACCCAACCCCTCTTATTACCTTTGGCGTTTTGATTCATGCACGGTTGCATGCCCTGATGTTTTAGCTGCAACACAAGACTTACCAGAAGTAGATTGGTCAAATAGTCTACGAGTTATAACATTTTTTGTCAAATAAGTACAAATTTAAAATTCGTGCCAGTTTCCATACGTAAATTTGCAGTCGAAGGGGATGGGAGGTCGTGGGTGGTGGGGTTTCTTCCACATGACATTTCAAAGTTTTATCTGAACATCTGTCAGCATTTACAACCTCACATACAAGTATGAAGGTCCTAAAAGCATGTGAATGTTGTAATCGGCACCATGGGTCATATATGACCCATTGGCTGTTTTCGCCTATACTTTATATGGGTCATATATGACCCATTGGCTGTTTAAGTTTAAGGGCGATCCGAACCACAATATGCCTCCAGGGTTATTGAACCCGGGGGCGGAACCCTTTGATTACAAGGCGGCAACTTTAACCACTAAGCCACCGGTGAGGCTTCTAATGTAATTTAGATAGCAGGGCTTACCATAAACAAAATGTGTGGTTGCTTTGATCTCAGCTAGATAACTGCTTGGTGTGTCTTGAGAAGCATAGTAAATTTGGTTTGGGTAAAATTTTCAGCAACGAACCAAAGTTTCGAACGAAGGGGAGGGTTTTGGTTTCTTCTAGGTCATCCCTAATGTAAACCTCTCTCTACAACAGGGGGAGGGTTTGTGGGGCTGAAGCAGGGTGCGAAATCATTGAAACTGGTGGGGGGGGAGAAAGTTGTTAATCTTCAAACACCCCCTGCCCACAAACATACGATATGCATATTTGTAATGTTATTAAAAGTAAAAATAAATTACTTAATTAAAAGTATATTGTTATTATTAATTACATAAAGGAAATTGTATAGCAGCTAACTAATTCCTTTACTAACCGGTTAAAGATTTTAATAATTATGAAATAGTTGAAGTGGTTTTATTTTGTGTAAGTTTTTGTTTAGTTTGTGTTTATGTTAATATAAATCAATTAGATTTCATAGTTTTTATTTTGTTAATTCTTGTTTTACTGTTATTGTGCGTGTTGATGTAGATTTGTTAATGATCTCTTCAGAGAGAAAGCATTCAATACTCACAGTCACAACTACACAGATTTATGCGTGTTTTCGATATTATTCTTAGTAAAGTATATTTGAAATTAAAGGTAATTGCTTATCTTTTGTTTGTTATAACAAAAACTCTCCCCCCGGAAATTTTTGGTGGGGGGGAATTTTGAGGCCAAGATTGTTGGTGGGGGGGAAATCCACCCCCGTCCCCCCAGGATTTCGCACCCTGGCGCTGAGGCCCCTCTGAAATCTTATAGATATAAGTAGGGACATTGAATTTTCGCGATGCGCGAAATCGCGAAATGTGAAAAAAAAAAAAGATTGAATTTTGAACATTCTGCACGTAACTACACCCCCCATGATGAAATATGCATGAGTTTTATTCGCGAAGTAATTCGAAATGTGTGTTTTTCCACGAAATGAACGCTTTTTCGCGAAATAACAGTGAAATATCATCAAATTAAGTAGAAAACACGCAAAAACCGGCAATCGAGGTTGTGCGCGCAAACTGTCGATTTGTAACGAAACGTTTGCCTAAAGTTTCCTACCACTTGCAGCTGAAGAACGTTTTATCTCCGATCACATCAGGAAGACGCTGCAAATTGGGATTTCCCATGCACATAATCTCAGTTTGAAAACTTCGCTCCCTGTCAAGCTGCGTCCCTTTCTTCCCCCGAATGTCTACTCAACTTCCAGTTTCATTGAACTTGCTAGCTGTAGCAGCGATAAGATTAGTCTGTTTTTTTTTTCCACCGCTGCACAGTGTGGTATTTTCGTAATCTAGCTGGACAAAAGTCAATTTTTGCATTTGGCTACATGGGTTAAATACTTGTTAATTTGCAAAGGAGTTGAACCATATTACATGCAACTAGGTTTTGTATTCCAAGAAATCACACTGAACAATAGAAAAAAAGAGTCTCACTAGCCGACTACCTAAGTTCCGCCTGCCAAGTGCTACAAGCGATCACGTCATTCGTCTGAGTTTGCTCGATGAATGCGGTCTGTTTCTGTGTGCTAGTGGTGATTGTGTGGTGTTCATATTTGCTTTCGTGTTTCAACGTAAGGTTACATTTGTTGGTGTGTTATTAACAGTTGGGCTGAAAAGTTCGTAGGCTGACTCATAGATGGCGTTACTAGAATTAAATCCATGTGATTTTTACTTAGTACTAACCTTCAAAAGATACGTGTATAAATTTCACAGCTGCCGGATAATTAGTTCGTGAGATATAGCATTGTGAGTGAAGCAGCTTTTGTTATTGTGAAAAAATGGATAAAAAAGAATTTCGTGTGTTAATAAAGCATTGCTTTTTGGCGAAAAAAAATACTGTTGAAGCCAAGGCTTGGCTTGATAAACATTATTCGGACTCTGCACCAGGAAAATCAACCGTTGAGAAGTGGTTTGCTAAATTTAAACGAGGCGAAATGAGCATCGAAGACGATGCACGCAGTGGACGCCCCAAAGAGGCTGTTACCGACGAAAACATCAAAAAAGTCCACAAAATAATTTTAAATGATCGTAAAGTGAAGTTGATCGAGATAGCTGAGACTTTAAAAATATCAAAGGAACGTGTTGGACATATTGTGCATGAATATTTGAACATGCGAAAGCTGTGTGCAAAATGGGTGCCGCGCGTGCTCACAATCGATCAAAAGCAACAACGTTTTGATGATTCGGAGCAATGTTTAGCGATATTCAACCGTAATAAAATTGCTTCCCCATCCACCATATTCTCCAGATCTGGCCCCCAGTGACTTTTTCCTGTTTGCAGACCTTAAAAGAATGCTCGCTGGAAAGAAATTTAGCACTGATGAAGAGGTAATCGCCGAAACTGAGGCCTATTTTGAGGCTAAAGAGAAATCGTACTATAAAAATGGCATCGAAAAATTGTATGACCGCTATAATCGTTGTATCGCCCTCGAAGGCAACTATATTGAATAATAAAATCGAATTTTGTCAAAAAAATATTTTTTACTATGTTAGCCTACGAACTTTTCAGCCCAACTGTTATATGTTTTAGTTTAAGCATGATCATCATCAGAAAAAGTCACGTTTATTTCTGTATGAGAAAACGTATAAGTCAGGTTGGACTAGAGTTTTAGTACATTATATCGCATTATACAGATCTGTTATTCTAGTTTTCTGAAAGAGTTACTTGTTACCTACACAAATGATGTTAATTTGTTTGCGAATGTTTGCGACACTCATACACTTTTTTTTAAATTACAGAAGGACTACGCAAATTTCACGGCGGAATTTTTTCGACGTGTGGTATATATTTGTTGTACCTCTATATATTTGTACGACTATGTAGGTTCTTGTTCTTATATATTCTCTTGAATACTTTTCGTTTCTTCTGCGCTTTGGTTTCATTGATATTCTTAACTGATTTAACGCCAATCACTGTCATATATTTTATTAGTAGTATGATATATTTTCTTGAAATATATGTCTCAACCCTTGGCAGTGCTTTAGTATTTCATCTACAACACTTTACAGCATATATAACTTACATATTGAAGGCTAAATAATTTTGTCTAGCTAGATTACGAAAATACCACACTGTGCGCTGGTATATACCGCTGATCTAACATTTTATTTACCGCTCTCCTCAGTTTTTATTTACCATAAATTTGTCTCCCTAGATATAAGATTTAAATAGGGCACAGTAGTTATTAATTTTACTTCCTAAGCAGGATTAAACATCTTGTGTAAGGTTTTCTATCCCCCCCCAACTTTGTCGCCTTGAAATGGCAGCTGTTTATTATGCATGACCCCCCCCCGAAATAAAATCGTGAGGCCTCTCCGATAACGTAGTAGTAACGCCGGCGACTTGTAATCAAGAGGTCCCAGGTTCGATATGGAGGCACATAGTGATTCGGATCCCACTTTAAACTGTACGCCCAGTCCCCATTAGCCTTCTGTGCATAAAACTCAAACCAAACAGATATAAAATTCTGGCTACAGGCCTGTTCTACAATATTGAGTTCTCCCAACGGTGTGATTTAATTAAATTTCGTTCGGAGAATTTTAGAATGTACAAATGACTTCGATAGCGAAATGTGATTGCCAGCGTTCTTTTCAAGCAAGAAATTCGATGGCCCTTCGGTTTTGTTTCCTCTGTACAGACGCTGTTTTCCACGTGGAGCTTTCTTTCCCCCCCTTTCTTTCTGCCTGTTTCAGAAGCCCTCATCCACCATTCTATGGGAGCAGTGTTGCCAAACCACTAAGCGCATTTTCCCTTTCGTAGCCGCAAAATTCCCTTTTTCGTGCGTAACTTTTCCCCTTGATCTCAGAAATATTGAAACAGTGATCACAGATTTTAGTTGTAAGCATGAACGAAAGATTAATGAGTGAAAAACAATGACGATTATTGATATGAAAGTGCAATTGGCGAAAAATATGAACTCTTGTTCACATTACAAAATTCGAAAATTTGCATGAAATCCGTTAACATAAGCTTTAGGATCATATTACTGTAGTTATATTATTTTTAAGAGAGTATTGGAAGTTACGGATTTCATTTCATTTTGTTCATTTATCATCCCTTTTCTGCCACTTTTGGTTAATCGCGGCGATGCGGATGAGTGATGATATGATGAAATTGATGAAGGGACACTCAACAAAGAACACCTATGCTGAGATTCGAATACGGGACCCACTGGCTTCGTAACGCGCTATGCTAATCCAGTTCATTATTGGAGGATGTTTTATGCAACGAAAGTATTACTAGGGTGAATCAAATATAAACGGGAATTTATTTTTCATAATTTATTGAAACAAAATACAAATACAATACAAAGTAATTGCTTTTCTACATAGCTCCCTTGAATCGGATAGGGACTTTGGCAATCCCTTTGTCCCAGAAAGTTCTCGGTCGTGTGTGCTGCCAGTTGCACACGAACTCTTCCATTTCTGCGTCATTCTGAAAATGAAAACGCTTACTTCCGAGTGCTTCTTTCAGGGGTCCAAACAAGTGATAATCACAAGGGGATAAGTCTGGACTGTATGGAGAATGTTCAAGTGGTGTCCAATGAATTTCGTCCAGTTTGTCACGTGTTGCACCAGTTGTGTGAGGTCTGGCGTTGTCATGAAGCAGCAGTACACTTCTGATGGGTGTACCACGTCGTTTGGTCCGTTTAGCAGCCTTAACACTTTCAGGAGTTGACAATAGTAAGCAGCATTTACTGTTCTTCTTTCATGAAGATAATCAATAAAAATGACACCTTTGAAATCCCAAAAAAACTGTGGCAAGAATCTTCCCAGCTGATGAATGGCTTTTGGCCTTGACTGGCCCAGCCTCTTCTTTTTTCCGCCACTCCTTGCTGGCCTGTTTTGACTCTGGTGTGTAGTGGTGAACCCAAGTTTCATCACAGGTGACAAGACGGTGCAAACATTCATCCCCTTCTCTCTCATAACGAACCAGAAACCTTTGAGAGATTTCCAGTCGAACCTTTTTCTGCTCCTCAGTGAGGAGGCGTGGGACCCATCTCGAAGCGATTTTTCTGTAGCCCAAGTTCTCATGAATGATCGTGTGAGCACTACCATAACTTATTACCACTGCAGATGAAATTTCACTGACTGCCAAGCGACGGCCACCTTCAATCAAGTCCTGAAGAGCCTGAATGTTTTCTTGAGTGATGCTTTTCCCTGGCCGCCGTTGATGTCTTTCATTTTCCACAGTTTCCCGTCCTCCCAAAAACATGTTGTGCCATTCATACACACGGGTCTTTGAAAGGGTGGACTCACCAAACTGCGCTCGAAGTCTGGTCAAAATTTCACTTGGTTTTACCCCTTCGTTTGTAAGAAATTTGATAATGATGCGTTGCGCAATGGACGGGTGTACCTCCTGCTCACTCATCGTGCTACTGACTGATGTTAAAAGTTGACAAGGACTCCAGGGAAGGAACAGACTCCAGATACACCCACTATCATCACGTCAAGGCCACAGGACTCCACCACACTTTCCCTGCAAGTAAGAAATAAATTCCCGTTTATATTTGATTCACCCACGTATAAATGTATTTTAATCTTGAAAAGGTTGTGAGACCAGAAAAAATATATGTTGGGTACACAAAAATTAATATTATAGTTTTTTTTTTCAGTTTTTGTTTTTTAAGTCCACTTCAAACACAGAAAGGCTAATCGGGACTGGGTCTACAGTTTCCGAACCACTATGCGCCTCCATTTGGTATCGAACCAGGAACCTCTTGATTGCAATCCGACGGCGTTACCATTACGCCATCGGGGAGGCTTGATATTATTAGGCACCAGTGGCGGAGCGGTTAGCGCATCGCGCTGCGTCGCCAGAGGTACCGGGTTCGAATCCCGACCTGGGCATGGATGTTTGTGAGTGTCCATTCATCAATTTCATCATATCATCAATCATCCCCATCGCAAATTAGCCAAAAGTTGCACAAAAAGCGAAGTAAAATAAAGCAAATCCATCAATCAGGCTTGATATTATGGCAATATTTTTTTTATTATGTATTTCTTCTAATAACTGGGTGGGGGCGTGACCTACCCTGTTCTCCCTTCATCGTCGCCATCGGGAGAGCTCGATCTTCAAATTTAATTTAATTTTTACTTTTTTCCCCCCTTTCCCCTCTTTTCCCCCCTGCTCCGAGGAAAAATTCCCTTTGTGCGGCAACACTACGGGAGAAGTATTGATTTGTTGTGCCATGAGCGTAACTCAATGAAAAACCTCCCCGCAGATTTTCCCGCTCGGCCAGTGCGCATGCGCGAGTTCATTCCATCAACATTTCACGGCGCTGGGAAGGGCGATTTCTCCACTACGAAGGGGTGGTCGGGAGAGTACTACAGGGTTACAATAGACACACATTGCGTAACTTAGGGCAGTAGTCTAGTAGTGAAGGGATTTTGCAGGAGGGGAAATGTCTGAGGTAGCGATTTTCGCGCTCGGATAATGTCAGCCGGTAGATACTGTGGATGATTCTACACAAATAAAGGGTACATTCATTACAACTAACCTAGAACCGCATACGCATAGGGATCAGGGTCGTATTTAGGGGGGTGTCTGTCCCCTCCCTGAAAGACTAACCAAGTATTAAAATAAAATTAAAAAAATGTACTTTTTAGCATTAATTGTATAATCCATGGTTATTTAATCTCGGTTGATTGATTTGTTTTTCGTCCCATCTCGATTTATTGATTTGTTTTCTCTCGTCCCATTTCGATTGATTGACTTTGTTTTCTCGTCCCATCTCGATTGATTGACTTTGTTTTCTCGTCCCATCTCGATTGATTGATTTGTTTTCTCGTCCCATCTCAATTGATTGATTTGTTTTCTCGTCCCATCTCGATTGATTGATTTGTTTTCTCATCCCATCTCGATTGATTGATTTGTTTTCTCGTCCCATCTCGATTGATTGATTTGTTTTCTCGTCCCATCTCGATTGATTGACTTTGTTTTCTCGTCCCATCTCGATTGATTGATTTGTTTTCTCTCGTCCCATTTCGATTGATTGATTTGTTATCTCGTCCCATTTCTATTGATTGACTTCGTTTTCTCGTCCCATCTCGATTGATTGACTTTGTTTTCTCGTCCCATCTCGATTGATGGATTTGTTTTCTCGTCCCATCTCGATTTATTGATTTGTTATCTCGTCCCATCTCGATTTATTGATTTGTTTTCTCGTCCCATCTCGATTGATTGATATGTTTTCTCTCGTCCCATTTCGATTGATTGATTTGTTATCTCGTCCATTTCTATTGATTGACTTTGTTTTCTCGTCCCATCTCGATTGATTGACTTTATTTTCTCGTCCCATCTCGATTGATTGATTTGTTTTCTCGTCCCATCTCGATTTATTGATTTGTTTTCTCTCGTCCCATCTCGATTGATTGACTTGTTTTCTCTCGTCCCATCTCGATTGATTGGTTTTCTCGTCCCATCTCGATTGTTTGATTTGTTTTCTTGTCCCATCTCGATTGATTGATTTGTTTTCTCGTCCCATCTCGATTGATTGATTTGTTTTCTCTCGTCCCATTTCGATTGATTGACTTTGTCTTCTCGTCCCATTTCGATTGATTGACTTTGTTTTCTCGTCCCATCTCGATTGATTAACTTTGTTTTCTCGTCCCATCTCGATTGATTGATTTGTTTTCTCGTCCCATCTCGATTTATTGATTTGTTTTCTCTCGTCCCATTTCGATTGATTGACTTTGTTTTCTCGTCCCATCTCGATTGATTGATTTGTTTTCTCTCGTCCCATCTCCATTGATTGATTTGTTTTTCGTCCCATCTCGATTGATAGATTTGTTTTCTCGTCCTATCTCAAGTGATTGATTTGTTTTTCGTCCCATCTCGATTGATTTACTTGTTTTCTCGTCCCATCTCAATTGATTGATTTGTTTTCTCGTCCCATCTCAATTGATTGACTTGTTTTCTCGTCCCATCTCAATTGATTGATTTGTTTTCTCGTCCCATCTCAATTGATTGATTTGTTTTCTCGTCCCATCTCGATTGATTGACTTTGTTTTCTCGTCCCATCTCGATTTATTGATTTGTTTTCTCGTCCCATTTCGATTGACTTGTTTTCTCGTCCCATTTCGACTGATTGATTTGCTTTCTCGTCCCAGCTCGATTGATTGGTATGTTTTCTCGTTCCATTTCCATTGATTGAATTGTTTCTCGTCCCATCTCGATTGATTGACTTGTTTTCCAGTCCCATCTCGATTGATTGACTTGTTTTCTCGTCCCATCTCGATTGATTGATTTGTTTTCT